>NC_142244.1:88807505-89116328 GCF_052056855.1 Sturnus vulgaris | reverse complement strand
TGTGCAGGACTCTACTGTTCAGATTCCCTCCCACCCTCCAATTTCCCCTCCCACAGAGAAGCTCCACCTCATTTACAGCAGAGGAAAGAGGTAAAGTTGCCTTGCTTCAGTGCAGACAGTGTTTTATTATAAGCAATAAGACAGGATGGAGAAGTCATAGACCATTTCCTCCAAAGAGCTGGGTGATCATGAGCAGCTGACGTAAGTCATGGTAGACTTTGCTGTAAATCAGCAGATCCTGGCCCCAGGATTAGCCATTATGGTCCCTCTGCTGACTTCTCTCAGCACAGCATGGGCCAGGCATAGCTCTCCACTTGGGCTCTGGAGAGGAATGTGTGTTTTGGACTGCTGCTGCAGTGGGAACTGTGGGTTATATATAATATAGTCCCACTGGGAACCTCCCTCCTTGGCTCTGCGTGTTGTAGCAGAGACTGCTGTGGTTCTTCCTACACCAGATCACCAAGCAGATGGAAGAGCATGGCTTTTCATAAGTTGGGTTGGTAGTGGTCAGTATGACAATTAAATCTGAATATTTGGGAATACAAGAGTGCCATCCCTCACTGTGATTATGGAGTAATTATATAAATTAGCAAAACTTCATTAATATCTTGCTGTCTTCCATTGTAGCTTTTTGACTCCTTGCTTGATTTTTCAGATGAAACTAGATTTGTTCAGAGGCTCTCTGATAGTGAATGCATGTTTTAGTTAGATGTAATGAAGAGCAGGCTGCATGATACTTTGCAAGATTTCCATTCCAGCTCTACCAGCAAACAGCAGAGATAACTGCTGCCTCCCAGATTTCCATGCTCTGTTTCTTTCTGGGCCTGGTCCAACTTGTACTCAAGCTAGTTCAGAAATTTTCACTGATTTTCATGGACCTTGGTCTCGTCCCTCTTAAGAAAAAGAAGTAAATTTATACCAGAAATGCACACTTACCTAGTGGCATCTAAGCTGCATGTGGACATAGGAAGGATATAGGGAAAACAGACTCTGCACCATGGAACAGTGGCACCATCTAGTCCCCAGTTATTGTGCTTGACACATTTCCTAATTTCTGCAGTGATTTAACATTAGAGCGGGTCCAGCTCATTGAAGCAAATTTATATGCAGGAGCACTATTTTAATCTTAGACTTAAAATAATTTTAATTAGTAATAGCTTCCTTTTCCAGTCTGTCAACATACCTCCACCTCTTGGCTTTTTAAGAAATAAGGTAAATATAGAAATAAAAGTATTAAATTATTACTAGGCAACCAGAACAAGGAAAACATCAGAACTGTCAAACCTAGAAATGTGAAAAATGACCTAGACTTTCCAGTTCCGACCTGTCTCCTCAACACAACTCCACCTGGTTCCATCTTATTTAAGACTTGCTAATTTGACTAAATATTGAAATGAAATAATGAAAATACTATAATAGACCATCTCATCCTTTATTCTTTCAGTCACTCAGGTGCCAGGTTTCTTTCTCAACCTGCAACTGCTAACAAATCTCACCTCCATGACTTTGCCTGCAGTGTTTATCCTGCTGCTACTATAATTTTGCTTCCTCTTTGCAGGAGACAGCTGCTCTACACGGGTAGCTCTTCTGCAGCACGGGAAGGCATTATGGAAAAGCTTATTGCTGATGCTAATGGAGCTGGTCTAGCTGCTGACACAGAACATATGGCTTTACTGGATTTCAGTTCCAAAATGCTGACCCCCTCTTTCAGGAGGAAGGAGCATGGTGATCTGGAGGACGTGGTTCAGCCACTTCCTCACTGTAGGAGGCTGAGAGGTGTATGGGCTATTTCACCCCCCTTGGTTTGGAAGGGAAAGTTAGCATGCCTACGCTTCCCTCATCCAATTTAAAGAAAACAAACCAAAAATGTTGTGTTCAGAAACCATTATGCTGGTACCAATAGGGTTAAGATTTCTTTAGCAGTGTGCCTTTTGGAGGTTTGGAATTTTTTGCTATTATTTGGATAAAAAAATAATCAATATAAGACATGCATTTTTCTTTTTCTAAGGCTGTGCTCATTTAATGGTTAAACTTGAAAGGAGGTTACTAGAAGCATCCTGAATGTAGTTTAAAGGAGTTTAAAACTCCGATTGCTTACAGCTTATGAAAAAAATGTCTTAAACCAAATGGTCTCAGTGGGGTGATGCATGGGCAAAATGTAAAATGACACATAATGAAATAAATTAATTTTATTTGCAAACCTGTTTGAAAGACTGGTACAGAATGTAACAATCAAGCAGAAGCAGTCTGACATTTCTCTTGGTGTACTTTTGCAGAATTATGTGACCCAAGAAAGAAAACATTAAGATGTTCTGATTTCACCCTATAGGACAGAGAAATACACTTTGGTTAATGCTTACCATAATTCTATCTACTTGGCTCAGACAGTTATATTTTTATGAATCTTACTTTACTTTCTGTCACCCTCTAGGCAACAATATAGAGTTATTACAGTATAAAGGAAAATGCTTCCTGTTGAGCTTATACTTGAACAAGTCTTAACCAAGTGGAAGCTCTTAATAAAAGGGTAAATATACTAAGGAATAAACAGGTGGAGTGAATAAAAAAGGAATGTAGGCTTTATGGATGCTCAGGTTGATGGCATAGACCAGCGAAACACAGAAAACTCCAAGGTAAAGCCGACATGCTAAGCTACATCGGAAATCTGAGGGGGTTAGAATTTTGTTAAGTGAATTTAGTGCTCATTAAGGGATTTGCGGTGTCAGCATTATAAAGCAAAGTCCTCTCTCACCCTCACAATTGGAACAGCACAGTGCAGCAATATTAATTCCACGGCCGTTCCCTTCTTGGCCTTGCCAATAAAATTATTACCCAGGGACCCAATTGTTCGGCACTGCTCGGCGAGTGCCTCCTCACGAGAAATGGAGCTGAGATCACCGGCTCTTTTAATGTGGCAGACAGATTGTAGTGCACTGTGCCATGCCAGGCTTGAAACACAGGCAGCTTCTGCTTTTAGTTTGAAGGAAAATATTGTGAATTACTCTTGTTGTTTTCTGTGTCTCCCTGAAATACCCACACAAATTGTTTCCTTCTGCTTTATGTCTCTCACCATTTCCTCCTTTGTTCTCAGCCCAGTTATTTTGACTAGAAGTTTATTTTGCGCAGCATAGGAAATAGAGATCCACAAATACTAACCAGACATAGGAAAAAATATCAGTGTGTAGGTTTTCAAATCAGTTGTGTGGAGCAGAGATCTACTGATGCAGAAAACACTGATGAGGTTGAAAACACTATACTTGCTTTCCCTGGTGGGTTTGGGTTTTTTGGTTTTTTTTTGTTTTTTTTTTTTGTCTCTTAGCTGAAAGTCAGCTAGATACAGTTTTCATTCCATGGAAACTCTTTATAATGAGTATACATTTATATTGCAAACCCTTATTCCCTGTGGCCCCATGTGGCTTTTTAAGACCAAATATAAAGCCTTCTTCAGCATTACCTTATCCCTTCGTCCAGACATCATTCAGAGCTACAGCTGATTTTCTAAATTACATCATAGCGTAAGTAGATTTATTTTTCCTTTTCTGCAGATATAGTTTAATTTCCTTTTCCGATTTGCATGGGTGCACACTCATAAATTTTAAATATCTTTAACCTCTTTTCAAAGAATCCTTTTAATTTCTCTAAGGTCCATGACCTTTAACTTTGATACACAACATTTTGTACATTAAAAACCCACAAAGACATTCAGAAATAATGCTTTAAACACCTTACTACCTTTCCAAAGGTCCTCTTTTTCCCTCATGAAACAAAACGTGCCCCTGCATGGTGCTCCTGATAGCCCAGAAACAAGGGCTTCAGCTGAGAGGCATTTCTGGGGCTTTGCTGATCACAGAGTTCGTCAAGTATCTAATTAATCAGGGATGATCGGATGGGCCACCCTGGATCCAAACAGGAATCTTTCAAGCCCAGGAACTGACCAGCACCTCTGGCTGCTAGAGGAAGGCAGAGAACACATTTCCACATGGCAGTGATAGGTTGACTTGCACCCATGGCACATCCTTTGTCACCTCCTGACATGTTACCAGTGATGAAAGGATCCCACCTTAAACTGTGGGGTTTTCTTTTAAGTGCCTGCGATTTCTGAATAGTCACCTTGTAACCCAGACATATCATTACCACTATCATCTCTTGTTCCTCACCATTAGATGTCCCTTTCTAAGAGTAATTTCCCTGGGAAGTCTACATCCACACCTACCAGTTGATGATGCTGGGCTATTTCCTTGACTCTAATAAACCTTTTCTATGAAAGGCAAGGAGCAGGAAGCTAAGGACTTGCCCCCCAAGCTAAGCATCTTTGCTTAGTTTGGAGAAGAGTTAAGCAACAACTTCCAAGCCCAGTTTGGATGACCTGTCTAGGACAGCAAGAAGGGACATTCTCAGATGCCAGAGAAGATGACCAGGGGACCACAACTAGCCAGCACGGGAATGTCATGTTGGCTGTAACTCCATTCCCAACTCATGCTCCACAGCAGGTCCTGACTGCTGGTACATAACCCCAGCTCACAGCAGCACCTGAGATCCTCACAAAGAACACACAAATCTCGGATTGTTCAGTGAGGATCACCTGCCTCCTCCTTGTTTTGCTTTGCAAATGCAATTATCCCAAATATATATCTTTGTGTATACACACACACACACACACACACACACACACACACACACACACACACACACATATATATGTATTTTTTATGTCACTGTAATCTTTGTCAGATTTCTCAGCACTGGCACTGCTCAGGGCTTGCCTGTGAGGTGCAGGCAGTGGAACAAGTACAGCCTCTGGCACAGTGTGGAGGCAGGCAGGGATTGTGCTGTGCACCACTGCCTTTTGTCTCTAGCTTGTCTCTGTTCAACGAAGGCTGCCAGGCAGCAACCTCGGTCACACAGAGGTTTTCTTCAGGGAGTCACTGCTCCAAGAGATACTCTGAAAATATGCAACCCTAAACTGCTGCAGTCACTGAGAATTGTAATTATGGCATTTATTAAAGCCGTTTAGAAGGCACGAATGTAAGACAAAAGGAAATAGGTAGCAATCGCTTAGCAGAATCTGACACCACTCACAAATTCAGAAATCTTTCAAGGGAAGATGAGGGATAGGTTAATAACCTTTCTCTTTGGGGTCCAAGGAGCATTGTGTGCTGCCAGCAGCGGTGACCAGCTTGAGTGTCCATCCAGTGATCCCTTGGCCACTTTGTGAGATGGCCCCTGACATCTGTTGGGGGGTGACTGGCTGGCATGTGTAATTGGGAGCTGTCACTAGGGACACCCTCTTTGCTGCCCCCCTGCCCCCTGTGCCTGACCCCAACCTGCAGACCCCTCGATGGGCTCTGTTTGGAGGGTGGCGTGTACCTGCCGTGCTCATTGCCAGCAGGTCGTGCCCTCCCCGTCACCACAAAGCCACCATCCAGCAAAAGGGCTTTGTTCGACCTGGACCCCAGGGAAAGCACTGGGTTCAGTCCTTTTGTTTCCAGGTTAAAAACTTGACCTTCCCCTCCCCTGGGCCTGAAACAGCCCTCACAGCACTTCTGTTCAGCAATTACATTTTCTTTTTAAATCTTTCTTTGGGGCTCAGGTGACAAAAAGACTTTGATAATATAAATAGGTCTCCAAACCTTTTGTGTGGGTAAAAAACTATCGGAAAGAGAAAAACAAGAGGGGAAAAAAAAATCTGTGTCTCTCTAATTGGCATAATTCCATCAGCCCTGGTTTATAATTTAAGATGGATCAATTCTGCAGCTGACATGATAGATGTTGTCATCAATACTTGGAAACAGCAATTTATATTTCTTTGTTTGGGGACACAGCCATCCACCTACCTCCGTGGGGGTATTATGTGTGAATCAAGAGCAATATGTGGCCAGTAGACTAAGACTTGACTTAGACTTCCAGCCATGCACCTTATTAAAATAATAAATATTTTCATTATCCAGAGAATCCATTATAGTTCTCTGTTTTAGCTATTGTTAACTAATAATTTGGATTAATTGCCAAGTTAAATCATTAAAAATTAAATCCATATATTTTGCTTTTTTAAAAGAGTGATAGCTTGCAACCATTTGTGTATTATGCATGTTAAGTGGGAGAGTGATGAAATATGTTGTGTTAACTTAACTTTGACAGCATCTGTATCCATGCCATATTACACTCTGGTCTTATCAAATCTCAGAAGCTACAGTGTATAAATAGACTGTGATGATATTTACAGGAGAGAAATCATTCACAATATTTTTGGCATCTTTTGTAGTGACTAGAGAAGAGCCACCTAACGAATACAATATACAATAATGCAATAAAGGGGTGTGTAAGAGCATAGAATGAAGGAGCACTTACACCTGCTGAGTCAGTTAAGGTTAGGCGTGTGTTAGTGATCGGGCATAAACACGAGTTTCATCCTAAGGAATTTCAAAACAGATTGCAAGTTTAAATAAATAGGGAAACACAATTCAGAGCTCATTTCTCTCTCTGCTGAGAGAGAGCAACGCCAGCCATTGTGCTGGAACTTAGCACTGATTTAATGAAACATTATCTGGTTGAAGATGTATAGATACAGGGAGAAAGTAAAGTTATTTAGAGAGAAAAATTATTCCTAAATGTACATTTTATTATGTTAAGAGTACTAAATTATGGACTGTGCAACTGCTCAAACTGCAAGTTACTGAGTTTGGGAAGAATAGTGACACTGAATAGGCTGTGATATACAGGTGGCTAGACTAGATAATCCAGTGGGTTTGCCTTTGCCGTAAACTATGAGGTTATGAAAATCCACTACTACACTGAGAACTCTTTACACTTAAGTGTATAATTACCTGCAGTGGAACACTGTATTTGGATTTAAATAGCAAACCTATTATAAAGTATGCTCATTAGACTGCTTTAGAGACCCTTGGAAAAATAAAACACATTCTAAATCACTGAGGGACTGATTCTGCAAAACTGGCTCTAATTTAGGATCCCTTGCCCCTGTGGAGCTGTTGCCCAGCAGAAATAGATACTACTCAGAATGGTGATGAGATGCTAAAGCAAGACTAAATAATGCTTCTTGGCTTTTCATCTCATGGAAGAGATTCGTGTCTAGGAGTTATGTAAACACTCACTGAGAAGCCACATGCGTCCTGTCACAGCCTACAGGCTCAGAGCAGTCACCAGAGGTGCCCTGGGAGCACTGCCTTGCAGTGAGAGGTGGAAGTGCATCACACACCACGAAACGTGTGACTGCTTGGTCACCCCCTCTGCCAAGCAACGCTGCAGTCTGACCTCTGAAGGAATTCCTGACGGATTGGGCTGTTGGGACAAGAGCAGGCATGGATTTACAGAAGAGATATGGTGAGGTGCAACAGCCCCCACTTTGTCCTGAAACCGCAAGATGTGACATGCACTGTCCAGCCCTGGACCAGGCAGTTCGTATATGGCTGTGAGGCTGCCGCCAGCAACCACTGAAATATACAGGCAAGAAAGAGGTTCTGCCTGTCTCCCACCACTCTGCATTGGTGTGTCGCAAGTGGGGCAAGATGTAGAAATTCTTGTTCTTGAGACAAACTGTGCTAATGCTGAAGCATTTCCTACACTGGCCACCTCCAGAATCCCTCTCTTCAGTTCTTCGAAAGCATTCAGCTAAGGTCTTATGAAATCGCTGGGAATTAATTTCTTGCTGGGTACATGTTTTAAAGGTAGGTCATACCAAAGACATACTATGGTGGTATTTTGTGTACAGGATGTTGACTAAGAATGTAGTATTTCTCACCTCCCCCTTATTTTATGTTACATTAAAATTATCTTTACTCTTCCTCAGGCAGTTGCTATGCCACACTTAAGACAGTGAGTCTGAGAAGAGGGAAATGTCAACGTTTAAGATGATGTTCAGCTTTCCTGTTACATGGAATCTTTATGTAAGGGATTTGAATTACATATTGTTTCTGGGCCTTCAGCTCTTCTTACAAAGTCTGCTTGACTGGGCACAGTTGCTTGCTTATCTTAATGAAGAGTTGTTAACAGAGGAAAGAGCACAATGAAGGGGCAAGTAATGTCTATATGAATCATGCAAAATATATGTATAACGAGCAGGATTAGGTAGCATATGGCTTATTTTTATTTATATAATGCCATGCTTTCATAAAAAGGCAGGTTTGCATTCCCTACAGGAGTTGAAAATATGTTGACAAGTCACACAGCAAGGGATGACAGGGGATTGCTGGTGGCTGCAGGAAAGCTGTGGGTTGCAACAGGCAGTGGGGAAGGACTTTCTTCAGTCACCATCCTGAAGTTCTTTTGAGCAGTCTGTGTCAATTTACTGCATGTTATGGTTTCAGTCATGGAACCCACTGGGGATAGATGGGACGCTTCTAAGTAAGAAAGCAGCAGGAGAGTTTTTACTGTTCAGTGGCTGGAAAGAGGGAAGGATTTGAATGAATAAGACATGGAGCACAGAGGATGTTCCAGCCACAGGGACCAACCAGTGTTACACTGAGGAGCCAGCAGAAGAGCCCAGCCAGGCACATCACAGAGGAAGCAAAATTAGGGGTGAAAGGTTAACCTGTAGGTGAGGTCTCACAATTTCAAAAATGCTACCAGGGTCAGAGGAAACATCGAGCACCTGGCAGATAGCCAAAGCAGTTGGGATTTCGAATTGGCATTAATTTCAGTGCAATTAGTCTTGATGTTCTCTGCTCTGCATGAGAGGAGAACCATGGCCATGATGGGAAAGAAAAGAACACCATGATAATGATACACATGCAAGAAATGTTAAGAAAAATAATATTTTTTGGTGTTAAAACATATTAAAAACATAAACCATACTGCCTATCATTATGTATTACTCTTTGGAATTTAATTCACTCAGTGCTGTTCATGATGTTTGTTTACATTTTCTATTGATCTCAGTTTGGATGATGAATTTAGCCTATGGAATTTTGCTTCCAAGTTTCCACACTTGAGCTACCACTTCTGAGCATTGCAGTCCACCTTGCTCTTTACAGAATGACCCGGGGTAAATTCCCGCACTGGTGTAAAGGGGTCCCACTTCTAGTGATGTAGTCCATAAAGGCAGGCTAAGCCTGCCCTGCTGTATGTACCATTTCAGAGGTGATTTAAGCACTTCTGCAAATCACTGCTTAAGCTGGGTCTCAGGGAAAGAATCAGGGTCATGCTGCAATGGGAGTTGCACAACCTCCCTTAAAATAAGAAGAGTGAGGCAGCACAGGCTGCGGCTTGAGAAGGTCAGCATAAATATGCTGCCCTTCACTCCTTCACACATAAGTAATGCATTTGTTGAGAATATTACCTGCTTTCCAGGCTCAACCTTCTGTCGTGGTAAGTTTTACCCCAGCTGACAAGAATACCCGTTTTCAGGTGGGTTTATGTGTCTATAAATACCGTACCAAGCCTGGCATCTGAATTGGCATGATTTTTTTAAATTTTCACCTTCATTTGCTCTGGTTAGGCAGGGGGGAGCCTTCCCAGCAGGGACACATCTTTCTCCATCCCCTGAGGAGACAGGTGTTACAGCAGCCGGCTCCCGTGTGTCACTCTAGGCTGAAGATGTGCCACATCCAGAGGGTCGGGGGACTTCTGGCAGTAGGAGGCAGCACCACCTTGGCTGTGCAAAGCAACAGAAGCAGCTGTGGAGTGGCTTGGGACTTGCAGATGACTTGCCGAAAGTGGCGTGCAGACTGTAAGGGGTTTTCAAACCTTTCCCTTGGAGTGTGCCTACGCTGCAGCCAAAGCTGCATCGCAGCCTGTGCAAGGTTACCAACCCTAAATTAAATCAAGCTAACTCAGGAATGAATAACATACAGTCATAAAGCCAGATGAGAAGCCTGCATAAATACTTGAGCCTGAGCGCTGCTGTGGGCTGCCAGGGTGTCATGCACATCAGGGTGCCCTAGCCAGCTGCCAGCTGGGTTGGCTCGGTCTCCAAGAAGAGGGATCTCCCAGTGTGGGATCGCTCTGCAGATATTCGCGTTGGTGCTGTTGCATGAATAGTCCCCTCTTTTCGTCACGGATTTTGCACATTTCTTCTCCCTGTCTGCGATGACATGGCACTTCTCTGGCAGCTACTCACTGCTTAGCTGAAAAGCCCAGTATTCTGGAAAGTATTTAATGTGTGTTAACCTCTCTTAATGTGATTCAGCAACTACAAATCAGAAGCGCCTGCCTCCCCTGGCCAGCCAGATATCAGCCGGTGCCTCACACAGGCTGGATGGCAGTGCAAGGCGCCTTACTCGCTTTGGGTGGCAAGTGCTATGATTGGTACTTTCATTTTTAACCAGAGATCACTCATTTTTAAAGGCTTTGTGCAATCCAAGGACCTTTAATTGGCTGTGGAGGTCTAGATGGACCTGTGTGGACATGAAGACTTGCACAGGTGCAGTTTATTACACATCTAAGGAGGGATTGGTGCAAAAAGGTCTTAACCCAGCCCAACCCCTGGACTGCAGAGAGAGCCCCTGGGAGCATCCCGGGCTGCTGGCCCCAGCACAGAGTCCCAGAGCCATGGCCTCATCCCCGTCCCACAGTAAATGTCACAATTTCTCCCCAGTGTTTCTCTGCCAAACATCGTGATGCTACCACGCGTGACATGCTGGTGAGCTGGGGTGCTGTGGCCCATCCCAGAGTACCTGGCCAGAAGGAGGAGGAGGAAGAGGGGGAAAAAAACCCACCCCAAACCCAACTTCGGCGGGCCAAACCCCCCACCGGGGTGCAAGTTGCCACCAACTCCCCCTGCCCGCCGGGCTGTGCCCCCCCGCCCGAGCGGGCGCTGCGCGGACGCGGGCGCTGCGTGCGCGGGGCGGGCGGGCGCCGCCTCGGCCGCGCTCCCGGCGGCGGGCGGGAGGCAGGGAGGGAGGAGGAGGCGCGGGGGAGCGGGGCGGGAGCGGAGCGCGGCGGCGGCGGCGGCCGAGCCGAGCCCAGCCGAGCCCAGCCGCGCCGCGCCGCTCGCACACGAGCGGTCGCACCGTGTGCTTTCTTTTGGGGGGCAGGGTGCTCGCTTCTTTCCTAGGGGGAAGCGGGAGGAAGGTGGTCGTGGGGGTCCGTCCCCTCCCGCGCGTGTGCGGAGAGGGGCCGGCGGCGGCGCCGGGGGTGCTCCGCGCCCTCGCCCTGCCCGCGGTGCAGTTACGATGCGCCCCGGACGCCGTGTGGTTGCAGCGCGGCGGCGCTGACATCGCTCACCATGGACAGCTTCGACTTAGCTCTCCTTCAGGAGTGGGACCTGGACTCTCTATGGTGAGTGGTGCCTCTGCTTCCCCCAGCCGCGGGGACACAGGGGCTGCGGGGGATGTGCGGTAACTGGAGGGGGTGCGATAACTGGGGGATGTGCAGTAATTTGGAGTGGGTGTGCACTTACCTGGAGAGGTGCCGTAAATTTGGGGTGCAGTAATAGTGGGCGTGCAGTAAAGGGGGTGCATTGGCCCGAGGGTACAATAAGTGGGGCAGCGGGTGCATAAGCAGAGGGTGCAGCCCAGAGAGGTGTCTCCTCTGCCACTTGCTCTCCCAGCATTGCTGGCTCGGCGGGGGCACAGGGACGTGTGCCCCCCCTCCCCTGACCACCAGGGTGGATCCGGGAGGTGAGTGTGGTGTTTGGCTGGAGGGGTCACCTGCACTCGTCCCTCCGCCCCCCTCCCCCCAATAATACCTTGTGCTCACCCAGCTCTGGTACCTTGGGTTGGACTCATCCCCCATCCTTCCTGCACGCCCCTCTCACCCCCCACCCCCACCTTCGCTCCGCAACTCCCTCCCGGGCCGTCTTTATTGCGCCCCCTCCATTGCATGCCCTTGACCTCCCCCTGCACACCCCCGTCCCTGCCCGCCCCGGCGGCGGGTGCGGGGCTGCCAGGGAGGAGGGGAAACAATTTCTAGAAATGTCATTAGCGGCTGGAGGTGGGAAGCGCTGCCCTCCCCCCTGCACCACCCTCCCCAAGCTGCTGCCTCTGCCAAGTCCTGGAGTTTGCTGCGGGAGTCACGCTGCCCCCGGGCGGCCGCCGCTCCCCGCCGCCGGCGGGCCCCCGTCGAGTCCAGCTGGGGTCCGCGGGGTGGGGAGCAAGCTCCGCTCCCCGCCAGAATCCCCCGGTGTGCGGGGAAGCGCCCCGGGCCGAGCCGGGACCCGCGGGGCGATGCCGCGATGGGAACCCGCGGTGGGACGCGAGGGCGATGCCGCGGAGCCCCGGCTCGCAGCCTCCGGCTCGGGCGGGCCCTGCCCCTGCCTTCCCCTGCTGGGCGCCGGCCGGACCGGGCGGGATGCGCTCCATGGCGGGGTGCGCTCCATGGCGGGTGCGCTCCGCGGAGCAGCGGCGCCCGCCCGCCGGGGCTGGAGTGCGGAGAGCTGAGCTTACTTTCGCCTGGAATCAGTTACCGGTGTGCGTTTTGTTTTAAACCGTGATCTATGGCTGCTGTCAGTAGGGTGCGCGTTCGACAGCCCGGGTTTATCTCCTCGGTGGCAGGTGTAGCAAAGGAAGCTGGACCAGCGGGTCCCGTTAGTTGAGCCGCTTTTCACAAAAGAACTCTGGATGATGAGAACAGCTTGTGCTGCATAATGTGGGTGCTTATAAATGCATACATTGATAACATCGAGCCCAATAAAACTTTTACATTGCTGTGGGAACTCTAAAGAGCACGTATAATGCAAAATTAGTTATTACCCCATAAAAGTTTTTAATTATAGTGTTTCTGCCTGTGACACAAGTTAAGGTTATGTCCTCATTTCAATTATAAATACCAATATTCAGTTTATATCCAAACCATAACATTTATCTTTGGCCTGATTTTAAGTTTACAGTCCATATGCACGGTTTTACAATTAAATTACATGTTTTTTCTATTAAACAAGAGTGGGAGAAATAATACTTTTACGTATTTGAATGCTTTTCCCTTTCTCCTTGAATGAAGATAAACTTTGGGCAAATTTTCATTTTCACCAAAAATGGGCTGTCCATTACTCTGTTCTCTGAGCCAGCTATTTGAGTTAATAATGATTTGAAAAATTAACAATGGAATTCTGGAACACTAGGGATCTAGGATGTGTCTGGCCATTGCTTCTTCTCATAACCTTTTTAGCATGCTTCTTGGTTGGTTTGGAGCCACTTTCAAATGACTGTGGTTGCCATAAGACTCCTGTATGGGTCCAGAAAGACATCAACTGTTTTCCAGCTAAATTACCTGCTTAAAAATATCTGTATTTGCGTTGCTTGCAATCTTGTGGTTTCATAGCTCTTGTTACTTGTTTTCCTCTATGGCTGTTGCCGTTTGGAGGGTGAGTTCATCAGAAGGTCTCCAAAAAGCACATTAAAAGTCATTGCATAGTGGCAGGCCTGCATTCACTGCTAAACTTTACCCCCTTGGTAGGGGTTGAACTCCACAAATGCTCAGGGCAGTGCCTAGTGAGGGGAGCAAGGTGATTGCTTTTGTGTTTCCAAGTCCTTTTGGGGCACTAGGTTTTGTCACCAGCTTTGGCTTGGACTATGAGATCATGGGCTCAAAGTTTATCATGAAGCAGCTGTTTGACAAGTGGTTCGGAATAGTCAGTTTTGAAAAGTCATACAAACAGTAATAAATAAAAGCTTACTTTGGCTTAGTGAAAGCTTCCAAAGTCTGTGAAGGTCAGCAATGCCCTGGGGCCCTGGGTCATTCTCCCATTTGCAGGCAGGGTGGCTGTTGCATGCTGCCCTCCTGCCATCCTGCCTGCTCCCCAGTGGGGCAAGTTATGGACATTCTCAGGAAACTTGGTGTGAATTCTGTGCTAAACTGACCAAAACAAAGCTGGTATGGTAATGTTCAGCTAGGAAGACTTATGAGAATGCCTTCAAAGATGTGCAGTTGTTGCCAAAAAGGGAAATGAAGTGCACCACATTGATAGGAAGTACTTCATGGCAAAGAGCAACACTTAAAGAGACTTAATTTTCTCTGCAGCAAGAATGAATGTTGTCCTTTATTCTTTTGAATGTAGCCATAATGGCAATTTGCGCATTTAATTTATGACTGAAAATCCACTTTTTGAAGTATTTGGTGAACATTTTGCTTAGAAGTGCAGTAATTAAATATTAATGTGCTGTTCTAAAGTGGTTTTTTAAAATTTTATTTGAGATGTTCTTGGAAAATCAAAAGGGGTTTCCAAATGAACAGGAGCATGCTGATCAATTCTCATCGATTGTTGCTATTATACTATTAATGAATTTTCTTTCCAATTAATGCATGCTTTGTCTTTTGCTTTGCTGTAGCACAGAAAATGTAATGATATATAGTGACTATAAGACAGTATTTAGCTAGTAAACTGCAATGGTAGAATATTGTAAGCTTTTTTCTACTAAACAGTAGTTTTTCCATGTTGTATGGATGCCAATAACACTTCTGCTTTCCAGAAAACTACTCTAATTCAAATAGTGAAAGCTGAGTACCAACTCAAATAGGAATTTTAAGAAAACATACCAGTCTGTGGCGTAAACAAAACTTGTGCCCATTTGGTAAGCTTTTTCTGGAACATTTTAGGGTGATCAGCCCAACTTAACTCAAGATGTTGTTACTGCTGACCAACAGAGTTATCCTGAACACAGGGCACTGATGACTTCAAACCACAGCCCTGACTCCTGTTTTTCTTTCTCCATGCATTCGTGTGCTTCATGTGCAGTTTTACTTGTCCAGACTCAAGGATGGGGATTCTCCAGTTCGTTACAGGTTTGCATTTGTTTACACTGGACAAAAAGAGATGGAAAATCTCAGTTGGAGGTGTTTTATATGCCTGTTGTACATCAGTAAACATACTATACATGATGGAAAGCAGCAAATGAACAGACCAAGGACCTAATCAGAGTGCCCAGGTAATTGTGCATTACAGACATTTGTTTTGCTATTCGCTTTATTTAACAAATCAAGATCAAAATTCAGACAGGTCCTTAACTCCATGCTTAGGTTTAGGTACAGCAGTAGCCCCCAGTTAAGACCAGTCAGTAAAGGCTCTCCTCACACGCTGATGTAAGATACATGCATAGGAAGAGTTGTTCCCCATTCATTAAAAGCAATTAGCAGATTTATTGAAGCACTTACTGTGTTGTACCAAACAAGAAAGTAATTTTAAATGTAAGATGTTTTTTAGCCACAAACAAAACAGTGTTTGTTTAGATAAAAGAAGCCAAGTAAGTAATTGGTTCATTTGGAAGTTACGTGATACTTCTGTGCATTTTGAGTTAACATCAGTTTTGTAGGGGTTGGATAGTCCTGTAAAAAATGTATAGCTTCCAAGCTAAGATCAATATCAAATGCCACAGTATAAGATGGCCCAGTGTGTTTTACAGACCTTGTACTGAATTATTAGTTCATTTGCTATCTTTGGGTCGGTTCCTGCTCCATTTGAAGTCAATGAGAGTTTTGTTTGGAAGTTGCTATTAACAAAAAGTGGTCAGACATCCAGCAGTCTTATAAATGAACCTTTTGTAACTTCTTGATTCCAGGTTGCCTGGCTTTCAGTCTCTATGTTTTATATTTGTGTAAGGCAAGATTTTTTTCTTATGTTGCGTGGTGTTTACTGGAGACAGTTTTAGAAAGCTAATTCTACACATACTTCTTCAGTCAAAGTAGAAGATCACGATGTTTATTTTCAGATAACAGTAAGCAGCTACTTTGAGGTGAGAAGGGTCACTCTCTCAGTATGGTAACAGGCTGGACCAGCTTGACCTTTTCACAGAAAATGCTCAGCAATAATACCTCCCTCTCACAAAAACAAAAACCAAAAACAAACAAGTTAGTATCTTCTTTAATCTCACCTCTCCTTTAGAACTCTACTCCAGCCTGTGTTTTGGACTTTGCCCCTTATTTCTTTCTTTTTAGTTCTTGCCCCTTTTCAACCAATAATGCTTGAAATCACCTTTGTCTCTTTTTTTCTCTCTGTGTGGTGTTTCCTATTCTCCCTTCCTCCGTGCGTCAACTCACAGTTACCACCTGTCCCTCATTGAGATCCCATCTAAAAATTTGCTCTTTCTGTGATGATTATAAGTTGTGAGCAAACAACAGACAAGTAATAACTATGGATTGTTCCCTTCTCCTGCTTTCACAGCATGTTCTCTCTTCTTGATGCCTGTTTTTTAGGCTGGAAGCCCTGTGGGTCAGGAACTGCTTTTTATTGTTTGAGATTTTTTTTTTCTTAGAGCACTGAACAAATTGTATGCGCTAAAACATTATAAATAAAAAGAAGAGCAAGCTTTTCATGGTCAAAATACTTTATAAACATCAGCTGAATAATAATATTTTAAAAACATGTCTGTTGTGCTGTTTGAGTGCTCATTTGCTGGATGTAATATACCACATCCTCCTCATTTGAGTCTCCACTGAGTCCAGAGGCTTTGCCAGTTTACATCAGATGAGAATCTGGACTATTATCTGTAATTCACAGTACTTAGTATTTTTTTTTTTAAAGAATAATTAGTTTTTAAATCTTGTGATTTGTTTTTGTCTAATAAGTAAAATTCTGTTACACCAGTAGGACAATGGATGTGCTTTCATCTGTCTCCCTGAGGACTGTTTGAGCAGCATGCCCAATTGTGTGATGCAAGAGATGAACAGCCCTTTGGGCTTTCATTCTGACACTCAGACCTGTAGATTTGTCCTCCTCTGGGAATCTATTCATCAGAAGTTGAGCAAAACCCTTACTAGGTTATTGGAGAAAGGTTCAGAAGAGGGCATGAGATGCATGCAGCATTTCCCATTCTTAAATACCAGGAAAATACCAAGTTTCTTAAAACTAGGGGATGAGAAATATGGTCCATTAAAAAAACAGCATTCAAAAAAATACTTGCTGTGGGATCTTGTCATCCATATATTAGCAATAATTTCATACTCAACTTCACGACACTGTTGTTAAAGGAAGAAACTGTTTAATTACAGAGGTTTCTAACTTCATATAACAAATCAATCCACTTGCTTCATATTTATGACTAGGAAATGAAAAAGCATGAACAAAAAGAGAGATACCTTACAGTGTGGTTATAACTTTTATAACAATAGGAGTAATAGAGTAAAATCTGTAGAACTGAAGAAAAACTGACATCCCATACAGGTAGAAATTAGGGAGGTTAAGTTCTCTGTGACATATTGTCTCATCTGACAGACTGATCAGGTTATAAATGTGAAGTAGCCCCGTCACAAAATGCAATTTGAAAAGGATGGTATTTTCTAGGAAGGCCATGGAAACTTTCTATATGCCTGGTTAGCTGAAAGGCTAATTCCAGGGGAAAAACATAAGCTCTTTGGGAAAAACTGGAAGTAGGAAAAGGGAAATCTGTAATCAAACTTTGTTGGTTTTGAACAGAACTAGCTCTTCGTAAACCCTGCCCTGCTGGGGAGTGGGAATTTCCATTTTAGTGCTGCTGCTGGGGACTGGTTTTGCTGTCTGACTCTCCCAGGGAACCCACTGGTCCCTGCTCTGGCCAAATCCATTGGATTCACATAATTACTAGTAGGGCTACTCTTCTGTCTCTTAAAAATCAGTATTAAAACACTGGTTATACTCGCTGGTTCTGCCTAAGGCCCCAGGAGAGCAAATAATGGATACTTATAGTTGAATACTCAGGTAATACTTGACATAATTTCTGAATAATTTGTGAGTAACTATAAATTTATACTTACGAGAAAGAGTGAATGAACTGTAGTGACAGTTAAATGAACATAATGACAATTATTAATATTCTGTGCTAAACGTTTTCTGTATCTTTTCAAAAGTAAAAATGCATAACCTGTGTTCCTCTCTTACATCTTGGTAGCTTAACTTTCCTAGTACCTTAAGCAAACAAAAAGTCGTGTTAGTGACTTGAGAGGACTGCATTTTATCCTCTTAGGAAGATTTAAACCTGAATGCATGTACCAAGGACCTGGATACAAATGTATCTTGGGAAATATGACAGTAGGAATGCAATTTAAACTTAGCCTCAGAGACCCTTTATGTATTTCTTAAAAAATAAATTAGTTCCAATGCAGCAGTGGTGGTCTCAGCAGGCAGGAAACACTTAAAATTATGCAGGAGGGACCAGAAATCTTTGCTAAGAAGCTTTTTGTTGCTATGTTTTGTTTCTCAATAAAGATGATCCACAACTGTAAGTACTTAAAACTAAAAATGAGAGGGTAGTATCTGACAAAGCTGCACAACTT
The DNA here is from genome assembly GCF_052056855.1 of Sturnus vulgaris. Classification (NCBI taxonomy): domain Eukaryota; kingdom Metazoa; phylum Chordata; class Aves; order Passeriformes; family Sturnidae; genus Sturnus; species Sturnus vulgaris. Next base: position 89,098,190 of record NC_142244.1, on the reverse strand, counting down.
AATGTAACCCAGTCTTTCTGTGTGGTTATTTGCACATGTTTTGGACCAGAGAAAGAGTCCTTTGTGGCTCAGCCTGGTTTGACTACATGGCAGGAGTGTACAAATAGAGGATGAAGGTGGTGTCATCTTACACTGAGTATGTTTTGATTGCTCTGAGCTGTGTTCACTTCTTACTGCACATATCACTTTTGAAATCTGTTAGGGGGAAACTCATGGCTTCCCTGGCTCATGTGTTGCCATGATGGTGCATTCTAGATGCCAGGTATTATGATGACCTATGGTGGTAAGAAAAATGCAAATATCACAGACAGATGGATCAGAAGGAAAAAGGTTTGGTGAAGTATGCATTTACAGAGTTCAGATTCAAAAGCCATCCCAGCAGTGGTCTCTCCAACCTATTTCTAGCCTTGCCTTCTTTGTTTTGGTCGTTGTGAAAGTTTTGGGGAGCCTGTTCTCATGCATTGGTGTTGGCAGATGTCCTAAACCTCCTCTGGGGGATGTTAGCTTTTTTCCTGATGATGCTAAATGGTGTCTACATCCTAGTGATGCACCAAGAGAAAATTGATTCCTTCTGTCATTGACCTCTTGTGATTGATGAGAAGGGTTCATCTCCCAGGTCTGTCAATTTTCTGAGAGAATGTTGTAACTTTAATGTTTTTGTGCTCCTTTGCTTCAGAACAGCAAGTGCAGTAGATGGTTGTACCTCAGTCTAGAAAAAAATAACAGACTGAGTTGACAGAGACTCTGGAAAAGATAATTACATTGATATGCATCCACTAGAAGACACTTTTTAATATTTTTGTTTCTGACATAGGGAGGGAACTTGTCATGTCATCAACTGTTTTTAAAGGACAAAGTAACAATGAAAGTTAAGCATGCATTTGTTCATTTGTGTTTGGCAAAGAGAGTGCAACATTTTCTCCAGGATGATGACCTTGAATTAATGAAATGTCACCAGTTTAAAGAGTAAATTAATGTCACAATGTGCTTTATTTGTGGTTAGGCCTGAAGACTGTCAGGAATTTCCTAATACAAAAGGTGTTTGTGTGCTCATCCATTTACCACGGCTCCCCACAAGGAAACCACCATGATCCTGACTGATCTGAATTTGTGTCACCACATTGCCTTGCATGTTTGTGTAGACCAGCATGTTTGCAGCTTGTGGAGCTCAGCCCTTCAAAGTGGATCATAGAATCCAGAATGGCCTGTGTTGGGAGGGACTTTAAAGATCACTTAGTGCCAACCCCCTGCCATGGGCGGGGACACCTTCCACTAGACTGGGTTGCTCAGAGCCCCATCCAACCTGGCCTTGAACACTTCCAGGACAGAGCATCCACAGCTTCTCTGGGCATCTGTGCCAATGTCTCAGCAGGGTCTTTACCCTCACAGTAAAAAAATTATTTCCTGATATCTAACCCTCTTTCAGTTTGAAGCTGCTTCTCCTTGTCCTGTCACTACATGCCCTTGTAATAAGACTCCCCAGCTTTCCTGTCAGCCCTCTTTTGGTCCTGGGAGGTGCTAAAAAGTCTTCCCTGAGACTTCTTGTTTGCTTTTTCTAAGGAGTGAATCCCACTCAGAACCCAGTCACTCTCTAACATAAAAGGGACAAGGATTTTAGTTTGGTTGTGGTTTTTGGTAACTGCCACTGGCTATGAAAATCTGTTCCAAACCCATAACATTGGTAGCAAAAATGTATATATTACCAATATCTATGGTAATGTATACCTGATAACGTATCCCTGGCCATTTAGTACAGATGATTCTGCAACATCTAAGGTGAAATGGTGTTGAGATAACCCCAACAAAGGAAAGCACGGATAAGTGGATTTGCTGCCAGAGCTGAACTGGCTTTTGTAGATCCAAGCAAACTGTCTCTTTATGGCACTCTTCAAGGCTTCACACTTCACAAGACCTTGCCAACTTGGGTGCATGGCTGTGTGAACATGATTACATAGCAAGTGGTATAAATGCAACCCTTTTTTTTGTTGTTGTTCTTAGAAGTATATAAGTAGCAGTATCTTGAACTAATTACAGCTGATGTAAAGCACATTTAAGGAAACCCATTAGCAAAGAATTAGAACTAGAGCAGATTAGCTATTCTTTAATGGCCTTGACTGTAGATCTTTTGATGCCTTGGTAGCTTTTCTAACACTCATTGCTCATCTGTCTTTATTCAATGACTGAGAAGCTTCTTTCAAGTCACAGTCTGGTTCTAATGTGAAAAATTTGCTGTTTTCTGCTGAAAAATTTATTACCTGGAAAGGTAAGTTCTGTGGAGTTCTGTACTGTTTTTGTTGTTGAGGTTTAAAGCATTTTGCTGCTCAATGTGTCTGTATAATAGAATGAGCAATCTCTAATATGATTCCTTGGAGTTATTAATTATTTACTTTCTTGAAATACAGATCCTAGACAATTTTGCATGACTTCCCTTCGTACAGACTTTCTTGTCTCTCTTTATTTTTGTATGCTTTGCAAATGCCTATAAATTTATTTTCACTGAAAGGGGAAATAAGTAATTTAGATGATTGCAGCTGTTTCATAATTAATTAATTTCAATTTAAAATAATCAAGTAGTGCCCATCCATTGTTCTGTGTGCTTTTCTGAGGCATTAAGATTCACAATGTCAAAATAAGTTCCAGATGGAAGTGCATACTTGATAATCAGAGAAAAAATATCTGGTTTTGTGGAAAACCTGAAGAGTCCTGCCCTGCTCTAAACAGAAAATATTATGCTTAAGTACATTATTCAGGTTTTAAGCCATTGCTTTAGGAATTACTTAAAATCTCAATTTGAAAAGTTTTATAGGGTAATAAACAGAACCATAGAGTAAGAGGAATAGTGATGTATGACTATACATTAATTTGTTTCCTCAAATACTCCTGGCATCTGTTAAAATGTAACAAGTAATAAGGCTTAGCATGTTTCCCCATTTTTGGCACTTTTTAATGATAAATATATTTGCAATGATAAATCATCCCTTTGCTAATAATCAATAAATAACATATTCTCCTGATTAAAAAAAATCATGGTAAAATGAAATAAAAATTTTGAGCTGAAGAAAAAGTAGTTGAAATGGTGCACTGAGAAAGTCAGTATGTTCTTATACTTTAATAAATGCTAGGGTTAATGGAAGAACTTTTAATGTGACAGTTTGCAATAAGAATAAAAAATCTTTCTTGAATATGAAAGACTCTTATGTAAGAGGTTTACATTATGTAAATGTTAGTGTTATTGGCAATAGCCCATTATAAAGGAAAACTTCAAATTCAGAAAAGCATTTGCAAATAATGGGATAGATGCAGCAATCTCTAGTCCTCACTTGGACAACTTTCTCTTTGAAGTCAATGGAAGTTTTGCCTGAATAAGGTGTAAGGAATTAGCCCATTCGTTATTATCTGAATTACATCAAGAACTGACTGCTAAACAATAAAATCATGATTCATAACATAACGGCTTCACTTAATTCTTTTGTAGTCTTAATATATCTCATTATATGGTACTTCTGTTCTTTCCTCTCTGTGCAGTATTCAAATTAATAACAACCACCTTTACATAACTGATGGTTCGACATGTTTTGCTGCCTTAGCAAGATCAAAGGATTTTATATACCCTTTTTGGATAGATATCAAGAATAGGGTGATCAATCTCTTCAGTAACCATTAAGCACATTGTAAATATCTCAAGGTACCCAATTAGACACAAGTGGTTTGCCAGATGCTGAGAGCATCACCAGTTGTCAGAAGATCCCCAAATCTGTGGGACAGTCCAGAATTTATTAGGCATTAGTGGTGGTTCGAGTTGTCACTCCACTGATTTGTGGTCATTCAGCTGTGTCCTGCCATAAGCAGCCTGCATGATATGTGGAGATAAGGTTCAAGTGACAATGCTTTGTCTTGCCCCCCAGGCACCTTTGGGTGGGAAGGAGGCAGGGATGGATGGACACTGGTGTTTCAGTTCCTCTCTTGTGACCAGAGAGGAATGTGAGTTATAGTAAGTGAAATAGCAAAACTGGAAGGGCATAAGAGAAGCAGACTGAAGAGAACAGCCCAAGAAAAGGGACCCCCAAAAGGGTTTATTACGAAGCTGGAGTTAACCCATTAACCCCTCACCAGGAAGCCATCTGCAGCCTTCAGGGTTTAAGAATTCTTTTTATCTAGAGATGTAATTGACACAAGATGTGTAACAGCTGCAAGATGTCAGGTTTGTCAAAGTAACTAGAAAAATTAGTTCTATGACACACACAGAGCAAAGTAATGTATAGCTAAAAAAAGAAAAGGAATAAATTATCGTAAGGGTTAAAAAGAGGAAGAAAAATAGTCGAATAATGAAAGTTGCAGGCAGTTCTGGAGCACTGATGATTAAACTACAGCAAAGGTTTCCAAGAAGAGTCAGCATCCTAACTATTTACCCCAGTAGAAACAATAGTGGAGCTCCTCATGTTCCCATTATAGCCATACTTCACTGAGGGGCTGGAATGGTCAGTGTCCTGCCCTGACTCCAGAATAGGGTGGCTGCTGTGTTATTTTACACTTTTGCCTGTTGCTGTTGTTATTCAGGTGCATTACCATTGTACTTTGCATCTGCATAGGGACCCAGATTTGCTGAAATAAGAGCTGTTGAGACTTGGGATAAAAAGCCAGTCACAGTACCAAAAACTTTGTAGACAAAGTGAAAAACAGGAGAATTAAGGATAAAAGGCAAAACTGGTCAGAAGGAAAAGACTGGAGTATTTTAATAAACCGAATAAGCAGCAGTTGCAGCAAACCACCAGCCTGACAGTGCTGCCAAATCTGTGAGTGTGATGGGAAAACTGAGAACTTTCTTTTTAAGAACCTCAGAAGGAACAATGAAGTGATTTTGGGCATGTTTATGAGGACTCCTCCCTCATAAACATAAAAAGTGTGAGTGACAGCACAGGAATACCCTGAGGAGATTAGCTGGAAACTTGGAGAGCCTTAATGGCTGAAGAGAAGGCTAGAAAGCCTTATTGTAATAACTTTTGGTAATGACTTTTCATAATGATGGCGACAGGCCACAAAGGGCCTTCATGGTGAGAAGAGTGGGAACCAGTGAAGAGCTGTGAAGAAAACGGGCTCATAGTCAAAGCACCCAGCCTGGGAGATTGGGAAATGCTGTTTGCTGTGACATCTCAGATGGAGCTGGCTCTGATCTGTGAAATCCAGTCCTGCAAACTAAGGTAGTTTATGGCAGCAGAAAAATGCCCTTTGCCCAAAGAAGTCAGTAGATGTGTCTCAGCAACACATTATAGTTTAGAGCTCCCATAATTCCAATGTGTTAAAGTTCTGATACTGAAATACTGATAACTGTCAGGTGTTTTGTAAGGCACTTCAGCACCTCATACATGTGGCACCAATGGGAACTAATTAAATATACCTGTTGCAGTTCTGCTATGGAGTACTGCCATAGGACTGCTGCTTTGGATCACACTGAGTCTTGGAACACTGACCTGGATGCCAGTCAGATATACCTGGTTCCCACTTTCTGGAATTACTTGGAAAGGTACCTCTTACTGAAAGCCTTAAAGAAAATAGAATTCTGATTTTTTGAACAAATGCGTAGCTCGAGTGTTTTCCTTTGCTCAACTCACATTCACGTGCCAAAACAACTAATAAAATTTCAGACTTGCTTATATTGCGATTTGGTTGGCGGAAGAAAAGTCATCTATTAAAGCTGAAGTCATCATAACTCATTAGGTGCTAATGTATCTGCTGTGTGGTAGAGAAGCAGGCCAGCTCCGTTGAAACGCTGCTAGTTCACCCTCATCCGCTCACAGTTGTCTCTGGAGGATTGGGAAGTATAAACAAGTTTTCTAACAATATGTGCTAAGAGTATGCTGAAGTAGCTGCATTTACTTTATCCCAGAAGTCTGTCTCTGTCTGCAGACAAGCACGGAACCAAAGCGAATGCAGAAGTTTGAGAATGGTTCCTGCATTTCCTCCTAGGAAGTCCCAGGAGAATAGGTGATTGTGTGTGCTCACAGATGTCCTGGGTACGTGCAGTAAATCCAACATTTTCTGAACATGCTGCTGGCCTTGCTGCACCTGGTAATAAACCCTGGCAATAAATCAGGTGATCTGCACATGCATAATAAATCCGATGCACCTGAATGCCGGCATACAGGATGGACATGCTGTGCACAAACTGGCTGTTTTCCAGGTCTTCTGGATGTCAGGTTTCCACTGTGACTGGCTTGCCTGGGAGTTCTGGCAAAACTGCTGACATTCTCTTTTTATTTCAGCGTTTCCAGGGCACGTCCAGGGGGAGGGGGACATATGGGGGTACTAAAGCTTGAGCATCATTTTTCAGTGTGCCTGTACTCATTGCAAGCCATGATACAAGCCTGAAAATATAAACAACCCCATATCTGTAAAGGTACTCTTTCTGTCAACTTAGGCATATTTTGAAAATAATACCCCAATTTCTTACAAGTTCAAATCTATTCTCCAAATTCTTTGCATTAAGATTTTGTGTGTATCAGGTGAATGTTCTTACAGCTTCAAGGCATCAGCATCCTGAGTACCCTCTCAGTATCCATCAAAATATTAATTTTTATAGGGGAGCTTTAAGGGGTGTCAGTGCATGAGGACTTTCCTGAGGGCCATGGAGGTCAGAGCATCTCAGGCAGGGAGAGATTGGAGCCTGTAGTTGTACACTGTGCGTATTGTTCTGCCACCTTGGAGGATGTTCAAAAGTGGTAAACTTCAAGCCACAGATGGATCATGGGTTGCTCCCTGTCCTGTAGGCCAGCTGACTTGGCACAAAATACCTAGAAAATCATAGAATTGTAGAATCATAGAGTGGTTTGGGTCAGAAGTGACTTTAAAGATCATCTAGTTCCAACTTTCCTGCTGGGGCAGGAATGCCATTCACAAGATGAGGTTGCTCAGGGCCCCATCTGACCCGGCCTTGAATGTTTGCAGGGATGGAGCATCCACAGTTCTCTGGGCAACCTGTTCCAGTGCTTCACTACCCTCTGGCTAAAGAATTTCTTCTTAGCATCCAATTTAAACCCACCTTCTTTCAGTTTAAAACCATTGTCCCTAGCCCTCTTTAGGAGCTGGAAGGCCTTGGTGAGGTCTCCCTGGGGCCTTCTCCCTGGTAAACAACCCCTGCTCTCTCAACTTGTCTTCTTAGGAGAGGATCTCTGATCATGTCTGTGGCCCTCCTTTAGGCCTTCTCTAAGAGGTTCATGCCTTGTGTGGAGGACTCCAGAGCTGTATGCAGTACTGTGAGTGGGGATTACCTCCCCAGACCTGTTGGCCACTCATCTTTTGGTGCAGCTGAGGATGCCATTGACCTTCTGGGCTGTGAGTACACACCCCTGTCTCATGTTCAGCTTTTCATCCCCCAGAACCCCCAAGGTCCTCTGCAGGGCTGCTCTCAGTGACTTCTCCCCATCCACTCATATCTGGGATTGCCTTAACCCAGGTGCAGTACCTTGCACTTGGATTTGTTGAACATCATGAGGTTCTGGTGTGTCCACTTCTCAAGCTTGTCCAGGTCCCTCTCCATGGCATCCTGTCCTTCTGTTATGTCACCTGCACCACTCAGCTTTGTGCCATCTGCAGACTTGCTGCGGGTGCACTCGGTTCCACTGGCAATGTCTTTTATGAAGATACTGAAGAGCACCTGTCCCAAGGCAGGGCCGTGGGGAACACCACTCACCACCCACCTCCCCCGGGACATAGAGACATGGACCAAAACTCTTTGTCTGCATCCATCCAGCCAATGGATATCCTTATCCACTAAACAGTCCATCCACCCAAAGGTAGACACGTGCAACTTATGTTTTGAAAATGCTTCCTTACCACTTGGTTATTGGAAATCCCAAGTATGTACACTAGGATTTGATTTTATTTTGGTCTGAGTGGTAGAGGTAATGAGCCCCATTGAGAAATGGCAGCAGAGAATCATAACAGTGACCAGACTGGTACTTCTTTCATCCCTACTTCTGCATTCATTTGGGAAATGAGGGAAAGGACCTCAGTGCTATGAGAGTAGGTGACTGATTTCGTAAAAATAAAAGCATCCTCTTCTTTATGTTTTCTAGTAAATGAGCCTTCTTTACCATCATGATATGGCCTGCATAGAAATGAAGCAGGGGACTTTACTGGACTGTGTGTCACTACACGTGTGTTTAAATAAGGAGTGTATTCAGGGCAAAGATACTAATTTGATTTCAATAAACCAGAACACATGTAAAATACTACTAGACCCTATTGAGTTACAGTATTGCGTCTCCTTCAGACTTTCTCATGGTGGTTTTCTGTGACAATTTAGGACACTGCCTTTAAGCTAATTAGAAATTCTGAGCGAAGTTGGAGGGAATTTGTGTTTTTCTTCATCTGGATGACATGCTTATCAAGTCAGCTACCCCCAGTCTGATACAGCAGGCTGCCAGCAGACTTGTCATAGCTTATGAAGAGGGTTTGTGGTGGAAAGTATAATGAAAACCACATCCACCAATTAAACACCTACATTTCTTTTTAGAATCCAAACAATGGACAACTTTCCTTTTGCAAAAGAGATTTCTCAAATCAAAGCAACTCATAGAAGAAATATAAATTGGGAAGGAAGCTCTGAGTAGATTTTAATGAGTCTCTGGCACAATGACACAGTGAGGTGTGACACATTCATGAATATGATGTAATTGAAAAGATTTAGGTTTGCAAAGGTTTGCTCAGCAATCAGGCAAAACTAATGCAGCCAAATATGGGACATGTTCAGGTCAAGTTTTTGGTACCTGTAATATCAGTCTTTTACTGATAGGAAAAGAGTACACTTGATGCTTTTCTTAGTCTGTGATACATAGTTTTAACACCAGAAAAATAGCATCAGTTATATTTTTACTCAAGTCGACAGAAACTGACCTTCTTACAATAATGACAAGACATAGAAGAGGATCTTTGAAAATAACTGTGGACTAGTTAAGCAGTGGATGAGGTAGAGCCTGGATATGACGCATTCAACAATACTGTAGATAGAGAGGTAGGAGCAGGAGCTTGGGGAGCTATTTTCTCTGAAGAAAATCTCTGGTATAAAAAATTTATTGCAAAGACACTGAGGAGCAGAACAGATACTTCAGGGAAAGGGTGTAAAAATTAACACTCAATTAATATGATATGAACCAGATGAATTGAAAGATACTGCAAAAGTATACTGCATGATGATAAAAACGAATTGCACTATAATTATTAACAATTGGTTTGCATTTACCTGAGGTAACGCTGTGTGATACTTGGCACCCATTGCATTGAGCATCACATCTGTATATCTGTAAACAGTTCCAATGTGTTCATGGAGAAAAAATATCTGAGTTGATCAGCTTTATCCATGGTTGTTTTTCTTCAGGAGAAAAGAGTAACTATTTTGGGCTCAGCATCATGTGAGTGCATCTGTGCTGTTTCTAGAACAAAGCTATGGGGCTGCATGGTGCTATATGTGAAAGCCCTCCTCTGGTCTGTTAGCCTGAGGATCTCTGCCCTGTTGTGCTGTGTATGTGTGCCCAAATCTTCCCAAAGAGTGTGAGCCAGATGAACCCTATCTTTGTGGGCATGAGCACCTTATAGGCTTAAAAAGAGAGAGGTGAGCCAGGCTTATTTGTGAGAATGTGTTTCCTAGGCATGATAGAATGTCAGCAGATTGCTCGTTGTACAGTACTTCATACAGTGATGCATCTAAACCTGCAGTCTGTAATTTAAGGTATGTGATTACTGAGAAATTCAGTCAGTTCAGGTAAGAGACATTGCTTATGGGGAGTACAGGCTAAGGGATCACAGAAGAATCTTAGGTCTTCAGTGGAAATCAAAACTAGGCAGTTCTGGAAGGTCAAATACAGGAGTAATCCACAAAGGGTGCTTGTTAGCAGGCTGGAGACATACCTAAGTTGGAAGCTGAATCTACTAAAGTACTAGTGGCTTATGTATCCAAACCACTGAAAATCACTTTGATTTTATTTGTCATTTAATGTGCCTAGCAATTGCAACGTCAGCCAGAAATTCCTCTGGTTTATTTGGAGAATGGATTTTGATTTTGTTCACTGAACCAGGCAGTGCAAGTTTATGTAAGGAGATTAATTTAGCTGATGATGTGCCACCAAAGCAGATCCTTACTTGAGTTTCACCACTTTTAGGGAAGGTGCCACATAGTGGTTTGTGTGCACAGTTTTGGCAGAATTAACATAGCAAACCCTATGACCCAGAAACCCCACACAACCAACTGGTCACCCGAGATGATGGTTTCTGGCAGAAGCACATTTAGACTTAGCTCCATTTTTACTACTACACACACCTAGAAGCAATTTGGGAATTAGCAGACTCATTAGCCAAGTGTGTAAGGGCCTGGAGAAGTTCAGGATACACTATGGCCACACGCTGTCTGTGCTGCTCGCATGTCACATGCTATGTGTCTTTGGGATGATACCCCCCAGGGAAGTCAAGACTCCCCTTTTCCAGCTGAATGTTTCATCCTTTACTCCTGGCCCCATGATCCCTTCATTCCCAGATCAGTCTCCAGGGAGTGTGATGAAGGGCTTTGAAGGTCATCTAGAAGTAGCCTTTGACCTGGTGAGTAGTGCATGTTCCTTGAGACTGAATCTCTGGATGTGAAACTTCTGCTAGAGAGATACTTAGATCTGGGCTTCCCATTTTCTTATGCTGCTGCTTTAACCACTGGAATGATAGCAAAACAGTGTGCTTACCTGTGTCCTTTCATTTTGTTTTCAAGGAGAGGTATGCCCCCCTTGTCTGACCTAAATACCCAAGAGGGCACATAGGTGACACTCAAGCTGTGAGTTCTGCATCCACTGGGAAGTCTAATCACAGCAAAACCTGAAAGTTCTCTTTGACATTTTCCTTTGGCTAGCATAAGGTTTGGTTCCCAGTGTAGCCTCTGGGTGTTAAGAGTTTGCTCTTTGATGCTGACTTCTCTCCATTTTCCCTATGGGAGCTTTGGCACCCAGTGCAGCACGCTAAGGTCCATTTTGAGAGTTGGGTGCCAAACTCTGCACGCAGCTGTGCAGCTCATCTCTGTACCCAAGTATTTTAGAAGAAGGTTTAGATTTTAATATCATTACATTTATTAAGTTTATTGTTATCTCACCAGATTAACTGAAGCCAGCTGCTTCTTTCTAGCAAGAGGTGGTAAATGTTATTTCAGAGGAGACAGGAACATTTGTCCTATCTTTCGGTTTTCCAGAGAAAGCATGTTTGCCTGGAAAATATATCTAGTTTTTTCATTAATGCCAAGATGGTCTAAAACGACAGAAGATAATTCTAATCTAATCTAATCTATTTAGAGTATTTCTGGAGAGCCCATTAGTGGTGTCTGAGTGACAAATGAAGGTCTGGATTGCACCTGCCAGGTATGTGCCTGGGGAAAATGCATGTGCAGTACATAAGGGTAAAGGAATGTGTGTCCTCATGCTTTCATGCAGGATTTATCCTCTATCCAGCATTTTCTGGTGAGACGTATAATAATTCCCAGTAGATAGCAGGTCAGATTTCTGAAAGAATATCAGTAACTATGGCCTTACCTGTATGTGAGCAAGCAAAATACATGAGGATTTAAACTGAGTAGCCTGCTCTGCAGTCTGTAGGATGCAGGCATTGATATGTGGAAAATTGCACACATACGAGCAATTATTTAACTGAATTTGCTTGTATAGATTTAAAATATATCTAATGTAATGCCTGTGCCAAATTCTGGGAGTTTCTTTTAAGAGTGAGAAGTACTAGTATAAGATAGAACAGTCAAAATGAGCAGCTTGTATCCAAATTTTGAAGATATCCTCTACCTGTAATTGGCAACTTCTCTCATGCTCAGCCTGTTGCAGACACAAACATGATGCACGGATTTCAGCATTAGCAGAAGCAGATAATTTCCCTAAAGAAAGAAAATGGGACAAATAAGCGTCCTGTTCTGTCCCTGTCAGCAAGAACATTTCTATCTGTTCCTGCTGCAGTTGCTCACTCCTTAGGGCCACTGACACCAAACAACACCGAGCAAACAGTAGGAGATTTCACACCTAAGGCTTCAACTGTGCCTTTGCAACACTTCTGGGCTGTCTTAGAGAAGTCACTTGCTGGTCCAGCATTCTGCTTCCTGCCTCTGCCTTTTACATGAGCTGCATCGACCCCAAAAGACTAGGACCAAGTCTAGGACTGGGTTGTGCTGGTCAGGCATGGCCATAGGAGAAAGGATGATGCAGTGTACAGGAATGTGACAGTGGGAAATGAGGGTTGCTTGAGGCCAGGCCACCACATAACTGGCTCTGAGAGGCTGGCCATCTGCCCTCCTTAAGGGAGATGCTGACAGCTTCTCAGAGCAAATGAACTCAGCTCCTCTCCTGCTGTCCCTGACCATGCAGGAATGTCATGGTAGCAGAAATAGGTTTATTCAGGGGAATGAGAAAGAGAAAAGACTCCCCACGCCCTTCAGGATGCCGGCAAACATCAGTCGTCTGACAACCGGAGAAAAGAGGGGAGTTCAGGGGACTTCAAATTTCGCACCAGGTTTCATCTCCATTCCCTTCAGCCTCGAGAGGGGGAAAGAGAGGATGCTGCCTGCAGAAGGTTGGTTGCTTCTTGTGTCCCCCAGCTGTTTGCTTCCAGCAAAAACAAGTTTTGTGAGGATGATGGGAGCTCAGTGGAGAATCCTGCCCATTGCTGCTGTGCTGCAGTGGGGCTCTTGCCTCCTACCCCCAGTATTCGGAATTTTCTCATCAGTGAGAAGCAGGTAGGGAGCTGGGCAGCAGCAGAGCTTTGTGTCAGAGGGCTTCTTAGTTGGAGCAATCTTTTTTTACTGGTTGTGTCTGGCCTCTCCAAGTGCAAAGAAAAATAGGGAATCTGGCTGTTAGCATGTATCCTCCCTAGACCCCAGCCTGCATTCAGGGATGCGAGTTATTTCTGGACCTGGGTACAGTGCAACATGTATACATTAGCAAAATCAAGTCCTTATGCTGTTCAGGAAAATTTGGCTCTGAACTGAATAGCTAAAAAAGCTATCTGTCTGAGTTGCTTAGAATACTGCACAGCTTCTGCCAGCTGAATAAAACCAATAGCATTTCTATGAACAGAAAGCTTTTGACAACAACCTTTGAATTATGAGTGGCAAAAACCATTCTCTTCATTTTTAACTTCTAACCCATGATGTATAGCATAACCCTCATTTGAGGATAAGAGGTTACTATCTTATTGACTCGGCTTTAAATTGCATTTCATTGTATTAAAGAGCATCTGTCTTTTTTTTTTTTTTTTTGTATGGAGCGAGATATACTGTAATATATGGAGTATTTGACTTTCATGTAGCTATAAGGCTAAACTTCCGAAAACATTCAGCCTCAAAGCTAAGATGGTATTTTAGTGGGAAACATCCCAGAATATTATGATTTTACAATTACCTTATTGGTAGTTTGATTTTAATATAGTTTTTCTGATAGCTACCTTTGTACTTAAGGATTGTAAATTAATTAGACATACTGCTTCATCTACTCAGGAGGCAGGGGAAGAGCTGAGCTAATAGCTATGGGAGTGCTGTACCGATTTGAGACTGAGGCTAAAATGACATGATAGAGGGAGAGGTTAGTCCTCTCCCAAGGTTGTCACTCCTGGTCACATTTTAATGTGAATTTATTGGACTGAAAGAGGTTAAAGAGGTAATTCTGGAAAGAAGAGAGAAATTTCTAACATAAAATGGAACTCATCAATAGTCCTGGTGTCTGTGGGGAGTTGTCAGATTCCATAATATTAACCATGTAATTAACAGGATATATAAAGTGATGTGCTTTCAAATAATTTATATTTCAGATGCCTTTCTATGTGCTAATAATACCTCTCTTTTTTTCCTTCAGTCTCTTGAAATCACTGCATTCCTTTTTTTTCCCTCTCATCTGTATGAAACCATTCGCATCTATCAGAGAGTTCTAACTAGTGCTTGTTCCCAAGGGTGACTTAATGGACAAAGTATAGATAAATCCATATGACAAATCCACTTTACAGTGTGGCACAGCTGGCATTCCCTGCTCAAGTTCAGCTCACAAATAAACTTGTAGGGGAACTGCATTGATGCAGAGTGCAGGGCAGTGCCTGTTGCCTCAATCTATCCTGGAAATGACCTATCATAGGCATGGTGGTGATGCACCAAGTTTTGCATCTCTCTTTCAGACAGATTGAGGTGAAAGGGTTGTTTGCACTGTACTTTGCAAGAGGTTGTGTGCTTTTATTGGCAGTTTTGTTGCTCTTCAAAACCTCATTTTCATTTTTAGTGACTGGGCTTTGAATACCAAAAGGATATTGACTGACAATTGCTAGAAGTCAGTAGTTATTATTATTATTATTATTATTATTATTATTATTATTAGGAAAAGAAGAAGCTTGCCTGAGCAGTGGAATTACCAAAACTACACCATAGTTTTGTGTCTGGTAATACAGGAGCCCACTGTATAAACTCTTTGCCAGTGATGGCCTTTTCCCTCATGCTCCTCTCTGTTGATGTGGGGAGGAAACAGGTCTAGGGTAGTTTCAGAGCTGTGCTTGGACATAGCAAGGCTCATGGGCTGATGGACAACTGGCTGCCATCAGACCAAGTTATTACCACTGCATAAACTGATGCTGATTTCATAGGAATTTTTGGAAATGTCTGTGAGATCTGGCTGAAATCAACTAGCAGGTTCAAAATAACAGCTGTGGAAGAGGGAGTAGATGGCAAGTAGACACCACAGTCTAGATGCTTTGCTTTCCAAGGAAACCTTGTTGACCACGTCACTTTGTGTTTGGGAAAAAAGAAAAATCTTTCTTGTTTCAATACTATATTTATTGTTTGATGGAGGGGAAAAGTGCAGGTTGAATATCTGGCACAGAGCCCAAAAGACATACTTGCAGGAAATTTCCTTATGGGGTAATTTAGGTCTTTCAGGAAAGATGGTGTGGGAGGCAGCTGGAGTCTGTCAAGGGCAGTCACTGTCCCTGTGCTGGACTTAGTGCAGCATCTTGAACCAGAAGAATCCTGATTTCTGGTATTTACAGTTAAATGATTAAAAACTGCAGAAAGTTGAAGGGAAAAGAAGAGTGAAACCTGGACCTCAGTCTGGCACAGGCCACGTTTCCCAGTGCATGTTGGGCAGCGCAGTGAGAGCTGGGCTCAAGTCTGAACTCTCAAACCCTGCAGGTCTGAGTGTCACATCCTGGGCTTGTAAGGTGACTGGGTTGCTGGGCAGTTTAATGATTACCTTTTGCTCTGACTGAAAATGAAAGTGCCTGGTCTAGTTACAGGATGTGGGCCTGAACACAGACCCATGTAAGAACAGATGTCCACACAGAGTAGCTGAAGGATGTCAAGCTAGTTTTCCCTGCTATATATAAACAACATACGGGAAAAATTTCCATTTCCATGCTTACTTATACTTAAACATTTTTCTCATATATCCATAATACTTGTAACTGATCAACATAATGTAATGGCATTCTAGACATATTCTTGTGCCTGCATATGTTCCTGTCAAGTGTTGTCAAAGAGCAGTATTGTATACTAACGTTTGAAGCATATCAGAAATTGAGGCATTTTCTTTTGCTATGCCCTAGCCATACTGTTGTGAAAGTTCACTCATACAACCACTTCCAGCAACTGAACAATAAAACATTTCCAGTCGCCCTGTGAGTTCATTTTATAGTAATTTAAAACTGCCCGTTACAACCAATAACTGTGGTGCTGGAAACCAGTACAGCAGTTATAAAGTCCTGGCATACAACTTCTTATGGAAAGAAGTGGTTTTATCACAGCTGTCAACATGCAAGTGACCCAAGGCATAAAATTACTGCTCAAAAAAAAAAAAAAAGAGAGATCTTATCTCCAGAAAATGCTCAGATATCTACTTATGACAATTACAACAATGATGATTTCACATCTGTTAGGCAGACAGTTTTAATCTGTAAAAGGTTAAGTATTTGACAGTTACTTGTTCTTACATACAGATTAGCTGCTTGAAAGTTTAACCTTTAGATGTACTTAAGCAACTACTCTTTAAAATTTATTGTGTAAAACCACCCAAATAAAAACTGTCTCATCACTTGTAACTCAGAAATACAGATTATTCCTTAGGTTCAGGACGTTTTCACCTTCATTCTTACCAAAGTGCTTAGCTGGCTTTGTTTCTTCCTTTGTTCCTGAAAATATTTACAAGCAATGCCACTTTAATTTAAACAGGCACCACTTCATAATTAAAGGATAAAAAAGGGATTCCGGGATTAAATGTGTGGAATCAGTTATTTTGACTCAGTAAAGAAGGCTGCTGAAGAACATGATTATTCCTTCACATTGAATTGTCCTGAAAAGCTGGATAGGGGGACAGGAAAAGAAGGAATGAATCTTCATGTGGCCTTTGCACTTGCCTAAGAGTGGAGGCAGAGGAATTATTTATGTAGTAGCAGACAGATTTCCAGATTTCTGTAGGCTTTTATTGATATTTCCTAAGCATGATAAAACATGGAATGTTTTAAACTTCTAGCATGGAGATGAATGAAATTTAAAATTATCATATGGAACTCCGATTTTCTTTTTCTTTTCATTTACACAGCTACAGCAAGTCAGTGGGAAGGGCTTTCTCATTCACAGTAACAAAGCTTCCCAGTTCTCATTTTTCTTTGAATAGGTGTATCAGACTATCAGTGCCCAGATGTGTTGGGTGAGCGTTCCATATGGGCAGCAGCTACAGTGGGCATGCTGCTCATGGAGTGGAAGGAATCCCCAGCACACACACACTGGGCAGCAGATGTGTTCCTCCTCTCCTCTCCTCTCCTCTCCTCTCCTCTCCTCTCCTCTCCTCTCCTCTCCTCTCCTCTCCTCTCCTCTCCTCTCCTCTCCTCTCCTCTCCTCTCCTCTCCTCTCCTCTCCTCTCCTCTCCTCTCCTCTCCTCTCCTCTCCTCTCCTCTCCTCTCCTCTCCTCTCCTCTCCTCTCCTCTCCTCTCCTCTCCTCTCCTCTCCTCTCCTCTCCTCTCCTCTCCTCTCCTCTCCTCTCCTCTCCTCTCCTCTCCTCTCCTCTCCTCTCCTCTCCTCTCCTCTCCTCTCCTCTCCTCTCCTCTCCTCTCCTCTCTCCTCTCCTCTCCTCTCCTTCTCCCTCTCCCTCTCCCTCTCCCTCTCCCTCTCCCTCTCCCTCTCCCTCTCCCTCTCCCTCTCCCTCTCCCTCTCCCTCTCCCTCTCCCTCTCCCTCTCCCTCTCCCTCTCCCTCTCCCTCTCCCTCTCCCTCTCCCTCTCCTCCTTGTTTTGGTTGGTCCTCAGCACTTGTGGAGACTGGCCCTTTCCTGTGCAGAGCCATCATAAGGATACATGCTGGAGGAACTGGAGGAAGTGGGGTTTTTCATGCTTGCAGTAGCATTAACCATTTTGTTTTTATGCCCCACTTACCTTGCATCGTTGTAAATGGGACTGTAGTATCTCTGCCAGCCCCATAATACTGTAGACCATTTCAAACCCATTAAAGACTAATGGATATCTAGTGACAGAAAGTATGCTGTGTGCCAATTAGAATATTTAAACTGTTCAATAAAAAGGAGTTAATAAAATCACCTTAGAAGTTGAAAATATGATCCAAGGTAATGTGCTGATTTTTCTTCAGGTGTTTGAACAATAAGAATGTTTTTAAAAGAAAATTGATCTGCCATTATTTAAAGGCCAATGAACATACAGAAATATATTTTCTTTCCCTATTTTCTGCATATATTTTAATGTATATTTAGTAGCCTAGAGTTTTTTCCCCTCCACATTATAATGAACTCTTTCAAAACTGATAACTGGTAGATTCATGTGCTTAACCATAGGTTTCATTCCATATATAGAGCAAGGACTTCACTGAAGATACAGAATGCCAGTGGCATGAATATTTAATAATTGCACTTTCAAAGTTTTTTCATCATTGTCTCTCTGGGATTGCCAAACCCATCTGTCTGGTCTCTAAACCTGTTTACAAGTATCTAAATTTAAGAATAAAAAAGCCCCTAAGTTGCAATTTCAGAATTTTGTGATGAATGTGGAGCATGATCACCTGAAAAATAAATAGAACAGTTTTTTGGGGTTTTTTTCCCTTTTGTGTTTCCAGTGATGTGCAGTATGTTGTATTTAAGTTCACTTAGTGAGGAGTTACAGGCCAGAGACATAATGGTATAAATTGGTAGAGCTACATTGACTTCCATGGAATTAGACCAGTTGGCTGATGGTAGCTTTGGCTGTGGCCGTCAGAAATCATGAAATTCATATATTAGCTATAGCTGTCTTGTGTGGAAGCTATTATTTAGGTTAATTGAATTAATTAAAATAAATATTTATGTTAAAAGCAAAACAGTTTATGTTCTAATAAGATAACAGACACATTTTACGCATCCTTTTCTTTGCTGGATTTTCTTCCCTACAGATAATGATCTTTCAATCTCTGTTCCATAAATATGCATGTCATGTTCAGGTTTCTATTCAATGCATGCATGAGTAAGTACCACTGAATTTGATTAACTTCATTAACGATAAATAATGAAGAACGCTATTTTAACTATTTTAGGACAAACAGTCACCTGGATAATGTTACTTTCTTGAGTAACCTTCTTCATCCTAATGGGATTGCACACAAGGGTAAAGTTACTCAGATATGTATGTGTAGGTTCAGTCTTTTATTATGTAGCAACCTTTAGAGCTTTTACTATCTGGCAAGCAATCATTTATATCCTTTTTAAAAAATATTTATGGCTTCCTTGACTAATTGCTTCTTACATGACTTAGAGCCTTTTGCATTGGTATCATTTGTTAAAACACATCCAGAAGCAGGCAGAGCAGAATCATTTTTCAACTTTTTAGTGTCATTTTTATAGACAAATAACACTTGTAAATGATGGATAATAGCCAGCAGAATGCTGCGTTGTATAAAATGAGCATGAGTTATATTTGCTGGGAGATAGAAGGTTAACTTGGCTATGAACTAATTGAGGAGCCTCATGGTAAATGCAAAATGGTGCGTGCACACTATAAACAAGACTTGAACTAGCTAAAAGGAGGACTGAGGTTAATTCAGTATTTAATTTATTTTTTTGCACACTACCTGGTGTTTTCTTTAGAAAGAATAAACTTCAAAAGCCATATTGAGTCCAAATTAGCTTGTAAAAAGTCCAGAAGGAGAGACACAGACAGCATGTTGACTAAGATGAGACGTTAACCTGTCAGAGTATTGGGGGTGGCTCTTGTGCTCCTTCAAGTCCAATGCAGGCATGGTCACTTCCATTTGCAGTTTTGACTTAAACATTTGTTTCTTGTCTCATAAAATACTGCTTACTTGGCCAGTATTTGAAAAAGTCATTACATTTTTTTGTGTTCTGCAGTTCATAGTTTACACTCATGCTGTATTTTATGGCAGAATTCAAAATAACTGCCTTTTCTTTACCCGAGAAATATGTGCAGTTGCATATTACAAATGTGTGCAACTGAATAACTTTTTTATAGGAGAGTACTTGACAGATGCTCGTTAACGTCAAGGGATACAAATGCTCAGTGCCAAGTGATGGCAGGATATACAAATCAACCTGGTACCAAATTTTTTTTCTGCATAAACATCAAAAGGCTGTGACCTAAATGGACCTTGTGCAAATGTTTAACTTGATGCACAGGAGGAGTTGCAGTGACTTAAATGGAATTTTTCAAGTATTTCAAATGTGTGTGCTTACGTGCTCACAAAATGGGGGCTACATGAAGTAAAATCGGAGTTCCAGTTTCTGTAGAGACGTGTGTAAATGTTCTTTCACTCACCCTGAAATTCCAAATAGGATCACTTTATTTCTTATTAGAGGGGCTGGATCCAATTTATCAGTGCTACCTGACACTTTTGAGGACATTGCTGCAGAGCAGATGTGGTCAGCCTTTTGTCTGTTCACTGATCAGATACTCTTCAGTTGCTTTTGGGGTTTTTTTTGCACCTCGTTACTGGCAGGCTGCTTGGCTGCCTCATTGCCTTGGCTTCTTTGGCTGTGAGAACTGAGAAAGCTGTAGACCATCTAAACTGTTCTGGTGGTCTGTCTCAGGGGTGGTCAGCATCTCCTCCCTGATACGATCAGATCAAAGACGCCTCCAGCACGGCCAAGACAAAGGCATTGTTCCTGCTGGGCACCCCGTGCCAGCCCCCGCGCAGCTCCGGGGCACAGAGAGGTGCAAATCATTGTGTGATGGGGGTCAGCCCTGTGCCCACTCTGCCTGGTGGGTAGAGTCGTCCTGTTCCCACCCTGCCTGCAGGGCAGGCACCACTTCTATAAAATCAGTCGTCACAAGCCTTTCCTCAGGGACTCCAAGTGCATTCTGAAGCCCAGCTCAAACAGGGAGTTTGGGATGACCTTTTTAATTTGTGTTCCCAGAGGTTTTTTCCAGTACTTTAGTAGGGCTAGTTTGCCCTTGTGGGTCATTGTAAATACTTAACATTGTATTTACTCATCCTGTCTTTAATTTTTGCAATGGTTTCAATTTGACTTTTAAATAAATATTTAGGGTGGGGATAGAAATTAAACAGTTGAACTCTTGCCAGCATCCCTTTTTTGTCCTTTTTCAAAGGCACTCATGAGACTCAGATGTAAAACTCTGGATAATATCCTTCCAGTTATGGCATCTGGCTTCTTGGCAGTCTCTTTGAGAAGTTGGCAGGCTTGGTGTTGCCTTTAAATCCAAAACTAGCTCTCTTGTAATTTTTTAAAGATGCTTTCTCCTTCTGCTTGTCATTTTTGCTTGCTTTACCTTTGATTCGGATGAATTCTTGCTTTATTAATCATTTGATTCTACCACGCTTGCCCAGTTTTCCATCTAGCCAGAATCTCATGGTAAAAAGAGATTTTTAAAATGGTTTTAAGATGGGTACATATATCTGTTTTAAAGTGACCTCCATCTGTGTGCAAGAACCTGGGGGGTTTTGCATTTTTGAGTGGGGTGGCGGGTTGAGTGAATCAGGAATAAAGGTAATCTTTACTGGACTGGGTAGCCTGAATGCTGTGTTTCAGCAGCTTCTTTATTGCTACAGTAGCACTCAGGTCCATGTTTCTGAAGTGCTAGAGCTTTAGAAGGTAATTAAACAGCTTTAGTTAAAAAAAGTGTGTAGGGAATGTTTGAATACAGTCACTTTTCAGATACTCTCCCTTTTTTTTTTTTCCTTGCAATTTCCTTTGGTTTTCAGGATCCAAGTGAAACCTGAGTATATCTTTGTCTCTTGTAACTTCCAGTTTGCTGTGTTTTTCCCCATGTTTTAAGTAACGTGCAGCTGCCTGTGTGTGAGTGGGTGTCTGTGTGTGAGCATGAGTAGGAAGCAGCAGCATTGCCTCAAGGTAGCTGGCAAGGCTGCAGAGGGGAGCATGCTTGGGCACACACACTGCCGTCCCTGCATTGCAAACACTCAAGAAATTGGTGTCTTTATTTTAGCTGGTGTTGCAGTGCTGCTCCACGATACTCCAAGTGGGTCTGGGGGAGGTGAATACTCCATGACACAGTTTCACCCCAGTCTCAGAGAGAAGGGCACTGAGTCTGTGATACTTCTTTGTTGCCCAGGGAGAAATATTCCATGCTGAGGTCAGGACTAATTGAAGCCTTTTGCTCAACAGCCGCGGGAGCGGGCACCAGACAGGCTCCCCGGGAAGCAGCCTTGCCTTTTAGATAGTGTCACATCACAGGCATGGCTTAATGGAGTTGTTGCTTATCCATCAGCCCTGAATTGAGGATGGATGCATTTCCCCTGTGCTCTCTGTGTCTGGGACATTGTGTTAAAATACTGTCGCTTTCTACTAGGAGTAATAAAGAACATATGACTTGTGTTATCTGTCTGTTTGCACTGGTAGGTTTCTACTGGATGCAGTATCTTTGCATCATCCCCTTATTCTTTTGGAAAAGGCTGTCATGCCTCAATATTTGTTTCAGGGGCAAGAGGAGAAGGACAGGAGGAGTGCAAACGCCTCCTGGCTGTACCAGCTGTACCCAGCTGGTTCCCACTGAAGCAGCAAGGCAGAGTGCCCCCCTGGCTGGCCAGGCAGGGCTGAGGCTGATGTGCTCCTTCACACTTAGTGGGCTTAATACCTGGTGGATGTGGGCTAAAAATAATCAAAAAGCTCTGAGGTGCATCAGCATTGCAAGCATTGAAGAAAATACCAGGCTTCTCTATGGGTATTTTAAGTGTCAAAATAGGCTGTAGTGGAGTGAAAAGAATTAGATCAAGGTGAATAGTTGCTCGGAAAAGCATATATCATTGCTTTTAGTCAATTGTTGCAGATAAGAAAACCTCTTTTGGGAGTCAGAGGGTGCATATTGAACAAGCCTAAAAAGAGCCAGCCAATGGTTACAAGAAGGTATATGTCAGTAGGAAAATACGAGAGTAAATCAATATATTTCTCTTATAAAGTCATACTCTTCTGAAGTCAGCTTAATATAACAACTACAGGCCTCTTTTTAAAAGGCATGTACCTGCTTTGCATGTATATATCCTAAACCTTTAGAACTCAAATTCATTACAACTGTTTGTACCATACAAATACATGTTTTTCTGACTTCAGTGAAATAGCACTACCACCTTCATTTCAGTTTCAATTGCTTGTGCCAGAAGTTGCTTGTATACTGGTTTAATTTTGTTACAAAACATGGATTTCTCCATTTTAATTACAAAATTTCAAATAAAAATACCAATCACAAATATTCTACTAATCACATTCATTTTCAATACCCACTTATTTGAATTTGTTGTAACTCAGACTAGGTTTTTTATCTTACACTTCATTATTAAAGATAGTTAGCTATTAGAAATTTCCAGTGCACTTTGTATAACCTCCTGTCCCCATGCCCCCTATGTAAATAAAAGAGAAGATGCTATTAGTGTAAGGTCAGAAATGGGGTCCATTAAGTCAGCCTTTGCTACCAGTGACCACACAGGATGGATAAAGGTGACACCAGAGCAGAGGAGGCACTAAATACTTGAAGCAAGCTTGTGTACATTAAAGTGTGTTAAACCCCTGCAGGAACATGCTTGGTCTATCCTCAAAGGGATCTTACATCAGTGCAGCTGATCCTTTCTCCTCTTGGAGGAAGGATAAGCTGCCATAATATATGTTCATCTGACTGGGGACTGACTTCATTCCCTCAGTTGATTTGCGTTGACTTTCCTGAGAACCCCTGTGAAGATGAATCTTCAATTGCAGCAGTATCTCTCTCCTCTTAACCTACAAAATAATTGCCTCAGCTGAGATATGTCTCTGTTAGCTTTTTAAAAATGCTGACTTTTTAATAGCAGCCTTTTCTGAATTACATCAGGCTTTCTATTTAGACACTGTTTTCTTTTCTGTATTGCAGTGGATTAGAGAAGGGAGGTCTGTGATCTTTGGCCACATAAGATAATGGCTTAACTCTTATTAGAAGCTTAGATTTTCATTATTTTTTTATGCATTGTATATTAAAGAGAAATTTAAGTATAAACAAATTCCCTTTGTGAGGGAGGTATCAAATGAAACATGATGATCTAGATTCATGCATTTGATCATTATCGGTATCACTGCTGATAGGCAGAGTTGTTGCACCTCGTTCCACAGGCAACCACTGCCCCTGTTTGGGGAGCTATAGCCCAGTCAAAGCTACTTTGACAGCATCAGCCCCGGCTTGCACAATTTTATTTGCCGTTTTATTTTTCAGAGTGCTGAATTTTGTTCTAAGTACTGAAATAATGTTATTTGAAAGCAACAGTATCTTGTACTACCTGCCAGTATAATTTGCACAGAATAGGAGCAGCAACTATCAATTAGAAACATAACTCTTTTTTTAATCCTCACTTCAGATTTAAAACATAATGCTAGGAATGAGCTTCAGGGAAATAATTTGTAAAGAATTTTTATGACTCTCTCCCTTTTTAATCTGTGTGAGTTGGTAGATAATGCAGCTTTCATTGGAAAAGCTCAGAGAGTCATATTTGTAAAGGATAAAGACATTAACTTTTTGTTCCCAAGAAGTTTAAATTGCACTCGATTTGCAAATTTAAAAAGCACTTTCTAATACATAAGACTAACTCTAGATATCAGTGGATGAGTATCAGTAGTAGTTTCAAAGTGTGCAGATATCTGAATGAGCTGAGGGCTTATCTTCCATTGATCCCGAGTTTATGAATGCTAAAGATGGTTCACCATGTCAGTGGTTTAAGATCTTTGATTAAAACAGTTGTGCTTGTTGTTCAAACAGAATGTCATTCTGGTAATCTGCAATTACTGAACACACATTAGCAAAAATCAGAGAAAGCAGTGAGGTCACATAGCAAGTGATACCCAGTCACCATATGTATTTATTAGTGTCACATATGAAATTTATGAGGCAAAGTAGTGCTGAAAGAATTTGCTGTCTTTCCAAGCAATAATCATTTGAGGAATTGCCTAAGATAAATGGGTTTGGCTAATTGAATCATACACTTTCATAGTGTGCTACATATAAAAGTAGACTAGGAAATAAATATAATTAAAGTAAACATGCCCTTCTAATTAGTAATTGTTTCTGCTGTTTTAAGCAAATTTCAGTGGCACAAAGTAGCTGTTCCAGTGCAAACCTAATAATGAAGGCTGTAATAATAGGTGTAAATTAACACAATGGAAAACATTTACAGTGTAACATTCTAAATTAAAAATGACATTAACAAGCCCGATTTTTAAAAAGCTGTATAATTAACATTTATTCAACCCCTGACAAATTAGTGCAATACAAATACTAGATGATTTTATTTATAGCTTATAACATTTTTTCATTTTATTTTTGTTAAGCAGTAAATGGAGCAAATGTGGTTCATTTTTTCCGAGAACATGTCATATAAGGGCACTGTCAAAGAAAAGACAAAGAAAAAGAGAAAGCAAAGATATTTACCCAAAGGCATTTTTTTGGTAAGTGATGTGCAGGAATTGTTTGAATACTTAATATCACCCAGTCAGTGTTCTTGGTTATGTATGCTCTGAAATAAAATGTTGCAAATGGTTTAAGTTTGGAGAAATGCAAGTACAAACAGAATAATATCTACTGTGCAATAAAATACTTTGATTCCCCCAAGTGCATCTTCAAAAAAACATAACATACTGCTAAGTGCTTAGCATTGATGTCTGTCTCTGCAAGAAAATATCACCAACAGTATTTTCTTTTTATGATGGACGTAATAGAATGCCATGAATAGGTAAGAAAAAATATCCATACTAGTTAAAAAAAGAAGGCTTTACTTCAATTTTTGACAAAACATGCCATATTTTCACATTATATAAAAAATCTAATCAGATCCCAAAATAGAGTATAATATATCTGCACCATACAGACAACCTCTTCTCTTCTTTCTTTATTTTTTTGCTAAACTTGTAAGAGTAGAAAAATAGTTTTCTGGCAGGATTAGGGAAAGTTGTAATTTTTTCTCACCTTGCCTTTCAATAGAAGATGATCATTGTTTGATTTACTTTTTTTTTACAATGTCTTCTTCGTATGTCGTAAGTTACAACACATGGTAGGCGAATTCAAATAGCATGACTTCTTATTCTCAAAGTCAATTCGTAAGGCTGTATTTACCCCACAGTTACAGATCCTGAGAGAAAGTGAAAAAGGAGTCCATGTAGTGTACAGTCTACAGTGAACTTAAGCTCTGGGACTCAGCTTTTGAGGCAGATAACTTCTTGCTGGCTGTGATTTTCTGTCACATTTCGTGGATGTTCCCAAAGCCCACACTGATGAGAATCTTCCTGAATTGGTTCTGAATGTCTGTTGCTTAGTGTTTGGCTTTACATGTGTACTGTTGGGCATAATTAAGATGTCAGGGATTTGAGTTTGGTCACAAAATCATCTTGCTCGTCCCTTTCCTTTGCTGTTGTTGTAAAATGAGATTCAGATCTTTTGTGCACCCGAGAGTTTTAGGAATGA
The DNA here is from genome assembly GCF_052056855.1 of Sturnus vulgaris. NCBI lineage: Eukaryota > Metazoa > Chordata > Aves > Passeriformes > Sturnidae > Sturnus > Sturnus vulgaris. The sequence goes on along the minus strand of NC_142244.1, from coordinate 89,072,260 downwards.
AAACTAAATTTCTAATAGCAAATATAAGCTGCCCTGAGTAGAACCCCTTCTGGAATTTTTAGTATCAGAGATAATTTAAAGTTCTTCATAACCAAGATATTTTAGAAAACCACTTACTTGTTTTTTGCATGTCACTTCTTGCATGCCTTGCATGTCTCTGTAGCAGCTAAGCATGGTTGATTTGGAGGTGGTGGAAAAGATGTTCCTACTCTCACATCTTATAAACCAATTTCTGAATTCAGTTACTGAAAAAACGAAAATGTCTCTGTCCTTTAATCCATATATTAAAAATTTTTTAAAAGTACAAATTATTCCAAATAAAAACTATTGCAAATGCTGGGCTTCATAGAACCTTTATTCCACCCCCTGGCTCTGTGTCAGGAGAAGTGCACCTAGACCAACCTGACAGAGGAGAATCTAACCTTTATAGCACCTATGAGTCCCTCAGGATTGTGGAGTAGCCACACAGGGACTTCTATAGGTCCCTACTCCAGAAATAATCTCTTTTATGTTGGTTCCTCCCAGAAGAGTGTCTTCATTGTTGGGGAGAGCAAGTCTTACTTTAGATGATAACAGGCAGGTATTTATGAAGGAGGAGCATCCCTTTAATAATGTTGGGGGCAGTTTTGCTCATCTGGAAGGAAGATAGGATGCTGTGCTGTTCACTGGATAAAGATTTCCCATTCTTGTTTATTTTGTGTATTAAACCTATCTAAGAAGGAACAATCTTAACAATAGCTGTCTGCTGGTGAGGACAGGGTTGTGAGAACTGAGATAAAGAAGCCGAGGAGGCTATGGAGTTGATAGCCAGCCTCTTCTAGCCCTTCCTTTTAAAGTTAGATAGCATTTCTGAAATCATATCTAAATCTCCTCTTCTGCAAATTAAGTTGCATGACTTAACAGACAGAGAGCACAATTCATCATTGTCTGCTCTGCAACAAGTTTTTATAGGTGGGTAGATCATTATCATGTGTCTCTCAGTCTTCTCTTTTCTAAACCAGACAAGCTCAATTTGTCCTTTTTCATAGCTCACTCCTTTATCCATCTGTCTCTTTTCTGGGCAACATCACATCTTTCCTACAGCAGAGGTCCTCAGGCCAGTGTGCGATTTTCTCAGTGCCGAACTGCAGGTCAGTTTTGGGTGAATCACAGAATGGGAGAGGTTGGAAGGGACCACAGTGGGTCACCTGTCTGACCTCCCTGTTCAAGCACAGTCACCTTAGGGCACAATGCACGTTGAGTTTGTTATCTTAGCTTTAAATATTACCTTCAGCTTGATACTTAGGTCTTCCCAACTATTAAATAATTTTTAATTTAGTGGAACATATCAGGAACAGCAAAATGTTCTCTAGAATCATGTAAAAGACTCAGAAATCTTTATGGAGTTACTAAGATACTGTCTTGGTTCACAGCAAAATAGATCCATGTGTATTACAGTTATTTCACAGTTTTTTCAAGAAACAACCCCAAATATAAACTTGAACAAATGCACTGAGCTTATTTTCTTTTACTTGTATTAAAAAACCACCCAAATGGATTATCATAAGTTTTCTGCTTTCCATAACCTAGAAGAAAGTAATTCTCTGCCATTGCCTTTGTCACTGAGAAACTGTCAGCATTACTGCTTAGGAAATTTTAAGGAAGGCTAAATGTAGTAGCAGTTTTCTGCTTAATATGGAATGTTAGCAACAAAATATTCTCTTGTTAATAGCAGCTTCTGTTTATTTTTTGCACTGGGATATTCCAGTTACCAAGTGTGAATTTTACCTTGGTTCATTTGGTTTCAAGTAAAAATCAAGTTCACTGGTGATGGTCTAATTTTGTGCTCTCTCTCACCCTCACCTCAGTCATTTTTTCCTCACTGTGGGCCCATCAGGGTCAGGAAGGACCAGCAAACAGGTCCCTCATCTTTCTGTTCAGTGCTGCTGCAGGTTTCTGCAGGCAAGTAACACTGTGGAATACTGCCACTGTTCACTTGTCTTACAGCCCACTCCAGGAACCGGCTTTTAGTGGGGAAAAATTTTTCTATTAGATCTACCAGAGTCACTATATCAGTGTCTTTAAAATGTCAAACACCTTCCATGAGGTTCAAATGTTATTTCTTCAAGAGATTTTGGGTATCTGCTGTGGGGGTTTTGAATGTCATCACTTTTAAAACTAGAGAGCCTGAGAGAATGTGGGCAGCTAAATCCAAACTGCGTGATTACCCTTCTTTAAAAAGTGCTGGATTTTTAGCACGGTGAACATGAGTTTGAGTGAACTGAAACTGGTTAGGGATCAGGGCAAAGCTTGACTTGTTTTCAGAATCCTTTCTATTTCAGTCCTGTCCCATCCTCAGAGAATTGTGGGATCGTGGGTTGATAATCTGCCAATACAAAGAGAGAGATGGGTTCCTCCTGTATGGATTTTTTTTTAAACATTGCAAATCTCCTAACCTAGGCATCAGCATTTTGTTGGCTTTTCTGAAGTGGAAAATCAGGAGAATTTCCTTCAGTCTTGTTTCCTGGTTTTATTTAACTCCTTTTGGTTATATTCTATTATCGTAGTGAAACAGGACAAGAATTAAATTCTTGCCCTCTTTTTAATGCACCACCTGTCAGAGAATTATTTCAGCCCTTCTTAGTTGTTCCCATGAAACCAGCTTCAGTGGGCTTACTGACAGGTCACACAAATTTGATATTCTTGAGCACTGTAGTGAGAGAAGGTCAAACTGAAGTAAAATGTTTTGAAACATTTAAAAAAATTGTAGACAAAATTACCCAAAGATTGCTAAGCTTCCTAACACAACAAAAATGAATCTTAGCTATGGAAGATTTAAATACAAATGTTAAAGATGTCTCCCAGATACAAGTTTTTAGAACAATACATACAATTTAGATACTTCCTCATGTTTTTGCAACTACGTATAGAATTTAGATACCTCTTAGCACTTTCAAAATGAAACACTGAATAATTTTACACCTTATATTATACAGGTAAATAATATCCTTATAATTTACTGTGACACAAATATACATTTATGAATTCAGGCTTCGAGTAGCGTATGCAGTAAACATAAAATATTGTTGTTCTTGCTAAAACTAAAATTTGCTGAGAAAAAGTAGTCAGGGCAAAGCAGCTGTTAGAGAGTGAGGGATCCAACTTCATCAGGTCACTGGCTTCCCTGCTTTGGGCTGGAACCAGGCTGATTCCCCCAACAGACAGCATCTGCCTCTGGCCCCATCTCTGCCCGGGCATCTCTGGGTTCTGCATCTATCACAACCATTGAAGCTTCTGGGTGATTTTTTGTCATTTTAATGTCATTTCCTTCAGATTTTGAAATATTTAAATGCATTTTAAGCTACTGGAAAGTGAGGCACTTGAACAGTCACGCTATTCCTGCAAGTTAAAATATAGGAGATTTTTTTGCACTTTCATTTTGTTTAGACTTTTGTATTTAAGCTTTGGTTTGCATTTGTAGCGTGGCCATTCTTCTTAAGCAGAAGCAGAGTGTTAAGGGAGGCACAAACTGAAATTGTGATTCAAATGCTGGGGTGTTTTTTCTATAATGAGAGATAAAATACCTCATTTCCCACTGCATGTCACTTAAGGGGGAAAGACATGGATGCTTCTCTGTGCAGCTCTGAAAGTGAGCATGAGTTATGTGATACAGTCACCTTTGTAGTCAGAATGAATTGCAACTATCCTGTGTAAGAAGCTTACATGAATTACACCAGTCACAGGGCATGAAAGTTTTAACTTTTTAATCATTTTAACATGTATGCATCTTTATTCATGTATGGATGTAAATTATTCTTTTATTCATGGGTATGCTGGTTTTGACTAACTTCTCTTCCTAATTTTGATTGCGTAGCCCTTGGAGCTAATGTGTCAAAACATGACAGAACAAGCAGGATATAATGGATAAGATACTAAAAAAGTCATATGGTTTGTGTGGCAGGCAGTTTTCTTAGACATGTTCCAAGGATATATGGTGATACTATTATTTGGTAAAGCATAAACCTCAGGTCCAGTTTACATTGTCCATTTTCACAAGAAAGAACTGGGAAGAATTTGCATTTTCTTAGTTTAAATGTATGCAATGTCTTTTAGAGAAGATGGTTAGCTTTATGTCACAGTGCAACATGTTTGGCTACTACTAGTGTCTTGTGAAAGGAGAGTGACACATTCTCTATATAAGCATTTTCTTCACTGTTTGTATCTTAAAGTTATATATAAGCCACAACTTTCTTAGGTTCTTGAACCCAGATTTATTACAGTGGTCCTTTTAGTTCTGTGAAAGCAGGCTGCCCACATAGGTTCTAGAGAGATAGATTTAGGTGTAAATGTATATATATAGTTATGTTCATAAATAAATATAAGTACTTCATTCCATTTTCTCTTGAAATGTTTTCAGTTGAGCAGAATGAAGATGGAATTTCGTAATTCTCTATAATTAGATTTTATGCTTACAGACACCGATAAAACAAACGATTGCTAAAAACAATCACAGTTTCTTCTCATAGTGAACTACTTTTGTGTGTTCATATAAGCAAAAGTATAGATTTTAGTGGATTTATTATTTGGGTGTTTACAGAGGTTGATTTTTAAAAAATCTCTATGATTAGCATAGGGTTTAACTTCTTTGGTTGCTTTATCTGCATGTGCAGTTATTAACATCATCCAAAAACATTATCCAAATTTATTTTGATGGTGTAGATATGCTAGCACAGATCTGTTTAAAATTTAGTTCAACCTTACCTGTATGTATCTGAAGGAAAGATAAATTAAAACAAGGCGTCTCAAAACATATTGGCTCTATTTTTACAGAAAAGAAACTCAGTGCCTGTCCGCTGAAGATCCTAAGAAGTGATTTTCTGCGAATACATAAAATCTGATGACTTATGCACTGACTTGCTAATAACTTTTTTTTCCACAATGAGGCTGTTGTGTGGTTTCCATAATGCTGTAAATCATGATTAAACACATAAAAAAGATTGTCGCTCAAGATCCATTTTAAGCCAAGTGAAACATAATGCAGTATAAAATTTACATCATTTTCTTGATTAACCCTGATGAACCTTCAGTCATTATCCATTGTGGTAAAAGTAAATTGGAAATGTTGCTTTGTTAATAAAACATGTATAGACATTTTCATGAGTCATAGATTTGATGGTTATTAACAGCTGACACATTCATAATGAAATACTGTGCTTTGGCTTTCCATGAAAGTATAATACTGTGTAAGGCTGCAATCCTCTGTCCTGTACTTCAGGACTATATTTTGGTGTGCTTTGGACATCAGATGATTTTGAATGTTGATCTAAAATCAGAATATAAATACAGGAGACGGTTTTCAGAATCTATACACTGAGATGCTGAATTTGTGTATCTTTCACTCCTGTTTCATAGGGAATCTTAGCAGCACCAAAATCATTTAACAACTTAAAGCTACTAGTCTGTCATCCTGTGAAGTTTTGCTCCTTCTGCTTGTATGTCAAGAATGTTTTCTAATACACACTCTCTTACCTCTGTATTAGTAAAGTGCTCTTAGATCTGGCTTAATGATTTAAACTAGGTTTGAAGTGGGAAGGGGATAAAATCAGGCTCGATAGAGACGAGCCTAGGGCGGCATGCCAGCATTGGTGTGAAATCAATAGTGCAGCTGGAGTGCAGCTGCACCAGTGCAGCAGTATGGGGAGCAAACCCAAGGAGCTGGAAGCCATCGTGCATCAGGAAAGCTACGACACAGTCACTGTGACAGAGAGGTGGTGGGATAACTCACACGACCGGGGTGCTGCAGTGGATGGCTACAAGCATTTCAGAAAGGACAGGCAAGGAAGGAGCGGTGGTGAGGTGGCTCTGTACATTTGGGAGTGTTTTGCCTGTAGGGAACTCTAGAATAGTGATGATAAGGTTGAGTGCCTGTGGGTGAGAAAAGGGGAAGGCTAACAAGGCACACGTCCTGGTGGGAGTCTGTTACCAACCACCCAACCAGGATGAAGAGACAAATGAAAGCTGCTATGAGTGGCTGGCTGACATGTCATGATCTCTACCCCCTGTTCTTGTGGGAGACTTTAACTTGCAGGCTGTCTGCTGGAAACACAACACAGCAGAGAAGAGGCAGTCTGGGAGGTTCCTGGAGTGTGTGGAAGTTAACTTCCTGACATATCTGGTAAGCAACTACCAGGGCAGTGCCCCTCTGTGCACTGCTGATGTGCTGTTCATGAACAGAGAAGGGCTGGTGGGAGATGTGCTGATCAGAGGCCATCTTGGGCATAGTAATCACAAAATTATATTGTTTTCAAATCTCAATGAAGTAAAAAAGGTGGTCAACAAAACCTCTGCCCTGGACTTTCTGAGGACAGCCTTCAGCCTGTTCAGGACACTGTTCAGAGAGTCCCTTGGGAAACAGCCCTTAAAAACAAAGGAAGGCTGAGCATACATTGACAAAAATCTTAAAGGCACAGAAGCAGTTCATCCCAATGTGCTGAAAGACAAGCTGGAAGGGAAGAAGAATGGCCTGGCTGAATAGGGAACTTCTGCTGGATCTCAGGAAAAGAATGAGAGTATGACCTTTGGAAGAAGGGGCAGGCAACTCAGAAGGAGTACAAGGATGTCTTTAGGTCATGTAGAGAGAAAATTAGAAAGGCGAAAGCTCAGCTAGAATTCAGTCTGGCCACCACTGTGAAAGATAATAAAACATGTTTTTATAAAAACATTAACAAAAAGAAAGAGGGCTGAGAAAACTAACTGTCCTTTACTGGATGTGGAGGGGAACACTGTAACCAAGGATGAGGAAAAGGCTGAGGTACTGTTCCCCAGGGCTTAGTTTTGGGGCCAGCCTGGTTTAATATCTTAGTTGATGATCTGGACAAGAGAATTGAATGCACCCTCAGTCGGTTGCAGATGACACCAAGTTGGGAAGGAGTGTTGAGGGAGAGCAGGAAGGCTCTGCAGAGAGATCTGGACATGATGGATCAATGGGCCAAGGCCAATTGTATGAGATTCAGTAAAACAAAGTGCCAGGTCCTACCCTTGGGTCACAACAACTCCAGGCAGTGCTACAGGCTGGGGGCAGAGTGCCTGGAAAACTGTCCAGTGGAAAAGGACCTGAGAGTGCTGGTTGACAGTGGCTGAACATGAGCCAGAGTGTGCCCAGGTGAAGGCCAATGGCATCCTGGCCTGTATCAGCAATAGTGTGGCCAGCAGGAGCAGGGCAGGGATTGTCCCCTGTACTCAGCACTGGTGAGGCCATGCCTTGAATGCTGTGTCCAGTTCTGGGTCACTTACTGTAAGAACATTGAGGTGCTGAAGCATGTCCAGAGAAGGGCAATGGAGCAGAAGCCCTATGAAGAAGTGAACTGAGATTGTTTAGCCTGGGGAAAAGGAGGGTCAGAAGTGACCTTATCACTCTGTACAACCACCAGAAAAGAGGCTGTATCTGGGTGGGGATGGGACTCTTCTCCCAGACAGCTAGGAACAGAACAAAAGGAACCTCCCTCAAGCTATGTCAGGGGAGGTTCAGGTTGGATCATCAGGAACAATTTTTTCATTGATTTAATGGTTAAGCATTGGAAAGGGATGTCCAGGGATGCAGGGGAGTCAAATGTTCAAGAAATGATTGGATGGGGCACTTAGTGCTGTGATTTGGTTGGCATGGTGGTATTTGGTCAAAGCTTGGACTTGATCTTGAAGGTCTTTTCCAGCCTTAGTGATTCTGTGATTCTCTAATTCTACAAGTCTAATCTTTGCTTTTGCTGCTTTAAGTCAGGTCATACCAGGGAGAATTGCATGGTAAAATTTTTCTACCAGTTGCAGAGCTTTCAATTTGTGCCTGCCATGTGAAGTATACCTTGGAGTATTAGCAGTCCTGCAAATAGCTTTGGGTAGATGTATCACTGTACAGAGCTCCCTGGAAGGTACAGGCTACTTAAGTAGCTTTAAAAAAAATGAGAGCAAGGAGGGTTTTTTTTCCTCTAAAAGACCTAGAGGCAAAACCTATTTTTTTACAATTTTCAGGGCTCTTTTTAATTTATTTAGATTTTATAAAGTTTCAGGAAACTTTTGAACTTTTATTAGGTTAATTTTTATGAGTTTTATTTTTTTATTACTGAAACTAACACTGAAAATCTTTATTGACTGAAATCCAGTTTTCAGCAAACATATCAAAAGGAAGTTCAACAAACATTTTAAATAAAGTATTAAACACTTACTGCAAAATGTCAAATAGATTTTTAAAAGGCCAGAATTTTTTCATTACATTTTAAAAGTTCAGAGCATCCGAGAAATCAGGCAATGATAAGAGTAAATTCAGTTTATTGCACCATTCAGTCTGACCAAGACTGTATGAATAATTTACCTATGTGTGCACATTTTCTACAGAGATGAGCCAATAATAATAAAAAAAGCTATAATTTTTGACTAATTATGACTGTAAGGACTGTAAGAAGAAATACAAAGGAGGAAAAAAACGGGCATGGGCTTGGCAGTTTGTAACTGGAACAGTTTTCCATGCATAAGGGAAAATAGCAGAAATCCTTGTAGAGGAAAACAGGAAAAGGGGTTTTGTGTCTGACATCTTTGGCAGGGAAGCAATGGGAGAGGAACCTGATCAGACAGAGGTATCACCAAGTTAGGTAAAGCCTTGTGTAGCAGCAGCCCAGGGAATTCAGCACTGTTAGGTTAGGCAGAAAAAAATGGATCCTCTCGGTTGAGAGCAGCCCTGAGGAGAAGGACTTGGGGGTGCTGGTTGAAAAGAAGCTCAACATGACCTGGCAATTGGCACTCACAGTCCCCAAAGCCAGCTGTACCCTGGGCTGCACCAAAAGCAGCGTGGCCAGCAGGGATAGGGAGGGGATTCTGCCCCTCTGTTCCTCTCTGCTGGGACCCCACCAAGAGTACTGCACCCCAGCACAGGTGGGATGTGGAACTTGTTGGATTGAGTCCAGAGGAGGCCAAAAAGCAGATCAGAGGGCTGGAGCACCTCTGCTGTGAGGACAGGCTGGGAGAGTTGGGGTTGTTCAGCCTGCAGAACAGAAGGCTCCTGGGAGACCTTATGGCACCATCCAGGACCTAAAGGGAGCCTGCAACAGAGCTGGGGAGGATCTTTTTCCAAGGGCATGTAGTGATAGGACAAGGAGGAATGGCTCCAGACTGAAAGAGGGTGGGTTTAGGTTAGAAATAAGGTAGAAATTCTTCACTATGAGGATGGCGAGACAATGGAACAGAGTTGTGGGTGGAAGTGTTCAAGGCCAGGTTGAATAGGGTTTTGAGCAACCTGCTCCACTGGAAGGTGTCCCTGCCCGGGACACAGGCTTGGAACTGGATGATCTTAAAGGTCCTTTTCAACCCACACCTTCCTGTGATTCTGTGGTGCTATGGGCTGTTGTATTTTTAAAATACAACATAAAAGTAACATTTTAAAAATTAAATAAAAGGGTATCATTGTGATTTGTCAGGTTTGTGCTCTTCATTCTTAATTTTTTTTTAATCTCCACCTGGGAAATATGGATGAGGATACAAAAGGAACACTTTGTCACATCTACAATATCTGTTTCTTGGCAGCCAAGATTTTCACTCAGTTTCTGGAGGTTTTAAATTTAATTTTGAACTGTGAAGAAAAAGAAACTCATTCCAGGTGTAATATTATTAGCAGTAGTGAATTTTACACTTGTGAATATACTTTCAAAGAATATATTGTTAGAGAAGTGCAAAATTAAAGCCGTTGTAACATTTTGTTTTTAGCTTGGCTCACTGTTGTTTTAAGATCTTCATCCATCTTAGGCACTTTGCAGATTTAGGGTTATAAAAGAAAATAAAGTATTGAAAATGGGATTACCTATTAGTACAGAGTGGTGAATTTTTGAATATCTATGTGTAATGTAAGTATGGAGGGGTAAATTTTTATCATATGATGAAGTTATTTTGTCTGAAACTAAAAGTAAATTAGAATTATGTCTCAATTTCTCTCATTGGGCAAAACATCACAGAGGGAAGAAAATGTGCGTGTTTTATTTCTAGCGAGGCTGGAAGAGGTAGTCTTATAAAAGCAGGAGTTGAACTAAATAGATTTTTAAAATATTCCTCCACTGTGATGCTCTGACTCAATAACCTGGGTCCCAGTCTTAACTGCAGCCCTAGGTTTTCTCAGCGTTTTGATATATATTTAAAATTCAGTCAGGTTGCATGCAAAGCACTTACATTTTGTGAATGTCAGGTATGAGTGCCTGTAAGGTAATAACTGCACCCACAATTAGCTTTTCCCTGATTCCTTCCAGTTGCCCAGTGTTAACCCTCAGAAGACGTGATGCTGATGCTGATTTTGCAGCTATGATATGTATATATCCATTTGTTTGGTGGATGCAATATATCTGCCCCTGAAAATGCAGCTCCCTGTTTTGGACTTGGAATTTCCAGGCAGATAATTAAAGTAATCTCGCACCTTCCAGCCTGCACCTGCCACTGTGTGAGAGCTGCCCCAGCTCAGCTCCCCTGATCATATTCATGTTTGGTCGGCAGTGTTTCATGGCTAATACAAATTGTAAACAGGCTGTAAAAGCTGAAGCATCAATGAAGCCTAGCTTTAAAATTGCTGGAAGCTAAAGTTTTAAAACTGATACTGCAAAGTGAAAAATGAAATTTAACCAGGCACTTTGGTGAAGGAAAAATAATTTATTGGATGTAAGATGAAAAGCTGTGAGAGTAAACATCAATCTCATCTTAGACACATGTCATTGATTGATGTTTGCTCTGTGCTGCTGCCTGGAGGTAAACTCTTTGAAATAGCAAAATAGGTACTTTATCTGTCTGTGGATAGGAGCACAGTTTGTTAAGTTACTGCTTTTTTGAGACCCTGCTACATCTTTATGTTCAATCAAAGTGAAAACAGTAAATCAGAGTAATTGCTTTACCCCATGGCATTCCTGTTTTTAAATGGGAAAAAATACTGTAAAAATCCTCAAATTAACTTCTGCTGTTTAGGATAGACAAAAAGCCTAAAAATAGCCAGTTGTAACCTAGGAAGGTATTTTATTGATTATGCTACTTGTTCATCAAAGGCAACCCCTTTGTTACTATTGAAGCAATAGTTCAAATACCATTAGAGAAAATATTTAATGCTCAAAAATGTAAGGTTGCCATATGTTGGAGTTCCCTATACCCTGCTATCAATGAGTTTCCAAATAGATACCAGTTATGCTTATCTGGAAATGGAACTGGTACCTAGAAACTGGCCAGCAAAAAATATGGACATGGACAGTGAAATAGAAAACACTACTATGTTAAGGACAGCAATTCAGCAAGCAAGAATTGTAACCTCAATTGTTGTAATTAAATCATTAGAGTTAAGACTATTTTCTAAAAATGTTTGGGGCTGTTGCCTTTACAGAGTCTCAGTTGACTTGTCCTTTTGAGTTTTAAAATATGCCACAGATATAGGAATGATGGTACATTAAAATTCAGAATCCAGTTTCCATTCTGAATTGAATTTCATAATCACTGTCCTGCATCAGGGTTAGACTGCTTTTTTATGGTGTTGTGTAAGTTTTTCCTTTGACTTACTCTATTTAGCTACTTTGGCATAAATGTAGTAATTCAGAGGAGAATTAGACCATTAAATATTTAAGAAAATGTCCTCACTTCAGCCTGAAATTTAGTATATTGATTTGTGTGCCAGATTAAAATTTGTGGGGAAATGTTGAGAATAATCAGTAAACCATCTTAAAATTTATTTTCTTGAAATATCGCCTGTTTTCCATGGCTTTGAAGCAGTTCTAACTTTGTTCATAATTCAAAAATGACCATGTGCTAAAATTTAATTTCAAAGATGTATGTGTCCTTGCAGAAAACTTGTTCACGGGTCTAGGTTTATTCTTGAAATGCACATATCTTTTAGTCAGTTAGGGTACGGGTTGTGTTTTTGAGGTGGGGTTTTTTTTTGGTTGTTTGGAACATGATGAGCACTGTAGTGATCTGCACCCAGCAGCTTGGGGATGGTGTCACTCCCGTGACGCCAGGAGTGGGTGTTGTAGTCTGATGACGTTTTGATGGAGCTTTTTAATTTCATGATGGAAGAAGAAGGGTCAGTTTAAGAAAAGTTGGGGAGGTTGACAAAATCTGGGAAAGAAGCTCAGCCCTGGGAACTAGGCCTTTGCTAGCAAAGGACTGCCAGGAACCCGCAGGAACTGTGGATTTGCCAGTTTAAGAAATAGCTGCCTGTTAGCATGAAGCCATCAGCTCTGCTTTCGTAATTAATATGTCTAGACTTCAGGTTCTGAATGTTTTGTGCTAAGTGCCACAGGTAGCTGCCAAGGTGAAGGAGATCAGCCTCCTGGGTAAACATTAACTGCAAACAAACAAGCTACTCCTGCTAAATCTATATCGCAATATTTATGTGCATAGGGAGGTAGAAGGAAGATGAGTGTGTATGTGGGTATTGCAAAGCCCTCACAATTCAGAGAATAATGAACTAAGTCTTTGGACTGGAAAATTATATTGGAAGGTCTGGAAAGGTAAAGGCAAGATTGTAGAGTCCTGCAAATGATAAGTTCAGAAACTGTGGCCAGGTCTCTATATACATGTGGTAACACCTTCCTCTGTTATGCTGGTACAGCTGGCTGGGTCACAGCCCCTTTCCTTTTCCAGAAAATAAACTGATGCCCAGAAAGGGGAGTACCAGAAATCTCACCCTCAATTTACCTACCTGTGTCTTTAACAGCCTGAAAGATGACAGCTGTTAGGAGGATAGTGATCTTGTAAGAGAATAACAGTACTCTTCCAGAATCTCCCCTTCGTGATGCAGCAATTTTGTGGTTTCTGAAAAGGTCAAGCAGCATTGTTAATGCACACCATGTAATTCCTCTGTGAAGGTGCAGTGCTTCGTTTGTGGAAAAGGACATCTTCCTCTGAATGCAAATTTGGATGTTCCCAAACTGAGGATATGTTGGTGCACTGTCACTACCTCCTTATTTGCTCCAAAAAGTGATATAGTGTGCTAAAAAAACGCCCCAAAAACCCACCAAAAAACCCCAAAAAATAAGAAAAGAAAAGAAAAGCAAAAGAGATTTTCCAGCACTTAAAACTTTAGGCTTTTTATATGATTTCTTTCAGCTTAGCCTGAGACAACATAACTCTTTGGACTTTTTAGGAGATTAAATTCAGCCCCAGGTTTTCAGGTAAAATTATTGCTCTGCTCCTAGGCTGTCCCCTGAGCCATCTCTGTCTATTTCTAATTAAGGACTAAAGGAAACGGTTCCTTCTGATGGCAGGAGTAGCATGAAGAAAGCTGTGAGTGTTGCTGGAGGGAGGCTGGTGCCATCCCACCCTCCCATCGGGAATCAGCACTGGGAGCCACCACCACTCACCTTGGGCATGGCCAAAGCCTGGGGACCATGCAGGTGATCCACCAAAATGTATCACAGCAGATCAAAACTCATTAAACATACCTACTCTGAGAAGTTTAGCAATCCATTGGAAATCTGATCTGGCAAATATCTGAGAGTGAAATTATTCCACACATCCTGGAACAAGCAGAGAAGGTAAGGGTTCTGTCACTGAAGTGCTGGTGGTGTGCTGAAAGCTCTTTGAGCCTGAGACAGTGGCATTTAGAAACAATTCATTGGTATATCCGGTATGTGTCTTGGCAGTTCTTATGGCTGAGATAAATCAAAAAAGCAATGTGCCAAATATGAGATAATTTAATTTCTATAGTACAACCTTTATTCATATATAACTTCTGCAAGTGTTTGACTTGTTGCTCATGTTCTGGTTCATGTTCTTTAAGCATGAATTTGAAACAGATGCAACATTTTAAAAATAACAGTATACCATTTAAAAACTGTTAAAATTCAACCTTTTGGAATTTGACCTGTATGAAACAAATAAAAATGACACTGACTTTTGAGAGGTGAGTGTTTGCATGTTCCTGGGTTCCAAGTCTTACGAAACTGAGCATGCATACTACACAGATATATGCATATATCACTCACATATGTACACATGGTCCAATGAGGAAAAAGTCATGAGGTTTTCATGAGCTTGTTTTTCATGGCTTAGCTATTGAAACAAGACACACATTAAAAGGTACCTCTGGGATTGTTTTAAATTGCAAATTTAAAAAAAATAAAGAAGAAATCTATTAAAAAGAATCATTTTCCATTAACTGAAGTGTTTGCAATAAAGACAATTATAGCAGTTGGCAGTATTCTCTTTGAACCAAAACAAATAAATTTGGTGACATACGTTCAAGGAAATGTGATTGCTGTAATGTTCATGCAAATAAGGAGCAGCTTCACAAATGCTAGACATTTTGCCATCTGGTAGTACCAAAGGAACACAACTCTCAACTTGTAGCTCTTCCTAACTTACTGCTTATAGATAGCGTGTTAGGCATTGTCACACTGTTCTGCCATTTGCATAATCATTCTGAATTACTGCAGGTTGTGCATTGCATTGCCAACAGTGAACTCATTTGAGAAGGGGGTTCAGAGACCTAATGACTTGTATGTCTTCATCAAATATATCTCTGTCCAATAAAGGGATAAATATGTTCTTCCACTTTAGGAGTATCACACCAGTGAATTTTTAAATTTGTATGAGGCCTAGTGAAGAATGTTGCACTTGTTTACTTACTAGAAATTGGATAGAGACCAGTATTATAATTAATCTCAGGGAAGCTGCCCATCTCTATTTGGCTGCAGGCTAGAGTACAAATGCAAAGCATCTCAAAAGAGTCAAGAGATTCTGGATGGGGACACGTAGCTGAGGATGAAATTATAACTTGATCTCTTAAAACTCCAGAAAAACTCAACCTAACAACAGTTATTAAGCGTGGCAGAAAGTCTGGTTAAGACACAGGTGGTTGTTAACTGACTCATCTGATAGGAGTAGGCTCGATGGCACAGTGTAGTAACTGAGACCTCTGCTCTCACACCACTCAATGACAACTGCTCTGCCTCTGGTCTCAGCAGCGTGTGCAGCATGAGCAGCAGGTGATCTCACTCCCAGGAACCCATGGGGAGGCCTTCACCATTCTCTTCTTTCTGGAGGAAGGCGTTTTCCATGCCAAAATTCCATCCCTACGATCCCCTTATCATTACACTGCTTTTCAAGGAGAGGGTGTTGGCGTAAATAACATGCATTGCTCGTGAAAAATATGGGATAAAAGCCCAAAAACCCTCAACGACCTCTAAGTGGTTGTAAACAAGGTGGTGTTTGGATGCTGTCTCCAACCTGCTGTACTGAAACCCTGTGTTTCACAATGAACTCCTGTGTTTGAGATCTGTGCTCATCCCCTGGCATCTGCCCTCAGACCCATCAGAAGGCCACTCTGCAGTCCAGGTCGAGTTAGCAGCATCAACAGGCAAACAAAAAATTTTCTGTTCATTAAGTGACCGTTGAGGCATTGTTTTAAAACACTAATAGCATCTAACATATCCTATGTATTTTCAGCTCTCTCAAGTCTCAAATTAGATAGCTGTTGGCCTTTTGACTGCCTTGCCTGAGGCATACTAGGTAGCATCACGTGGGTAGCCAATGCAACATATGTTTTGCTAACTGGGAAGCTGGTTAGCAAGACAACGTTTATCTTATTAACACATGGTGCACTTCCATGACATTAATATATATTCCTACTTTACAGATTTACTGTGCCAGAAGAAAAACATTAGCTGAGCTAAGCAAAATAGGAATCAGCATACTTGTCACATTGTCCTGAAATAACATGTTAACTTTGTTAGACATGTTGGCTTCCTTTGTGACGAGAATAAAACATAATCAACTGAAACGTGTAAACCTGGAAGGTGTTGTTCTGTAGAAAATCAGAATAAGGATTCTCTGGTTTATGTTGTCATGTATTAAACTAGAGTTCTGAAAATAAAAAAAGGTAATTTTTATTCTGAATGCCTATATTGGAACTAAGATTAATTTCTAAAAATTAATGCTGTTGTGTAATGCAGTGATTTTATTTTGTCTGCAGCTACACTCTACTAGCCATACATACACTGTTGTTCCACTATTCATTTATTCATGTTCTGTGGTTGTGATAGTGTCAAATCCATCAGAAAGAGGAATTGTTTCAGTAGTAGTTTCACAACTTGGCTGATTAGCAGAGATCAGAAGAAGCAACCTAACTGTGGAAACCACTACAGCATATAGTTTTAACAGCTCTTTAGGGAACTGGTTAATGAAAGAATCACTACAGAAACACATCCATGTGAAAAAAAGGAGCATTTTCATACAACACTCAGAGGATATGTCATAAGTGGGAACATGTTCGTAATTTCTGTTTACTCACAGCTGTAATTACCATCTGCCTTAAGAGAACTTCTAGTCTTTGTCAAAGTTGCTTCGATATTTCCTTTGTCACGTTTCAAGCAGAGAAGTTCTGTACAGACTAGATCCTACCATGTGACTTCTTTTTTATTTTTCTGTAAGAATTTAATTATCTATTCTCTGTGTGAAGAAAACACCAGCATTCCCAGAGACCTGAACCTCCCCAGCCTACTTGAACTGGCGTTCATCTGATTCATGTTTGTGCTTATTTTTGCCATCTGTCTGCAACAGAGTTCTTAACTTTTAAATGCACGCTGGTTTATATGGTGCCCTCTAATTCTTAACTCTTAAAAAACTATTTCTCTCTCTTTTTTTTTTTTCTCCTAACTCCAGTGTCTATGAGCCAGACAGAAACGTGCTGCGAAGGAAAGAATGGGAGAGGAGAAATCAGGAGGCCCAGCAGGACAATGGCACGTTTAACACGAGCTATTCCCTCTTCAGTGAACCGTACAAGGTAGATGCTTCCCAGCTGGGCAAATCTTTGTTTATTTATTCCACAGTACAAAAATGTAGCCTGCAGAAGCCATTGTCCAGGTTTCATCACCCTCCCACGAGTGCTAGCTTCCCAAAGTTCCTGGAGAACATGCATGATTCACTCACAGTCAGGTTTTATATATATTTATATTTATATGTATGTATGTATATAAAGCTACTTCTAGTGTTTAGCAGCACACAAGAGTGAAATAAACTAGAAATATCCCAGCAATATTTGAGATGGAATTAAAACTAGGAGATGAAGGTGAAGGTATCCTGTTTTTGCAATACTTAGAAGAAAACAATTGTATAAGACTAATATGTGAAAGTCAAGCAATACTGTAAATATTGTGCCCTGGCCAAGGTTAATGCACTGAAATTTCTTTTCTTTTCCCTATAAGAATTACCAAGATAATAAGAAAATTTGTCTGCTATACATTTTTTTCCTTCACCAAAGGCAGAAGTAGCTTAGGAGTCTCAATTCCCTGTGTTGTTCCTCATGGTAACAACAGTTTGATGAGGCACAACTGTCTTTCATCAGTCCCTGTTAGAAGGTCAGGCAGGGCCTTCTACACTCTGCAGAAGATTGAAAATGGTGAACAGGACCAGAGAGCAGTGTCCGATGGGGGCTGCTCCTCTCCCTCGATGTAACCAATGACTGCCTGTACCTATCAAACCATCATCATATATTTTCTGCTGTGCCTTTCCAGAAACATCCAAGTTACTGTAACAGCCTTTACCTCCATACTGCATCACTTCCCTTGCGGTGCTTTAATGCCTCTTTCCAGGAGACCTATTTGGGACCTGGCACCTGGTTTCTGCTTTGACTTCCATGCTTGTGTTTTAATTCTTGTGCTCCAGGGTCAGCTTTTAGCTTGCTCTTCTTCCAAATTGTTGCTTGTATTTAGTCCCCAATAAAAAAGAAAGATCTACTACTTTCAAACCATGTCCCTTGAAGGAACACGGCTCTGTCTGCCGTGAAGCTGACCTCTAGCTGCCCAGATTTCAGATTCATTACAAAGGCATTTAGAAACCATATCAAGTGTCTTGAACTCCTCAATGACCTGCTTGAAAAGTCTACTGTGAGACCAGTCAAGGGCTAATCCATGGAAGAAAGCCTGGAAAGCATAAGTCAGCTGTGTCTTGGCATTTCTTGAGGGCTGTGCTGCAGTGAAGACTTAATGATTTTCCATTTTGTCCAGTCAAACAGACAACACACAAAAAGGACCTGGCCTTTTGCTGGGTCCCCAGTAGTATTTTGTCTGTGGTGCCTCAAGCTGGTAATATTGAAGCTCAAATCACTTATAAAAGTGGTATCACTTGGATTATTACTTCTGTGCCAATGTACTGACTGTCATGAGTGATGCGCCATGGACACACCAGTAGTTTCTGAGTTAGGATGTCAGAAGGCACATCTATGCAATCATGGTATAATTCTATCAGCTTTAATAGGAGTTGATGAAAAATCCTTGCTGTCTCTGGAAGGAGAGAGGATACTGAGTGGATAATCCTATGAGGGAACCAGAATAATAGCTCCATTCCTGCTTCCTACCTTTAAACACTGTGTCCCTATTTTGAACAAATGTGTGAAGAGGTCTTGCAGAAATACATCCTAGAGCTTTGTCAAGGAAACATGGGGAAAAGCAAAGCCAGGACAGTAGTGTAACTCACAGCTATGTTGGTGTGACAGAGTTGCTTGAGGTGATCAGTCGTTCTGATAGTATTGGACATCAAAACTTTTATCAGTGGCATACTCTGGATGTCATGTATACACTGGCAATGGACCATTGGGCTCTCTGAACTCAGCCAAGCATTTGTGAACCTTCAGTGTGGGGTGAAAGAATTGTGGCTTGGGCATTTTGATCTTACTGTGGAGAGAGCCTAACTGCAAAAGAGGAAACCTTTTTGCAAAAGCAAAACTGAAATCCACTTGTTCTTCCTGTAAAGATCATGCTTAACTTTTAGGGGTTTCCAGAGGGGAATGAAGTTAGAGCACACATTCACTGCAAGCTCTGATTAAATTCAGTATTCCTCTGCACGGCTTGAGAAACACGGGCTAAAGCCAATGGATATGCCATTCATAAGACCATATCTGAAAATCAAAGGCAGACTGGAAATCTCTTAAATCTTACGTCCTCTCTCACCTTGACATGTATCACTACTACTGTAACATTGAATTTCCTCAAAAATCCTGACTCTTCGGGTTGCCCCTTTTCCTGTTCAAAGTATCCATAGCAACCCTCTATGAAGGATTACAGGAAATCCAGTATCTTCTACATAAAATATCTTCTACAGGGCAGCAAAAAAGTAGGAAATTAGTTTTGGATATTTTCTGGACAGAATACCTTGCCCCATTAACTATATGAGTATTTTTAGTGAGGAAAAAATTCTGATGGCCTTCCATGCAGCCATCAGGTTTATTTTTAGAAGTGTTATATGTTGCCATCTTCAAATGCTTGGATTTGTCTTGCATTGCAGAAGAATATCAGAGCACTGTAAGCTAGACATGTTTGCACAGAATGCTTTTCCTACTTACGCATTTTGTGATCATGTTTTTCCTGTGGGAATGCTTAAATAAGACCAGCAATATTTCAGAGAAGATAATAGGACAAACTAAAGCTCATAACAAGTTATCTCAGATCCCATCATGTTCCCAAGAGGATGTAGGTGAACTCTCCTGTATGAGATCAGCTCAACACAAAACCTCACCTGAAGCCTCCCCAGTGCATCTTGAAGGAATAAACAGCACAGACCAGTTGTCAGCATATGCCATCATACCAGTTTGTTGCAGTTATTCTTGTGGTTATCTGGAACCTCTCAATAGAAGATGTCTATGTGTGACCTTCACATCACATCCATGTAGAAGACAACCTGATGGCTTCTCTGAGGTATTGATAGTCTACAAATAATCTGCAATTAGGCTTTTGTTTCCTTTCCATCCACAGAGCAGCCATCGGCAAAAAAAACAGACCTTCTTTTAGGGAAGTTGGTCTTCTTAGGGGCAAACCCTGCACACAAATTTGTTTATGTTCATGGAGCTGGAGGCAGACGGGTGGAGAGCTGTCCTCACAAGATGTCCATGATGTGGGAGACTTGTGGGTGCCAGGGGCCCCATTCCATTTGGTGGTCATTGTTGCCATGCTCCTGGTAGGGGAAGAGACCTCATATACACTCTGGCTGCAGATTTCCTGCCATAGAGGGAAGCTGAAAAAAAACTTGTCTACAAGGTATCCAGACAAAGTGGAGGATCCAGTGAAGCATAAAGAGATGCACTGGGTAAAAGGAAAATTTTCTCTGCATTCTGGAACACAATTCTGCTGGTCAAGCAGATGCCCAAGTGTAGAAGTTATTTCATTGACTTCAGTAGACATGTGAGTGCATCTCCAACCTTCTTCCTTTTCAGATGTCTGTGATGCTTTCCACATCATTAGCTTCATTAATAGTTTCCTCTTCTTTAGGACATTGATGTGATTCCTGTTACGTGAAGGAACACCCTTTTTTAAAGTGGTTTGCTCTCTGTGAGTCAATGCTTCACATTTTTTTCCATAGCAGCTTATTATCTTTGTGACAGTAACAGCCTCATGTGCAGAGGGAAGATCTGTAGCAGTTGTAGTGGTTGAGCCTTGAGCCATCTTACTCCAAGTTTCCAATGCAATGTTCTAGATGTTTCATGTTCTTCCCTTCGTACTCCCATTTCAGTATATATTTCTGATATACATATTTAGCTCTGTTAGCATAGTAACAAAAATATATCAGCTATGTATAATGTATTTTACAGGTACAAGGTAGTGTCCTTGAAATTTGAGGGGGAAAATTCAAAGCAAAACAGGACTGCTTCTACTGTTAGACATAAGAATGCTTCCACTGTAGACCTCTAAAAGTTTGCATGTGACAATCACAGCACTCATTTAGTGTGCATTTTTGCCTGGGTTCACGTTTTCTACTAGGAAGCCCTAAAAGAAAAAGATTCCAAACTGAGGACTTTCCCTTGAATACCTCCCCTTACATACCCCAGTTTTCCAGAGTAACTGATGTGGTTGCTACATCTTTTGTGTTTTTAAATGTAACTTTAAGAGGATCTTCTCCACTTCCTTTACTCCCTTCTTTGTCCTTCTTTCTCTTTTCCTCTGAAACAGAGAGTCTTGAGATGAAAGCTTGGCCTTCTGAAACCAATAAGAGTTTTCCCATTCAGACTCCATGTCTGGAAGAGAGAAAGGAGAACTCCACTGCCTCATTACTGTCTTCCTCTGAAAATATAAAGCAAAGGACATCACACGCCTGAATCTTGGCAGGATTCAAAAAATCTCTGCTGCTGTAAAAATGCTAATGATACACCCTTTTACTTACAGTGGCTTTTTAAAGCAAGAATTTTAAGTCTTTTCCAGTATGTTTTATTTGCTTGTTTTATTTCTTTGTGAAGCTTCTGCCTTTTCAGTCAGGAAGTAAATGGATCATTTTTAAGACAATAATTAATCTTAAAGGGGAGGAAGGGTGGTTATAGTCCCCTGCTATGCACAGCAAGCACTGAAAAATGTGAAGAATTTGGCAAGGATTCTGTTCACCTTTTTTTTTTAACAAGAGCAGAGTGCCCTGGAATGAGCACCCTGTCAGAGCATTTTCAAAGAAGGGACATAATCTGTACTTTTCCCATTTCCCACAAGCTGTTTTCGAGTCACCTCAGAGCATTTGGCTGGCTTAGACTGACAAATTCATTCAGTGCTTGTATGGGATGTTGTGTGGCTTCCCAGATGGTTATGAAAACTTAGGCAGGCAGAGGAAGAAATTGGGAATGCAGTGTTTTCATTCATGACTTGAAGGAGAGCTTGCATTGGGCTACAGGAAAAGTTTTATCATGGTCAGATTTAATCCAAACCATTCTGTGCAGTTGCAATAATAAATTTTCCAGTTTCCAGGTAATATACTTTAACTACAGCGTGATATCAGTGATAGATTTCTTTTTTTTTATATACTCTAAGGCCCTTTATAGCTTTTCCAGTTCAGGGTAGATTTAAGATGTTGACAAGTGTCTTCAGAGACAATAAGGATTTTCGATTTCATCCCTCAACGCTGCTGCTGAATAAGGCAGTCTCACTTCAATACGGATTTCAGCAGAAGCATGCAGGGAATTTTGTTTTTCTTATGTTGACTGTAGCAGAACACTCAACTTTTGTTTTGCAGACTAACAAGGGGGATGAGCTTTCCAATCGCATCCAGAATACATTGGGCAACTACGATGAAATGAAAGACCTGTTAACTGACCGGTCCAACCAGAGCCATCTCGTTGGGGTTCCGAAACCTGGGGTTCCTCAGACAGCTCTCCCCAAGGCTGATGAACATCTTATCGCAGACTCAAGACCACCACCTCCTCCTCCTCCTATTTCCAGCACTACTTCTTCCACACCAGCATCCCTAGCTGCCCAGCAGAGCAAAAGTACCACGATGGGCTGGCAGAAGGCTGGCCATAATGCCACTTCAGATGGGCAGCAGAGAGCAAGCAAACACGGACACCGATCGCTGGAGTCACACAAGGGTGACTTCAAACTGGCCAGCCAAAAATCCAATTTGGAGAAACTAAAACGCTATGCATCGAGTCCCACCTCCTCCTCTTCCTCCTCCTCTTCCTCCTCCTCTTCCACCTCCTCTTCCTCCTCCTCCTCCTCCTCCAATACTGCCCAGCAAAGCTCGCTGAGGGCCACATTAGGAGACAACATCAGTAGAGTCCAGCAGCCAGCGAAGCTCAGTTGTAGCTCAGAAGGAGGAACCCAAGTCCAAGAGAGGCCAGCAAAGCATGGTGGAGGGCACTGCGTCCAAAACTTCCCACCCTCTCTTGCTTCAAAGCCCAGTGTGGGTCAGCAGAAGCCAACAGCTTATGTAAGGCCGATGGATGGTCAAGACCAGGCTCCTGATGAGTCTCCAAAGCTGAAGTTACCAGCAGAGACAACCAAGTCATATCGGGGAGTGCCTTCCAGCAAGCCTGATTCGGCCAGGACCAAGTCAAAGATCACCAAGTTCAGCATTCCTAAGCAAGAAGAAGTAAGTGTTTTTATATTTCTTATGACAGACCCCCCATGGATGGATGGATGGATGGATGGATGGTGTTTTATTGCACCTGCCTCTTTACATATTTTTAGCATATTGGTTGGCATGTTGATTTTTTTGGTAACACTGATATAGTATATTGCAAATAGCAGCCTATTTAAAGATATCTCAACAGCAAAATGCTCATTGTCTTCAGGATCAAAACACTTCCTACAATGGTACATTTTCTAGTAGTATATATTATTTCACTGACTCTTTCCTGAGCACTCATCTGTAAAACCTGGATAATTTTTTTTCTAGGCAGGTGTATTGCTTCTTACTGTTCATATTTCATTGATTTCTTTCTTTGGCAAAGATAAAATGATGTGCATGTGACCAGAAATAGCTCTGCCATCCTCAATGTCAAAGTAGTATCACAATCTAAATGAATTACGTACACAATATGAAATCTGTGGAATAGATGAGAATACAGCGATGAGACTCTCCTTTTAGTTAATAGTATCTGTTTGTGTTTCAAGCCAATTTCTGAGAACACTGAGGTTTCCTTCTTAAAGAATTTCCGTCTGTAGAAACCTGGTGTAGTGGGTTGACTCAGTACACCTGGCTATGCTACAAGTATGAGAATGTGTCTGAAAAAGCTTTTAGACACATTTATTTATCAGCAATAGATACAAAACATGACTGCTTGGACTTACTGTATATTCATTTATTTCACATTCCTTTTATGCCAGGAGGACACTTTGCTTTACTACTTTGACTGAGATTGTCTGTTTTTTGACTATTTGGTCTTTTTTGATGGGAAGGAAGTGATTAGTTTTGGCAGAATAAAGGGTGATTTGTTTTTTTTCAAGGGTGTATTCAAAGGCCTGTATGCCAATACAAAGATGGTCACATCATCTTGTGCAAATTGATAGATCTCCCATGACTTCAACAATTTATAGTATTTATAGGACTATAGGACTCTATTTGAGAGAATCACTGTGATTTTCTCAGAGAAGAGGCAATGATTGTTTACTCTTTTTTTGACAGCTGTGGTGTGTCTTGCGATGTTTTTAGTCTTAAAATCTTGTTTCTGGCATTGTTAAAGGAGAGGAAAAATCTAATTTTTGGTGGAGTTCTCTGGCCTCTTAATGCCTGCTTTTCAGAAATGGAGTTGATTCTTGTATTCCCTTTGGGTTTAGTTTGGGAAAGAAATCTCTCTGGAAGCAATTATTTCTGTGATTTTTCTCTAAGTGAAAGTTCCATCAGTTCCAAACAACATGTAGGTGATATGTTGTTCCTGAAAAGGAGTTGTTTTAGGCTCTTAAGCCAGATCTTATAAGCAAATTTAGCATTCACAAACTGCTGTAATTGTGCAGATAGATCAGGTAATGGCAGATGTAATATCCATTTAGCTATTATTACCTCTTTCAGACTTGTGCTTCTATCTGCAAGTGGGAAGTGTTGTTAGAATTAAAGATGCCTGTGGCAATTATCTGGCTCTTTCAAATTTACCCCCTTCACATGTATGCAATACTCTAAGGACTAGTATGGGAAGGAGTTCTGATAGGCAATCATTTGTTTGTCTGAAATTCAGGATTTACCATTTGCATTCCAAATTTGTCTACCTCCGGAAAGAAAAATTTAATTTGTTGTATGTAATCCCTGCTGCTGCATAAGCATAAGTTTATACTGCAGTTTCTAGATGAGGAGACATAGCTGAGATCACTTTTAACTTGTTTAGCTACTGATGGCAATGTAGACTGTAGTAGGAGAGAGTGGACTACAGGTTACCTACTAAAATACTAACCAATTTCTCATAGATTTTATGTGTTGCAGTATTAATGAAACAGTGTTTGATAACAGAATATAAACATTCAACTGGAGTTGAAGGAGGTGGACCAAAAGCATGCTTGGTGTTTTAAAAAAGATTATTATGAAAAATTATGGACCAATTTCTAAGAAGAAAAATAGTAGGTACTATAGGTGTTAGAGTTTGAAACTGGAGCTAATGAAAGACAATGTTTAGATTGAAAAATCAGTGAAAGACAACTGACTAGCTATTTTTCATTTATCCTGATATTTTCTTTGTTGTAATTTTTTCCATTCCAAGTGGTACAAGCTGAAACTTGTAACTCACTGGTATTGCTGCAGGGAGAAAAATTGACCAAGACTGAAACTTTTTTATTCAGTGTTGCCTAATCCACCCGCTCTTTGATTTTCAGTTGGACTTCTTTTAACTTCAAAACGGTTTTCCATTCCTATTATTTGTATCATAATTCTTCTAGTAGAGTTGTGTAAGAATTCTCATCCTTTTTTAAAATTTCTGCTATTAAACTCATAAATTTTCTCCTTTACATCAAATGTTTGCCACCCCCTCTTAGGGCCAGAAGTTTTAAGCTGCTTGCAGCACAAAAGCTGCCATGTGAATGTTTTCAGGCAAAACGAGGCCTCTGGTGTTCAGAATGAGGTTAAAGGTGTTGGCCAGGACAGACCTAGTATCCCTAGTGGTTGTGGGAACAGTAGAGATGTCATGTAGGATGACTGTGACGGAGAGCAGGCTGGCAAGCAGGCTGCAGCAGTGCCTGGAAGCTACATGGAAACAGAAATGAGAGTGGCAGAAAGCTGCATAAGAGCAGCCAGGAAGGAAGGAGAGGGGCAGAGGGCTTGGGATAGGGTATCTGAAATGCTGGTAGTGAAAGGAAGCTCCATGTCTGCTGAAACAAAAGGTGTATGGCTGAGATGGGCTAGACAGGGCAGCCACTGGGCTCGTGTAGGCAGCACTGTGAGACCTTCCTGGCTCCTGGTCAGCTTGCTGTCCACCAGAACCCCCAGGTCCTTGGCTGAAGAGCTCATGTCCAGCCTGTATTGTTGATGAGGTTATCCCTCCCCTTCCTTAGGAGCTGGTATTTCCCTTTGCTGGAGTCTGAGCAGTTTATCTAATACCAGTTCTGGGGTCCCCTACCCAAGAAGGATGTGGAGGTGCTGGAGCAAGAGGAGGGACACTGAGTTGATCAGAGGGCTGGAGCACTTCTCCTGTGAAGACAGGCTGGGAGGGTTGGGGTTGTTCATCCTGGAGAAGGGAAGGCTCCAGTGAGACCTTACGGCACTGGATCTAAGGGGAGCCTTCCTAGAAAGCTGGGGAGGAGCTTGTTATAAGGGCATGGAGTGATAGGACAAGAGGTGATAACTTGAAGCTGAAAGAATGTAGGTTTAGATTAACTATTGGAAGAAATTCTTTACTCTGAGGATGGTAAAACACTAGAAAGGGCTGCCCAGAGAAGCTGTGGATGCTCCATCTCTGGAAGCGTTCAAGGCCAGGTTGGATGGGGATTTGAGCAATGCAGTCTAGTGGAAGATGTCCTTGCCCACGGGACTGGGGTTGAAGTTAGAGTATCTTTAAACCCTTCAAACCCAAGCCATTCTGATACCTGTGCACTTCTATTTGTGTTTACCAGCTTGAAAGAGCCATCAGTGGAAAAATAAACATAATTAAATACAGTTAAGCTTCCCTGTAAGGACTGGAGAACAAGTAGCAGTCAGACAAAGTGTGTGTGTCATCAGCAGGATACAAAACCCTCTTCTGTACATCTCATGAGGTCTTCAGAGAAACAGGACACAGAGTTGGCTGCAGTACAATTATTACTCACTGGAAATAAGATATCTTGAATACAAATTATAGACTATTACTTTTCAATACATGTAAAAGGTTGATTTTTAATGCAGTTCAATAACTCATTTTATATTTTTAATCAGTTTTGGAAAGCCTTCAATACCTTGACACAGACTGAGGCTTATAAATTTTTTTAATTGTTTTAATGAGAATAATTTGGATAGACCTGTGTGTAGAAAGGTAGCATTTACTCATTTGGGAATTTAATCTTTAGTAGCCAGGTTCATCAGTGTTAATTAGAATCCATACCCAGCCTCCTGGTTGTTCCAAAATTATCATACTGCTCTGTAGAAATGATAGCTCATCATCTCAAGTCCTGGTATTTCACATTTTGAACTACTTAGAAATTATATTGCTGTAGGTAAAAACCCACTGTATTGGATAAAAGAGGAGAAAAATTTGATACCAGGGTATAGAGGAAAAGAGGCAGGGAAATCAAGTGTCTCTCTTTTCTAAAATGCTCTTGAGTAAAACAATAAGAAAAACCTAGGGTGGCAAAGCATATTCTTTATATCCAAGTTCTGTTTTTGAATTTCATCTCATAGGCTGCATGCTGCTTTTTTACTACATTGAAGAAGCCTTTTCTATTGTCCTTTGCTTACTTCTCTTAAGGGTTATAGAGAAAACAAATAAAGGTTTGACTATGAGTCTGATGGTAAAAAGGAAGATTTGGTTTTGTTAAATTTGGAAACACACTTATGTGGAATGTAGGTAAGGTCATCATGAGGACATATTCTTTCTTTTTCACTTCACGGAGTACTTACACAATTTCTTCTGCCGCCAAAGTAATGCACTATAAATCAAAGGTTGAATTTAGGGTTTTTTTGTTTGGTTGGTTGGTTGATTTGGTTGAGGTTTTTTTTCGTTTGGGTTTTTGTTTTGTTTTAATTTTTGCCCTGATCTTAATCAGGCAAATTCCCATTTGCCTGGGTAAGATACTCTCTTCATTGACTCTCCTTTGAGTGGCTATATATAGATATCAGCATCTGGCACACACGCTAGCAAGTGTCCTTTGAATCTGCAATCTTTTTTTTTTGCTTATCAGCTCTGTCCCCACATATTAATGGACTGAAAAAAATACCTCACAACTCTTTCCTCTGTCTGAAAAAAACTTAACAATTTGTCCCCAGTGTTGGTAATTTGATCAAAATCAGAAGAAGATCCATGTATAATAAGCAGTTCCATTCTAGTTTAAAATTGAAGATGCAAGTTCGTGTGCCTCTACATTTCATTTGAGAACAGAAGGTCCAGTGAAAACTAAATAGGGAAGATAGCTATTTTCAGCTCATGCTTCCTCTGGAAATACCACATATCTGGATCTGTGGGACAGTAGAGGGGAAACAGTATCTCATGAGGAAGGAAAAGGGTTTAGAGGAGATCTGAGTAAGTGCTTTTCCCCAGAGGCACAACACCACATCCCCCTGGCTGCAATGGAGCCTGTTGAAGTGTTGCAGGACTAAGAGTAGAATTTAAGTTTTTCTTCTCTACTTCCCAGGGCGTTCAACTCTGGCCCAGAAAGGCAGAAATGAAAATAAAAGTGCAGTCAAAGATGCTTTTAGATAAAAAGGGAGGGAGAGATTGAATGCATTAGTGAAAGGGTCCAGACTTCTTCCGGCACCATTTCAGGATGCGCCCGAAGAGGCTGAAGACATAAGCACAGAATTAAATGTGTTGATACTCCTCTACCATTTATTGACTTCACTGAAGAATTGCAGTGCTTGAGGAGCCAGTTAGCAATCACAGCACTTGAGTACTTGTAAGTATGAGCCGGTTGTAGATGTTTTCTTTCCCAGATGTTCATGCTGCATTTACAAGAAGACACAGATCAATTCATCCCTGTAATGGTAGCACTGACCTTCCCCACAAATAAAGAATGTTTTCCCACGTTAAACAGGAAGAACTGCACAACAAGAGCAGTGTGGTGCAGAGATCCCTGCTAGTGGTGAGTTATTCAGGACCTTCAAGTGTGTCTGTGGGAGGGCTGTGTGTTACTGCCTGTATTTATGTAGCAGAGTTCAACAGAGTAGGACTGTGAAGAAAGAGTGTATTAAATAGAGTGGTATTGGAAATACTCTTAACAAACACAGTGGAGACCACAATGTGAAGGGTTGGGGTTTTTTTGGTATAATTTTCAAATTGTGACACAAGTTTTGCCTTTCTCGCATTCTGCAGTCTCAAAGGCACACGACAACTGTGTGTGAGGGCAGCTTCAGTGAACACAGTGGGCCTAATCTCTCTGGTTATTCTTCCATGACAGCTCTTTTAGTAGGGAAATGCTATTTAGACGTCTTTACTTTACTTTTAGAGCTCCCTCCTTTTCATGCTTCTACCCTCAGTGAAACAAGTTTCTCTTTTGAATTAATTGTCAATATTTTTTTTTTCTGGGACAGCTCTAGCTAAATTTATCTATAGGTTTTTAAAAATAAAGAATTTAATAGAATAATAGTTTCTAAAGTTTTTTGTATGGATTGATTACCATATGGTATGTGCTGTGTGTTTGTTGCTGTGGTCAATCACTTGTTCCTCATTGTTTTTCGTTGGTAGGATGACTATGATCAGAGCAAAATACCTTGAAATTAGATGTAAACTTATGATTTTCAAGGATATCCCTTAATGCTTGCACGTGGTTTTTTTGCAAGTTTCTCATGAGGTTGTTTTTTTCTAATTATTGAAAACATACTTGAGCAGTTCATTCGGGTCTCTCATAAGTCAGATTCTCCCTTTGA
Organism: Sturnus vulgaris; assembly: GCF_052056855.1. Lineage (NCBI taxonomy): Eukaryota > Metazoa > Chordata > Aves > Passeriformes > Sturnidae > Sturnus > Sturnus vulgaris. Next base: position 89,043,058 of record NC_142244.1, on the reverse strand, counting down.
TAAAACTGGTCTTTCTATCTTTTCAAAAATTGGAAAAGTAACCACTTTGGGAGTAAGAAAAGCTCAGTGGATGTAAGAATATGATTAATTGTGAGAAATTTGTCTTGCCTTTTAGTTTTTACCCCCCCGAGTGGATGGCTTGGTTTATGTGGATGGCTTGGTTTATGAATCAGCTCTGGAGCTGATACAAGAGTGCATGCATAAAAATGTCCACAACCCTGTTTAATTGCTTCTTTAGTTCCCTGTGGTAAGCACTAAAGTTATTGATGAAGGAAATAAGATTTCTGGAATTACAAACGCCAGATTTTAATTGCACATTTTGTCTGATTTTTTTAAATCCATTGTAGCGCTTATGATGATAACTGCATGTAATAAAAGTCCTCCTGACCAGAAACAAAGTAGTCTAATAGATGTTCTTTGTAAAATGTGCCTGAGAAGACACACAGTATTGCTATCACTTTTCCACCTTTGGCCCCATTAGCATGGATTGCTCCCAGGCCTGTAAGGTATTCAGCAGCTGAGAAAGCAACCTTTCTGGACGTGGTTGCAGGGGCTGTGTGCTGTAGCACGGTGCTCCCACCAACACAAGAAACTGTCCCCCACATGAAATTTTGGCTGAGCATCTTCTCCCCATCTGCTTCATGGCTTCTTAAACAAAAGAGATAGTCAAGGTACAGAGAGAGAGCAAGGGTGGGCATGCTGTGGAATTCAGATTACCAGTGAAATACTTAGAGGGGCTCTATTTCCCAGACCTCCCATTGCACAACACTGGAGCGTTGTGTCAATGTGCAGCCAGGTGAGGAGTCCAAGCCCTTGCTGCTTCTGCAGTGTACTTATATTAATACCAGCTCACATTCTCCTTTCCAATAATTATAGCAAGGTAGGGCATTTCTGTCTACTCTTCATCTTCACAGCAGTCTATAAGGGATCATGTAGGATGCAAAAAGTGGTTTGAGATATTTTAAATTAAAAAAAATCCATTCAAATTAATTAACTTCTTTGTTCTGTAGTTTCCCAGTTTTTCATGAATCAGAATGACATGAAAGTGCTACCTCTGAACATACTCACAGGGGTCAGGTATGACTGATGAGCAAGAGAACTAAAGGAAAATACAGTGAGCTTCACAGATCACTGTTAATTCCAGCTAAATAAATAATGTAGATGTGCCACTTGATGTATAAGGTTAAAGAGGTCAGATCTCCAGCAACTGTCAATTCATCCAGCCAGGCCAGAAGCAGTTACATTCTTTATTATTGGTCACATATTCACATAACAATAAATGAAGACAAATATACTTTTAGACATGTGCATGTTACGTACTTTATTCACACTGTGTGTTGTAAAGTTCTCGTTTCTGTAGCACTTCTGAATATGGAAGATCTATCCCTGTGGTATCACAAAATAGCTTCCTAGAAAAGTAATTAACAGGAGGGTGGGTTTTTTTCAAGTTCAGAAAAGATATATAACGTAAGCATCTGATTTCCTGTCAGTCTTGGTTAACTTTGTATGAAAATAGATAGCTTCCAAATTAAAGCAGGCACCGGACTGTCTGGAGAAAAATGCATCTGTAAAGAGATGTGTACATTATATATTCATGTTGTTCCAGATCTCTTAATTATATTTTATATATAACAGTCGCATGTTCTGAAATATGGTGCCTTTTTTATTTCATGGGTCAAAACCAGCATGCCAGAAAGGCTGAGGTTGCTCCTTACATAGTTTAGGGCAAGTATTTCCTTTCCGAAATTTTCTCATACATTTCCCACTTTCTTCCCCATCAGCATGTTTCTCTAAGAAATGAAGGCATGATCTGAAATCGCTTTTCACCACGTTTTATTCAGAAGATAAATATACAAAAATAATTTAAGCCAGTGAGCCACAAGGTCAGGAATATCGAGAACCAGCATTTTCTCTCAGAACCAAAAATTGCTATTCGTACTCCTCTGCATTTACTGCAAATGGCTGTAAGGGAAGCTTACGCAGCTAGAAAGAAAGGAAAACCAAGAGCATTTCTTGTTAGCTCTCATCACTGACATATGTTTAAGGAGAGATGGGATAGAAGATTCTGCTTTTTAACTTCTTTGAAATGAGATATTAAAGGTGTTTTTTTTTTCTTGCACAGGCTAGAGGTCATTAGTATTCAAATACCAGCAGCATAATCTATTGCTAATCAAATCTTGATTTATTTAAAGGTTGTACAACTGCAGTCAAATACAGAGGCAGGTACAATTTCAGGTGACTGCTGAAACTTTGAGATCTGAAGTAGAAAAGGGGAAGACAGTTGTGAGATTATTGATCACAAATATGATCAAACCGAGTATTAATACAAAGTGTATAAAATGATCATGATTTGGCAGTTCTGCAAAATTTTCCAAGAGGCCTTTTCTTATTTTAATCACAATCTCAGGGACATCTGATATAAGAAAGCATATTATCAGAGACATCTGATGCAATAAAACATATTAGCTGGGTAATTTCTGATTTCATGGAAGTAGCAGCCCATAGCAGAAGTATGCTGTCTAGAAAAAAGGCATGGGATGAAGGACCAAGTGCAGTGTGAGAAGGACAGTTGGGAAAATGCCATTAGCCATTAGATAATAAATTGTTTTCCTTACACCAAATCATTAATGTTTAGCATGTAGGAAGAGTTAAAAATATATAGACAGAGAGGACACAAAAATGAACTGGGCTCCATAATAGTGAAGGAATCTGAGAAAAGAATTACGTGGGAAACTGAAAAGAAAAGAATGAAATTACGCTTTGGGAAACACACTGAAAAGGAGTTAGTCATGGTCTAAATTTTTGTCCTCATGGGAGGATCAAGTGCAATGTGAGCCAGTTTGAAAAATACCATAAGCAGCAATCATAATTTATGATAAAGTCTGCATGCAAGATCTTTCAGTAGCTTAGAGATGGCTGAGTAGGGCCCAAAAATTTATCATTTTTCTGTCGTGTTCCCACGAGGAAGCCTTAGGACAGCCTTCCTTCCCATGCAGTTTCTGCTCTTAGGTAGGAATGGACCTATGCCCAGACTACACCTCTGAAAAAGAATCAAACTTCATGGTCCTGGTTATTTCTGAAGAATATTGTCCTCTCCTATGGGAAGAAAAATTTAGACAGTGGGGCATTACTGCCTTCACAGATGTGCTATCACTGTCTTGGGAGGAAAATGCTCTACCTGTTTTGTCCCCATAAGCGGAATGCAAACAGCACAAATCTGGGCTTGGGGGTACATTCAGCTTCTGTGGGAGGTGGAAGAGGCAAACAGGGTGTCTAAATATCTGTGAACAACCTCTACACAGAGCTGACATCTGAAACACAGCAGGTCTTTTTTTTTTCCCCCCACCCCTACTCATAGGGAATATAGCTTTTGATAATACCCAGCTGCATTCTTATCAATAAAGAAAGTCTGTGATTTTTACTACTGTAATCTGTTGCATTCAGGAGTTTCAAAGCTCTTCATAAGCATTAATGACATCTCTGAAAATAGTATTTTGAATCTGGTTGCAAAAGGGATTAGCTGAGGTGAAGGCAGATGGGGACACCTTCTGTGATGGTGCTGCTGCCAGAACAGCCCTGCCTCCCTTGGCACCATTTGCTGGTGGTCCCAGTGGAGAGATCAGATGGGAAATTACGTGGGAGGACAGGATGGCACCCCTGGATCGTGCACCTTACTCCATTCCCAGACCAAGGCTGGGCAGAGTTGTGGCTGGCCACAGGCCCAGAGCAAGCAGAGCCAGGGTGAGTTGGTGTCAAAGCCGAGTGCAAAAGTGCAGACTGAAACCCCAGTTCTGTGTTCTGATGTCTGTGCCACAGCTGACCCCACACAGAGTGACACATGAAACTCCTCCATAACTTCGAGGTGGAGATGGAAGTTAACACAGAAATATAACTAAAGGCCTCTTACTAAACTCAAATTAATGTTTCTCCCTGTATTTCTTCCTGTCATTTAGGTCACTTGAGGCAGAGACAGTTCCTGAGTGATTATGTCACTTATGGTTTACCACTTCCATCTGAATTATTTCACTGCACATCCTCCACTAGAAATTAATAGGAGTTTTGCCATTGCATTCAGTGGCAACAAGACCAGGGTTTGACAGGGAGGAATATTTCTTTTCTACATTGTATGAACTTCCTTTGGTCAAGAAGATATTGCTTGAGGGAAGATAGTCTTTTGTCTTCAGTCTTCCTTTGTTTTGTTCCAGAAGTGCAGATGTAACACTTGTGGTTGTTTTTTGACATCATTATTACTTTGAAGAAAGTCACCAATAGTAATACAGAATAAAAATTGGGGCACAAGCCAGCATTTGAACTCAGAAACACTATGCTGCATTAATCTATTAATTTCAGGTCATGTCTTTAGAGCATCAAAGGAGCTCCTTGACCAGTCTGAGGTGCTTGAGTAATTTTTTTCTCTCGTGTAATTAAAGTTTCTCGCTCCCTGTTCAGAATCAGTTTCCTCACCAACTGTTCAGTGAATAAATCTACATGAGTGATTTCCTGACAGTTGTACATTAGGAATTACGGCATATCTCTGCTCATAACTTACAGAACTATCTCAATACAGAGAAGAGACCATAAAATATGCCGAATGGGGATTTCTCAGATATGCTAATTGCTGCTATATAAAGAGCACGGGATGAAGAGCTGCCACAGAGGAAGTTCAGCTTAAAAGTACCTGCCACAAATCTTTGAAGGTCCACAGAGAAGCAAATCCTTCTGCTGCCACTTCTTGGCAGAGCTGTGCTGAGAAAAGCCTTTGTAGTTGAGTGAGCTTGGGCAGGGAGGGCTGGTGGCTCCCTGCAGGCCAGTGCAGTGGCCAGACAGGAGCTGGGACAGAGCTCTGCCTCTCTGGGAGCTGGGATAGGGATCTGCCAGACAGGAGCTGGGACAGAGCTCTGCCTCTCTGGGAGCTGCTGCCAGCATCTGGGCTCCTGTGGGATTGGCACAGTACTAGTATAGGAATAATTCCTCACCTTCTTGGGTGGGGTGTCCATGCGAGGTTCTTGTCTATTCTAAAATACACAACGCAAGCCTAATTAATTTCTCTTAAAATGGACTGGATCACATTTCCCACTCCCATATTCTCATGTGCTTGGCTCTCAAAATAAAGCTGCTGTTTTATTCATATTGAATTTTTGTGTATTCAGAGCAAGGGCTAAACTAACTAATGGACCTCCACTGCCTCTTCTGAGAAGCTTAGGTTTACATTCAGTGGTAGGAAGGTGCTCTCCATGTAAAAAACTTGGCCTTCTTTTTTGAAATTTATAAGAAGTTGACATCCATGCCAAACTTTGCAAATGAACTCCTTATCTGTAGAGTACCACAAAAGAATTCACAGCATGGAGGGGAAGATACAGTTCAGCAAATATGCTATAGTCAGGTGTGAGTTACACTCCTGCAGCTTTTCTATATGATACATTTTATGCTTTGACTACAGATATGTATTTTTGCACTCAGTGGAGTGGGGCTGGATCACTGAACTCATTTTAAGTAGGCCATTAAGCATCATTGTTTAATACTGATTTTTGGCCATTGCACTTAAACCTTTTGCCTCAGGTTGACCTAGTAGACAAAAATGAAAATTGCTGTGCCCCAGCAGCTAACTGCAGCTCTGCTACTTCTACTGATACACCTATACACCTTTTTTTTTGTTTTGTAAACAAGTTTTCTGTACTGTGAAATACATATTTTACTGAAGATTATAATTAATATGGAGAGATGAAACCATATAGCTATCTATTATTTAATAATCTTAATATGGACTACTTTTAAAATAAGTCAGCTAGACAAATCAAACCGTATAGAAATGGAATCTGCCTTTGTAGGCCCTGTGGGAAACTCAGCTAATGAACTGAGGAATATCAGTTTCTAGACAGGAAAGAAAGTCTGCTTAATTTAAAGAAATAAGTCCAACTATTTGCCTCCTTATTCTAAAATCATGGTTTTGGGCATGATCACACAATATGAAAAAACTAACTTTCAGTGCAGCCTTGTGTGTTTTGAAACACCAGGCGAAATACAATTAACTTTAAAATGGTAAATTGTAATGCTAAAAAAAACCTGCCTTCCGGGTGTGACTATCTTTTTAATTTGATGATGTCACCCTGTGAGCCATTAAAGCATTATCAATGAGCAGGCTGTGCTTTTTCTAATGATTACTGTGGAGTTGAAAAAGACTCTATAATGTTCCTGCAGTTTGTTCATCATTTTTGTTTGATAATTGTCCTGAAAATCAATGACAGCTACTGAGTACAGAAATTTGATTGAACCAAGTATAAATATAGGCAGCAATTTAGACTGTTCTTACTCAATAGGAAAATGTCTTTGGCTAATAAGTGGATTCCTATCTAAATTCATGAGTTCTTTTATGACATTTTGGGTTAAGCCTGAAATAGATTAATCTTTTTCTGATAAAGTTGCATAAGCTGTGATTTCTCTGGTGACCGCATTTAATTGGATATTAAATAAAGTGCTTATCTTTACACCAACAGGTTTTATAGGCTGGATTTCACAGATTAAATAACAAGTAATAGGCACACACAAAAATTTTCTGATTAAACCGTGATATGCTCAGATTAAAAATTAGACTGTCCTGATTCAGGTAGGCTTTTAAAGTGCATAATTACAGCTGAGGGTTAAATACATAGAATAGAGGGAAACTGCACGATGGTGCAAATAGCTGTGAGAACAGGTCAGCTCTGTATATTCTTCTTTCCTGCTTATTCTTCAACGAATGTACAGCAGGGTGGTTTTCTGTTGGGTTTGACAAGAAGCTTGAATTCTTGATAATGTTTTTGAAAAGCCTGAGGTTGGGATTCATTATGCAAGGTGCTGTACAAGCACACAGCGAGAAGTATCCTGTGATAGAGCCTATCAGCCCTGGAAAGGCAGAGGAAAGGTTAACAGAAGCCTGGAAAGTAAATTAACCTATCACACCTGAAGAAAGGAGATAGCGACAAGGCTGAGAGAAGTACCCAAATAGAAAAAAAAATAGATGTGTTTGGGAGGAGGAAGTCTTGATAGGGTGAGCATAGACCACACTTGGAAGAGTGAGGTAAAGAGGAGGGGATGGAGAAGGTGAAGCTGAAAGCATAGCCTGGCTGTTACAGGAGGCATTTGTCTGGTACTGCACTTGCTGGAGGAGGCAGACTGACAGGAGGGCTCCAAAGGGGCAGAAGATATTTAGGACTTACTGCATTTCCTTTAATGATAATGAAGGACACTCTTTGGAGCTGAAAGGACACTTCTGTCCCAGAAAAGTGCTGGACATTGAAGGAATTTGGCTGGATGGCTGGAGTGCATGTGTGAGATCAGTGGAAAGGAATAGAGCAGCTGTGCAGAATAAGACAGGAGGGGAACCACCAGTGTGAGCCGGGGGCCTTACATGGGGAGGAAATAAATGAAGTTTACATTTGCATTGAGTAGGCTGAGCTAAACCAAATGATGTGAAGCTCATGCTAATTAGAATTTTTTCTTCACTGGTATGACATATTGTGAATGTGAAAAGAAACTGATGCCTCCCTATGTAACCAAGTCTACTTTTGACTTTCTGTGCATGGAGCTGGCAGTTCTCTGATAGTGTCTTGTTGATTTTGTTCTCATATATGGATGAGAATTACAGTAGCACTAAGCAGCACTAAGCTCAGGAGCTTGGACAGCCCTCTCCTGATGGATTTATTTTGATTCTCACGAGATCAGCCAGAAAGATTTGCCATGTGCGTTTGCTGGGTGTTTTTCCCCGCTAAATAAAATTGACCCATTGCACACAGCATGTAACTAATGTTAGACTTGCAAATTGTTATTTCTCACTGGAGGTAGGTTACTTCTCACAGCAAGTCAGCAAGGTTGGCAGTGCGACAGGTGACATTGTTGCCCACTCTATGATGACACCAGAGCTGGCATTGTTGGGCTGAGACTCAAGGCAGAAGGTGTTAAACATCCCAACTGTGTTACTGAAAGATAGAAATGGAAAATAGTTCCACCAGGTGATGGGGACAAGCATAATGGCCGTGTGCTGTATTTCAGTCTGGGGTCACTGGGCCCTGTCTTTCTGCATAGTTGAAATAGCTGGTGTCCAGATGATAAAGATGTTGACAGTTATCTTCTCCTTCCTCCAGAGACCACACAAAGCTAAGCCTTTTTCTTTTACTTTCACCTAATTTTCTTTTATTTTGGCTCGTCATGACTTTTGACATTGGCATGAGGAGGTTTTCTGGAGGAATTTCCTTTGCCTTCTTGGCATTTGGTAATGCAAAGCATTTTGTTAAGAATTTTTTCTTTGAAGCCACATTTTTAAGACCTTTCAGGATGGTGTTTTATTTCTGCCTCTCACAGAAGTCAGCTAGTAAATTAGCAGGCATTGTTTCCCCCTAGGCTTCAGAAAATAATGGTAAATTACTTAAAGTTTTTCTCTGACTTGTTTTATTTCCAGTAAAACAAGTATTTCCAATGAAACATCAGGAAAGGGATGACAGGCTTCAGAGCTTGTGTTGGTTTTGGAGGCTAAGAGCTGTTTGAAGGGCTGCATCAGCCCACAGATACATACACTGGTTTCTGTGGAGAGGAAGGCAGCACAGGGCTGTCTGGTGGCAGCCATAGCCTGCCCTCAGAAACAGAGCAGGATGCATCTCAGTGCCCAGCTGGGAATTCCCAGGGATGTCTGCAACCTCTGCTGTTAGCAAGCAGGTGGCATGTTCCCTATGCAGTTTGAGGCAGTGATAAACTGTTATGTGACTAGCTTGGGGGCTTTGTGACTTTTCTCAGGAGAGCTTTATCTGTTTTTAAACCTTGTGCAAAAACATGAGTACCTAAGTTAGCACATAGTGTACCCTTAGAGATGTGGTTTGTAAGAGGACTGTTTGTGTGTATACCTCATTTTTCCCTAGTAAGTAGGGAAGACTTACAATATTACCTGTGGAATTGCTCAAGGGGAAACAGGTCTGAAAAAGTCTCTACTCTGTCAGGGTGTCAGTGCTGATACTGAAAATGCAGTATCTAGATCAACACAAAAGATAGGCATGTTTCATTTGTATGTACCAGGAACCAAGGTCTCTACAGGTTTAAATTGGTCTCATGCCACCAACACTGGACCTTTACCTCTTTACTTGCTGGTCTCTTACTAGATTCAAGTTCCCAGTGTCCATGCACCCTAACAGTAGTTTAATTGCTGGTTTAACAGAGGGTCTTTGTAAAATTCATGTACAAAAATAGAGTGTTTCTAAATTGCCAACACAACAGCAGAAGCTTAAGTGCAATTTTTATTCCAATAAAGATGTGATGAAATTATGCCTAATGGTCTGCAAACTGCATTTTTATATGCACTTGCAATGCTCCCATTGACTTCAACTGCTGTTGTCAAGGTGTTTCAGTACTACTGAGCTAAGGATCATTACCCTGTGCTATTATAATACATTAAACTAATGCTACCATTTTTCCATTATAACAACAATACCTGGCGACTGAAGGCTACCTCCGACCCAATAACTTGCAATCAAATATTTGTTTCAGATTTCAAAATGCATATAAATTATGAGGCTTGACGAAAATACTCAGATTAGACTAGCCCATACCTCCACCCTGGTCTTTATTTCTTTGCATGCGGACAAAGCAAGCTTGGCACTGATGAACAATGTAGACATATTTTTAAGAACATGAGGATTTTAGTTTGTAAGTAAGTTTAGTAAAACTACATTTGAACTAAGCTTTCAATGACTTTCATGCAAACAAGAGTTGAAATGATATATTTATACCGTACATATCCCAAATCCCAAATCCCAAAGCTTGTGTCCTTCAAAAACAAAGCAATTCCCAGACTGCTGTTGATGCAGCATGCATTAGGGAATTCTTATACAAGTGTCCTGGAGCTAATCTTAGTTGTCTGATTTCTGATATTAAAACCAACCTACCAGTTTTTTTATTTGCTGAGTCCTGTTTGCTCTATTGCAACAACAAATACTGTACTTAAATGCAAGGGGGAGATAGCTTTGCAGAGATTACTCTACTGGTTCCTAAGACATTAATAATTTTAAATACATAAAGAAAAACAAATTCACTAATTATATAACCTTTGCTACACTTGCTGATTGCTTGCTACTTCTTTTATCTTTTTTAACTGCCTACAAAAGGAAAACAATAAAGAAAAGGAACTGCAAAATTCTTGAAGAGCTGTCTGATACTACCTTTATGATAAAATGAACCACAGACTAGATAAAAAGTAAAAAAACCCATGACCCTGAGTTCCCTTGGAAACCTCTGCAGACTCATCTTAAAAATGTACACACATCTGCCAGACAAACAGGAATGAGGACTTGATAACCAAAACAGAATCCAGATGTGCACAAAAATAGGCTTCTTGCTGATATTCTTATGCCACTTGCACTGCAGATCTAGAGCTAAGAGATATACAAAAATATAGTTGATTCATATAGCAGGTCCTTCTGATATTGTTTTCTCCCCAAAATAGTCTTTTCATGTATATTACTGTATGTTGTTTGCCACTACAGTGGGAAACACCCTTAACCTTATCTTTTTCTTTACCCTTTTCCTTTTAAGAACCTTATTTTAAGAGCTATTCTTCAAGATGAAAATATTGTTATGAAAGAACAAATAATAAACTTATGCACAGATCTGGAAAACTGTGTTTTTCAAGACATCAGGCCAACAAATTTCATTGCAAAAGTATTTCATGGTTCAAATTCAGGGCTTATTCTAATATGCCTAAGAATTTTCTTTATGGAACAGATTCAGCCTTGATTGCAGAAGTCCTAATTTGGCCTCTTTTTTCTATGCATGCAAACTTGCAAATACAGAATCATCTGCTTGTACATCTTACTTTAAGTGACAGTTTATCAATGTGTGAGATCCAGTATTGGCATTATAGATGTCTTCAGACATAACACTACCTGTACAGTGTGGCACCTCTCATCTCCCTTGCTGAAGGGACAAGTAAAACAAGAAAAAAAAGGATTGGCTGATGCAGGATCACGTAGTCCTGTGCCAGAGGACACAGTTGCAGTGCTGGTTAGGTTCAAGAGACCTCAGTTTCTGGTACTGTTAACTTCTTATGGTTATCTTCCACTGCCTGTGAAAAGCATGGGCAGCTCTCTGTATTTCTATGAACAGCAATAGATATGCTCATCTTATGTCATTGGAGCTGTACAAATCACCTCATCAGTGGGTGAGAGTGGTAGAGGCAGCTGAAAAGTTAAATGGAATTTCTTGTGTTATCTGGAGGCCCTTCCTGCAAAACCCAGACAAGCTGTACATGGAAAAAAAGGCATATACATATTAGTACCACTTTGCTTTCCTGGCTGTGTAGCCCCCCTCATTTTTAATGGAGATTTTGTTTGAATTCTTTATGCACTGGTTTACTGTTAAAATCTTGCCATTTACCACTTGCAGATAGTAATGTACTTCTGTGAAATAGCATTCATGATGCTTTGGTTTAATTATTTGCCTTATAATGGTGTTCACTGTCTAGAAACTGGTTCTCCAGCAATAACCTTTTTTTGTAAGCATGCAAAGATGTGCGTGCAGATATGTGCAGGAACACTTTACAAATCCCAACCCCTCCACTTAAAGGTGAGTATCACTAAAATGTGCAGATTTTAAATCCAAGCTCCTGCAGTACATAGCAAATCAAGTTCTGAAATGAGCACCAGAAGAGCAGGACCGAGGATGTGTCAGTTTGAGTACCTACAGTAAGACCTGTATTCAGACTCCTTTGATTAGACATGCATCTGTCTGAAAAAACTGTGCTCCAACTTAATCATCTAGTTCTGCACAATACTTAAAATAAACAAATTAATTCTACAGAGGGATTTAAATTGAACAAATGTATTCACTGGGGAAAGCATAGTGGCATGACTGAATGGCTTAAAATATATCTAAGGCAAAATTGTTCTTCAAATTATCAGGTCTGCGGATTTGCTCTTTAAACAATCTATAGACCTTGATAATCACATTTTTTTCTGTAATTATCCTAGATTTACAGACAGGAAACAATTCCAAAAAACTGTTATGACAGTTTGCATAAAACCAGTGAGGTTATTGAGCTATGAAGTAGCCATAAAATGTGACTTTGGAGTGAGGAGAAGACAATCTATAGAGTCATTTTGTTGTAAGAGAGTCTCTCTAGATACTGAAGCCTCTGATGGACATGCTGCAGTTGTGGGGGGTCCAGTCACTGTTGCATTAATAATCCTACCCTGCTTTCACAGGCCATGATGCTATCCCATTTTTACTTTGAGAGGGTTGTATTTCTTCTCCACTAAATGATGCTAGGTGACCTTTTAAAATGTGTGGATAAATGAAGGGGCAATAAATTTTGTGCTTGTCATGATTTAAATAAGTAATTCTCATATTTTCCCCTTTTTTAATCTTGCTTTTAAAGCATGTCATTTACAAATAGAAGTGCCCAAGGACAGTTCAGAAAACACTTCAAAATTAAATCTTATTGGCCATAATAAAAATTTTTGGTATTGGATTGCATGACTGAAATGTGGACTTATTAGGTATTAGTGTTGCATTATATTTCATATACTGATTGAATGAGTTTGATGAGCAAAGACAGAGGATTATTATGCAAACTACCCCCATTGTTTCATATTAAAAAGTGAATATTTAAGAGCTGAAAAAGCAAATTTGTTTCAGTTACATGGCACACATTTTTCAGTATGCAAATGTGCCACATCTGTGTATTTGTTTTGCTGCAGATACAACCAGCAAGAGTTTAGTGATGAAATCTGTTCTTAATTATGATAGCAGCTGTTGGAGCAGTAGCCATTTTTTTCCTCCTGATGTGAAGTTGCCTGATTTACTCATTTTTGTCTGCATTTGTCAGGGCTGCCAGTGCAGAGAGAGAAGTCTTTGTGAGGGATTGCAATTTGTTTTCTGTGCGAGAGCCAGTGAAAATTGACTAAATCTGCGCAGCAGGGTAGTTTTATCTTTTCTTTTCCTGCATTGCAAGCTGTCGTACCTCTGCTCCAGCACAAGAGGCCTATAAAACTACCAAAGAAATGAGGGAGCTGTTAAGTGTTCCAGCAAGTATCTTAAGCAGCAGTTCGTGTAAACGAACTATGCCTTAATGAAGAAGGAAGAAAGAAGTCTGACATCATAGCTATGGGACAGATGGCATTAATAAAATGAATTGATAAACACTTCGGAAGCTTCTTTTTCCTTCCTCAATTATTTCGTTTCCATATATGAGCATGAAGTTTGTAAATGCCAGACAGTTTAATACCTTATTTCCTCAATATTTTGATAATAGCGAGAAAGAGTGGGAAGATTATAAAAGGATGATAAAATCCTCCTTTCTGAATACACGATCTCTTACAGTAATTTGTTAACGAGGCAATGCTGTTGCAAATCAAGACAGAAAACGACCAAGAATGCTTCATAGCATAATGAAAAATTGGCCAAAAATTGCAGTGCAAATGAAAACAGAATAAAGAGAAGACATAAGTTATTGATACTAAAACTTCTGTGCTAAAAGCCTACTGAATGAAACATTTATCGTCTCCCTACAATCATAGACTAATCATCTGTTTCACACTGGATTGTTTCCACACCAATATTTTATGCCTTGTTTTTCTTTTGATCTAGGCAACACTAAATTTAAACAGATTTCAGGCCTGCTTCTTTTTCAGTTAACTTTTTAATGCCTTATCCTGCATCACTGAAACCAGTGAAAACTTGGCCCCAGAATATAGTGAGAGCCTGTATAGTTCTTGAAAGAATATGCAAAATTTGCTGTTCTTTATTGAGTGAAGCAATCTGCTTTTGCTTCCACAAACAGAAAAGGGTTCAACAGATTGTGCAACTCTTCACTTAAGATAAGGATTCTCACTTTATTTTCTGCAATTCAACTCTTCCTCTTTCGATTTTGACCTTTAAGTGTTGCATTTAACTGAAAGAAACAAGATCATGAGAAAATGAGAGAATGCAGGTAAACTATAGCTTACTTGTAAACAAAGGATATCTCAAAGTTGAGCTATGTGAAGTAGTAAATCTGTAAGTATGGAATGTTCCTCAGTAGAAGAATATGTTTATGGGTCATGGACACATAAGAATGTGGGCATGGGTAGGATGGGAGAGTCATCAGGAATTCCTGTCCACAAGTAGATGTTTACTTTAAAAGAAAAGGAGGAAGAGGGCTATCCAGTGGATTCCAGCGAGGAAATGGAATGGTATGAGCATGTAGTAAGTAGGCAGGAGGATCCAGCACTTTATCCAGCGATGGGTGAAGCATACTGCCCATGGGCAGGGTTTACCTTGGGTACCACTGCCTGTCTGCTGCCTTCATGGTGAATGATAGCAGGGCTTCAGCACTGCAATAAATAGCATCTCTTACTATGTACAAATTCCTAGTTTGCTTTATTTTTCTGAGGTTTCCAAGATGCCTGGCATGGCCAATTTTACCCTTTTGAGCTGCATACATTGTTCCCATTAGCCCATGTATTAGAATGCAGCCTTGAACCTCTGCAGTTGCCCGTATTTTTCTTTAAGCTTGACTTTCTTCAGGAAGTTACTTTGTCTCCTGTAAAGAAGCCCAGGTCTGTTGCTGCTGGGATATGAAAAGGATTTTTCTGGACTTCTTGTCTATATCACATGCATGTTTCCATGTCATGTGCTTGTTTTCTTGAGAAGTATAGTTGTGAGGACAGCAAGAGTCATAATGAAGTTACTGGAGAAGTGAGGAAGGTCTGGATTTTTCACTGAAGTTACATTTAAAATTTGGCTTCTCTGACTATTTATTCCGACCATTTCTTGTCTTCTGGGTGAACCTAACATTAGATATTTCTAATATGGAAGCGAACTAGTCGCTCAAGGCTCTAGCTGCACTCAGTTGAAATAAATAGGCTATTTTTAGGTGCAATTAATCTGACCTACCCAAATATCCCCTTAGAATAAAATCAATCGTTAAAAGCATGTAACTCTCTCCATCAACCAGCAAGGGAATGTGGAGCAGTTAGCTTACATGCAGATGTCTACAGTTAGTCAAATAAATCCCTCACTTTCGGTGTTTGTTTTCTACTGCTGCTGTGCCAAGCATGTTGCATACCTAAATAATTACTGTAGTTTTGAACGGTAGTCACTGAGTCTGTAGCTGTGAATTGCATATTATTCACTCAGTGGATTTTTTCTTCTCAAAAAAAACCCCATTTACAAGAGGTTATAGGTTTTAGCAAGGTGTCTTCGCACTTTAGTATCGTGATTACAGTAATAAATATACAGAAATGTTGCTCTGTAGCATTATGTCACTGAAATTTGCTGACACATTAAATTGTAAATGGGTTACAGTGATTTATGGCTTATGACTTCAGCATATGTTACAGAGGGTACTTTAATAGAAGAGGGGCATATGATACTAATTACCCTGTGAAATCACGCTATAATAATACTTCAAGTAATCACACTTCAAAGTGACAAAATTTTCTTAAAAGGCATCTTCTCAGGAATGCTGCTTGTTACAGCTTCTTCTGCCTGTTCCTTATTACATAAGAAAATTTACTTTTGTGTTGGCAAATAATTTTAAATATATTCCCTGTAAAAAAAAAGATCTGATAGTACATTTGGATCCATACATGGCATTTCAAAGCACTTGAAGCAGCAAAATCTTTGCTCCTTCTAGATGACTTGATGTGAAAATAGAGGAGATATGGTCTTCCCACTGAGGCAGAGAAAAGATTTAAAGATGTATTATAGATGTCACCTCCTGCTGTCGGGTAACTTACGGTCTGTCGGCCAAGATAAGGGGAAAAGATGTCCTGTTCTCAACACCTCAAAACTTGAATGGTTAAGAAATGTGTTCTGTCAGGAATTTGGAGAGGAAACCATGCCCAGTCCTTGCTGATCTGAGTAGCAGCTTTGCAACAGATCCCCAGGACTAGGAAGGAAAAGGTGAGACATTTGATGTACTTCTGCCTTTCCACCCTACCACCCCACATTCCTGCAATTACAACACTTTTGAGGATGAAGTAGACATCCCTGCTTCCTAACGGAGATCCACAGAGAAATACCCAAGGATTCAGCTCCAGCATTCCTCTCCATGTGGCATGTGCTTGTTCTTATGATGTTAGTTATCTTGTAAGCATCATTGCCTCTGCAAGATGTTTGTAGGGATTTTTTTTTCCTTGGATGACATGAATTTTGAATTTTGAATTTTTTTCCTCCCAGATGATTCACACAGCTGACTTCTGGAATTACAGTTCAAAAAATAATAGCTCAGAGACAAGTGCATAATGCATAAAATCTATATCAGTGTAGCTTAAAAATTCAGAGTACCAGATTTGCTCACAGGTTTTCTAGGAAAATCACAATGTCTTTATTCTGCAGATAAAGACAAAAGGAAAAGTCTTAACTCCATTGAAGGGAAAGGTAAGTTTCTCATGAGCCTCCATGTTTATGGTTTTTTTTAAAAGTTTGGCATATTATTGATAGAGCTAGGTTAATTTTCTGTTTCTGATACTTCAAAGCAGTTGGTGTAGATACAATTTACTGCTTTAGCTGGAGAAAGTGTAAAAAAATAGAAATGTTGACATAGTTAGTTCCAAAATTTCAAAGTCAAATGTTTCAGATTTTTCATGTGAAAGAACTCCCTCATTTAGAAATTTTCCTTAGTTTCTTACTCTTTCAAGGGGTAAAATTATCATAATATCAAAACATCTGGATTCAAATCAAATAAATTGTTTTTAGGGATATAATGTAGTTAATTTAGTATTCCTTCTTTCCATTTTGAAGGAAAAAACAAGCCAAAAATATTCAGCTCAAATGAGAACAGTTTTTCTTACAATTTTCACTTCAGCTACCAACCCAGAAAATCCATTATTTTCACATTTTTAATTCATGGTAAAGTCTTAGGAGCTATTTTCGCCTGTCACTTGATGGGCGTATTGCATAAAATACCTTAAATATTTATGAGTGTATCAAACTCTATGACACAAGTAGCTTGACTATCAGATTTGTTTTCTGAAGTAAACTTTACAGATATAACTCTGTATAATGAAGAAAGTCTTGCTTAAACTGATGTAAGAAACATCTAATTATAAAACACATGGCTTAAAATAGAAGTGGTGGAACCCAGAAGGTATTTTTTGTCCTTCTGTCTTGGGTCACTGTTGACTGAACTATACAAAATGTTTAATTCATGGCCAGGAATATATTATTTTTAGTAACTTTTCCTGCTGGAGTACAGCTCTCTGTGACTTAATTGGAAATTTAATTTAATTTAAATTGAAGAGTTTTTTCATTTGTGAAGTATTCCCATCAGAAATCTAAGATATCTTGCAGAATTAGACTCTCTATCATTGTTAAATCCTAATTGACTATTTCCCATCAATGTGTTCTCATAGTCAAAAGTCTCTGTGTTGAATTTTACATTGTGTGTATTTGATGACACATTCTCTTCTTTAATGCATCAATTTTTTCCTAAAAAAAGTGACAATGAAAATAATAAAATACAGAGAAGTTGAAAAGTGACTAATTTACTGATAATTTGCTGAGAAAGCACTGAAGTAAACCCACAATAGTGGTGTTTTAGATAAAGAACAAGGACAGACCAGCAGGGAAGATTAAAGCAAACAAAAAGCCAGCTACTGCATGGCTGACTGGCCCCTGTCTGAGCTGGGTGGTCATTTCTGTCCTCACTGGTGGCTGGGCTGCGGGCACAGGGGATGCCCTGGTGCCATGTCAGTGCTCTGGTGTTAAGGTTCTGTTTCTCCTGCAGCACTGCTTGGGGAAGCTGGGGAGAGCTGTTTTGGCTCGTGGGATCTGCACATCACTGTCCATGGGTTAGAGAAAAGGCTGTGCAGAGTGGTGCATCCACATCCATGCTGGCAGCACAGTATTAACATTTGAAGGCCAGGCCAATTTGTTTCAAAATTGGAAAACTAAATACTCATCTATAGGCATTGACCTGATGATCTCCTGTTGAAGCCTTGAAACCAAAACCTGCCAGCCCCCGCATACTTTGACGGTCTAATTTTTATATTTCCTGACTCAGACTTTAAAAATAATGATCCTTGAAATCATTTTCCTAAGCACAATGAGCAGAAAAAAAACAAAAACAAAAGGTGAGAAGTAGGTGAATGAATATAAACTATATATGGCCTTATTTTTATTTATTATAAGGCCCCTTTATCTTGCTTTTTATCTCCATTATAAAGAAGCCCTAAAATTAGTGTAGAAATTGCAATTGAAAACCCATTACCCTCACTGTAAAGCAATTCACTGTCAGAATGAAAGAGGAGAGGCATGGTTTGGTGATAAAGAGAATCAGGCCCATTATTCCCAAGAAATCCAGTTTGCTTGAGTGAGAGAAGGGGAACTTCTAGGTCATTTCAGTAGTTATTTTATTCTGTAAAGAATAAATGAAGGAGACTCTGTACCACTGGCAAATTTGATCTATAATGCCTCATGCACAAATCAGATTTTTCAAATGAACCTTGATGGCTGCAGAGAAGTGTAAGAGAGACTGACAGGCACTACTTGGTTTGAAGAAAATAAGTTTTTGTTCTGCAGCTGATTGACTTGCTCACCTCTTCTGCAGAGATGAGAAATGTATTTTACAGGTGGGTTTGTGGACACCATTCCCTACACTTAAGTAAGATTTTTTTACTGTATGTATTAGACTTTCAATATTTGTATGTGGATATCCATACACTTTGGGAAATACTGTATTCTGTTCCTATGTGTGCTCTCTAAACCACTTTCACTGTAGTTTCCACAGGTTAGAAGCACTCACTGTCACCAATAAAACTGCTCACCATGTTTACCAGTGTTTCAAGAGCTTTCTCCCTGTTCAGAAAACAGTAGTAAATTATATTTACTCACTTTTGTTCATGGCTTAAAGATGGCTTAAGGGATTTAACTGAAACAACTTATCAGATAAGGCCAAATGTGAACCATACTAGCCAAAATGGTAAATATTTTGAAAAGCTGTAAGCTGACAAGAGGGAGAAATTATTATAGCGACAGTTTTGATTAGATGCAAGTAGATGACCCTTGTGAAATCAGGTGATAAAAATTTAGTTTTCTTCTCCCATTCATGACATGGTGAGGTAAATTAATGGAATTTTTACCTATTGTAGATATACTAGCATCTATTAAAATATATAATCTTTGTACACAGTAACCTAATCCAATGCAGATTATAACACTAATATGACATATTTCTGTTTTCATGCTCTTCTTGCTTTGGAAATAATGGCATGTAGGTCCAGAAAGACAGGTATGCCTTTCTGAGTTGTCTAATCTTCACTTCCTTTTAATTCCATAAGGAATGTTAATACAATTGGTTGGTGAACATAGAAAGGGGAACTTGTGTTAATAGTTAGTAGATCAGTCTCTTGATGTCCCAGGAGGATTTTATCTTCTAGCTACAGTAGTATGATGAGATATATGAATGGGTTTTGTTTTAATTAATGTTTTAGGCTTCTCATTTCAGGGAGTGTGGATGGAGATGGTGTGATCATATTGCACCACTGAGTCAGAAGTTTTGAATAACACACTTACTTCTCTGCTTGGAAAGACTTAATGATGAGTTCACAGATGGTAAACTAGAATTATTTCATAAAGTCAGGCACCAATTAATTTCTCAGCATTGGTTAGGGCAAACTAAAGAATAATCAGGTAACAATTTGCAAGTCCTGTAGTAAATTGCACTGCACTGCACTGCATTCCGATATCTAACAGGTTTGGATTTTTTTTCCTAAAGAAAGGAAAGGAACCCAGCTGGTATAAAACAGTAAGTTTGACTAACTGTATCTCTCTCTCACTGTAATACAAAAACACCCTCTTATCCCAAATCACTGCTAAGGTTCTATTCCTTTTGGAATAATATTCAAACATAATGCAGAAATAGTGACTTCTGGAATTAATGAATGTTTCTGCTGGTTTGGGTGTCTCTTGTGTTCTGATTACAGGACTTGATGTGAAGCTCTTATTAAGAATGTGTCTCATTAATACACTGCTTCCAGAAGGGAAGAATCCTCAGCAGACATTTCCTCCCATTCAGCAGATCACAACACAAGGTCCTTGCCACAGCCACTTAAAAAGGAAATGGAACCAAGCAGCCTAATTAAAATAATATCTGTTGAAACTCTATGTGCCACCAAAGACCCATACATGAAGTAATCATTTTCTGTAAAAGGTTTCATAAATAGAAAACAAAAGAAGCATCTAGTTTCAAAGAAAAGCAAAGAAGAAAAATTCCAAAGGAGGAAACACAGTGTTTATCTGTAATTAATAACATATAAGTCCAGTCTCATCAAAACTGCCTTTGGAGAAAAAGATTGAAAGAGTGTCTGTTTTTGCCATATATATTACCTCATGTGGTGTTCTCAAAAAATATTGAATTATAGAAAAGTCTCAAAGGCTATCTAGCAACCTTGACAAGATTGAAACCTGTGAATATACACATAAACAAGGAATAAAAAAAAAGAGTTGGTAAAATTCACCCTTCCCTGAGCAGAGTTTTGAGAAGGTTTTTTAAACATCATTTCATCATTTTAAACCTGTTTTAATCCCCCTGCAAAAGTACATGAGACTTGTGCTGGATTCAGGCAAGGGTAAAATCATCTAGTCTGAATTAGCAGCATTAGCAGCACTTCAGCAGAGAAAGGAGGAAATGATCCTTTCAGAGCTTGTTTTAAGAAAGCTTCAACTCAGTGAATAAGTAGCTTCTGTTATTAGGGCATCTATAAAAATCCCTCCTTTATCTATGTTAGCATTCAGTTAATACTAATGTAGAGATAAGCTGCAAAATAGTGGAGAGGGCTTACTTTGGAGAGTTCCTCGTGTAGCTGATGACAAGAGATGATAGAAGTTCTGCTAGGGATGGGTGCAGGATGCTGAGAGGAGCAGGTTTAACTTCACCAAGCAATCAATATGTGGCATCTGAAGGTCAAAGGAACTTGAGAGCGTTCAAAAATATATGAGGTATGTCAAGAAACTTGAGAGGGTTGCAAACTGTACATCTTTCTTCTGGTCATTTTCTGGGCAGACAGGTAGCTGATGTGATTTTTTCACAGGATGTTTAAGGGTGTATTTGGGTAATGATAGTATGGCCAGATATGACAGTCATTACCATTTCTGAATAATGATGCAGGTAAACTGATACATTGTGACAAAGCAATTGCAGGTGTTTTTTGATTTCTTAGGTGGCAGTAAATGTTCTATTAATTGCAATTGATGAGATCAGCTTGGCCTTTTAAGGCATGGTATCTAGAGTCCACAGGCAGAAGAAAATCTGGAAATCTCAAGTCATTCCTCAAGAGTGCCACAAAAATCCCCATCTGAAGGCAGACTCTTCTTACCTGGTTAAAGCACCAAATGGTTGAAAACAGGACTAGGTGAAACCACAAATTTCCAGTTTGCAGAAAGTTTTGAAGTTTCAATAATTTGTTCTGCTTTCATTCAGGGTCCCCATCAATGTACATATTGTATTGGCATATCCTGGCTCCTCCAGCTGAGATAGAGGCAGCTCCCAAAAGTCTCTGGCTCATCTGAAGGCCCAGTGGTGATGGCTCCCAGCATCACCTGTCCAGCATCATCGTTCTCCACTGGGAGAGCTTTCAGGGAATTACATGGGCTAGTAAGAAACCAGTCCATCTTGAAGTGAGCTGGGGACCCCCATTTGGGAGATGAGTGTCTAAGGTTCCCAGTTTCTTCAAAAATAGTGTACAACTGCAAGACAGACTGCAGCACTTTGAAAACAGGGGCTCTTCTCAGATAGTCCCACAGCTGTAGCTGAAGCTAGAAATGTACATTATTAATTCAAGTTGCCTTGTTCCAGCTGGTATGTATAAAACTGGCTCCATAGTTATTATCAAATATGGATGTACTTCTAACAGCTTCCTCTTAAGTGAGCTAATGTAATCTGAAACATACTTATGTCTGTGTCAGATACCTGTGGTTGAAATAGATAATTTCACTGAAAGTCCTAATGCATGTTATTTCAAGAAGTGTTTTCCAAAAATGTTACATTTTATAAAAGAGCCAAAGATTCATCAATATCCTTCAGAACCATCTGTTTCATTTCCTGATCACCTTTTCCACAGTACAGTGTGGTTTCTGTCCAGTTCCTTTTTTCACTTTCTTTCTTCATGAAAGGCAGACAATTCCCATGTATGAGACATTTGCTTGGCCTACAAAGGCAAGTGTTTTGGAGGATCATTATATGTAAAGTTCAGTACCAGGAAGAGAAAAAGTGTGCTTTGTATATGTACCGTGTATGTTATACATGGTTATTATTTAAAGTAAATCTGTAAAAGAGTAATGTAAATACATGGTAAGAATTTAAAAAGGTTCAGCACTGGCCTCAATTCCCACTGACTCAAATGTGAGCGGAGAGAGGTTGAATTCAGTAAGAGTGTTCTTGAAAATCTCACCCATGGTGGTTTTGGGTTTTTTTAGAAAAAAAGATAGTTTGGAGATGGGAAAACAATGAGGATGTTCTGGTCTCTGTCAAATTATGTTTGCTGTCACTGAGAGCAGAGAAAGTAGCAGAAATTGAGTACATTTAGAGGATGCTACAAATATACCTTCCTCCTCATCAGGACTTTGATAAATAGCATGTGCTCTGCTGTGTTTCTCTTGCAGGGCATCCAGAAGCAGCAGACTGACACACACGCACTCATTTTGTTTATATGACAAACCTTCCGTTTGGAAAAACTGATGAATGAAATGCCACATGTACTGCAGTGCAGGAGATCTCATGTCTCTTCAGGCTGGGAAACATGTATTGCTCTGAAATCACATAATTGTGTGTTTGTGTGTGTGTGTGTGTGTGTGTGTGTGTGTGCAAACAGGCGACTGCTGCCTGCGATGGCTGTGCCCACCTGGCAGCTGTGCTGAAGAGTGCAGCTCAAGCCTTTGCCAGGGCTGCATGCTAGCACCTCCTGAAACGAGGCAATGGGGATGCACTTCCCTGGCATTGCCTCCCCCTGCTGCGGTCTCACTTTGCTGCTGCCCACCCCCAGCAGCACCATTCCCTGCCAGAGCAATCCCTGTAGCCTTGCCAGGCACCACCTGCTCTGGACAGTGTAAGGGTTTCTCTGTAGCTGATGTGATACAGGTGAAAGGATATACCCACTTCTGGGTATGAATTCCTGTTCCTCCTTTGTGCCTTCCCACAATGATGTGTTGGTTGATTCTGACCCCTGAGCTGCAGGCAGCTCCAGAGCATTCTGCACCTGGCTCCCTGATGGGAATATATCCCATGGCACTCCAAGGCAGTGCAACCCAAGAGGAGTTGCTCCACCACAGCCAGGTAGGGGCTGGCTGTCTCAACAGCTTACCTAGTGTGGGTGGGACATGCCTGGTGACCCAGAGAAGCAGGGAGGTTGATAGCACCATCACAGCTTAATGAGCATAGCATGGGGCTCCTAATTTCATTTAGCAAGGCTCTGGCTCCAACTTTGGCACATGGTGTCTTAAAAGTGCTGCCTGAATATTCTGTCATGTCCTCTCACCATCTAACAAACGAAACCTTTCGAGCCAAAGGATGTGATCCTTTTTACAAATGCTTGTCCTTCCTCTGGCAAGCATGCCCAGCAGTTCATGCTTCCCTCTGATTACTGTGCCAGGGACTCTCCTCACAGGTCCTATCCATGATTATCTTGTTTTTCATGTCATCTCCTCAACTA
This sequence comes from Sturnus vulgaris, assembly GCF_052056855.1. Taxonomy (NCBI): domain Eukaryota; kingdom Metazoa; phylum Chordata; class Aves; order Passeriformes; family Sturnidae; genus Sturnus; species Sturnus vulgaris. The sequence continues at coordinate 89,019,410 of NC_142244.1, read as the reverse complement.
CCCATAAACAGCTTGTTTCAGAGGCTCCGAGTCCTTGCCTGGCAGCTTTCTCCCAGGTCCACATCTCTTGTTTCACACAGACAACATGCATATGAAACAGTTTGATTTTTACATCTCGGTAGACCCCTTTGTCTCCTACACACTGCTTGTGTTTCTCTGGTGCAGTGGTTCCAGCACTGTCCTCCTCACAGTCCCCTTGGAGCAATGTCGTTTCCCTCCATGATTATGCTTTTGAATTAGACAAAACTGTCTGCATTTTCTGTTTTGCAGTCTTCTATTTTAGTGCCTTCACTGTCTGGTGTTTTTCTCTTGAAGAGATCTATGCCACATTGTATGCATGACTGTAGTAAAATCCTCCAACCTTAATCTTGTTTTCTTGTAATACCTGTGTAATCACACAGCACACGTGCAGATGTACGTTTTTCTTTTATTTCTCTTTATGTGTAGCTCTTACATCGGATGCAATAGGAGGTGGGTGAGCTTTTTAGCTGGGAATGATCACGAGGTATTGCCTATAGAAGTTTTGAATGCTGACCCTGTAAACCATCTCAGCAATATTTGAGAGGATGTGTACATGCTATCTGCCTCATAAAGGCTTATATTCATTCAGTCAAACTATTTACTAGTGGCAAAGGTGTGTTGGGTCAATGAAGGCAGAAAGCAGAAACACCATTTCTTCCTATAGTGCACGTGCTCTACCACAGATCAGAAAGGCAGTGGGTTTTGTATTTCAGAAGCTTCAGTTGTCCCTCAACATTGGCTTCATGTTGTCCACGCTCAGTGGAACAAGCTCTTCTGGTCAATCCATATCTAACAGGCTGAGGCCCCTCCTGGGCAGCAAGCTTGAGGCACTCACTGCCTGCTGGATGCACATTACCATATATCCCACCTGTGCCTTTTTCTCCACACTGCTGGGAAGAGTTTAGGCTCATGGTATGGGAATGAGTGGTTTCATATTTTCTTCTGGAAGATACTTCAGTCTTGGCCCTAACTTGCATTTCTGTGTGCTTGGCCTCACAGCAGCCAGCCAAGTTCAAGCCAGCTAGCTGCAGCCCCCTCCTCTTTAGCTATAAGAGGTTGTCTCTGTTACCCACACCAAGTGTTTCTCTCTCCATCCAGCCTCCACATCACATCCTGCACATCTGTAGGGCCAACTGCAAATGTAGAAACCACTTGCAGTGACTGCAGCCTCCTGAACCCACTGGGAAATACTCGGGATGGGGAATGGAGGCCACCTCTTAGCAAAGGAGGAGTCTCCAGCTGTTGAGGTTGGAATTGGCCAACATTAATGAGAGAACCACAATCAGAGTTGTTGAAATGGCATCATCTGACTGCTTATGGCTGTACCATGACTGAAATTGCTTGTTTTGTTTTCTTCAAGTTCTTGCTTATACCACAGGAAGGTTGAACTAGATTACATCCAGTGGTCCCTTCCAGCTTTAACCATTCTTCATTTTTTATTACCTGCCACCTCACCTCTTGTTTGTCTTCCTGTCCTCGGTCTTTAGGAGTCTCAAATCCAGGCAGCATCTGCTTTTTGTTTGGAAAGTTTCTGGTGTATTAGAAATGCTCTTGAAGTAAACAAATGAAGACAGTGGTGATGGCAGTGTAATGTAGACAACTTGTGAAGCAAAATTAGTGATTCCCCCAAAGGAGGTCTGGGTCAAATTTGGCTCTTCTTACGTCCATACAAGATGAGAGAGTGGAATCTACTTGGATTTCTGGGAAGGCAGAAATCTGATTTTTCTGGGCTCAGATGGAGATTGGAAGGGAAAGCAAGAGAATTCTGCTCCTGATTATGCTGTAAATCAAATTAACTTTACACGTCTGCTATGTCTTTCAAGTTTAGTGTTCTCTGAATTACTGCCTTCATGTTTACACTGTTAAAAGTCTAATGCATTAGTAAGCAGCAATCACCACAGCTTTGCTCCACATTAAGGAAAAAAACCCACTCTTTACCAAGAAGGACTGTCAGGGATTACTGCATGTGCACATCCTGACAAACCAAACAGCCTCCAGGGTGCTTATCTCTGCTGCTGCTCACTTCATGTTTTATCCATTAAATGAACATGATGATGGTATTTTTTCTTATTTCTTGACATCACTTTTAGCATGCTGGCTAAATTTAACATGCAGTCATCTTGGCTCAGTGTAAGCAGTAATGTCATATAAATTAGTTTTGAAGAAATAATTTTCTTGTTAATCATGGATTTAAAAATCTCTCTTGTTCATTGTATGTGTTTTGAAGGGCAAGACCTAGGTTTAAATTTGGCAATATTAAGATAGGTATGCAAATCTTTTGTCATATCACAGGGATTTTATTATTGCCCTGTTTTTGTGGGAAGTATATACTTCTGTGAAATTATTTCAATAATACAGTTAATTTCATCACATAGAGAAATCAGCACTACTGTGATCTATAGCTGTTTTTAACAGTTCTTTCCAAAAGAAGAATTGTTTGAGGAAATAGTTTTATTGTAAATGTGTTGGGATTACACTCAATAATGGAGTTGATGTTCCCTGGGAAAAAGCTTTTCCTTTTTTCTCTGTTGTATGTCAGTCCTTATTTGCATTTTTAAAACATTTTCATTGCACTCTGTGGAGTTTCCTCACTTCTTCTTTTAAGAATTTAACATAGCTGAAAGTGATATTTGTCTCCAGTTTCTCTGGGAAAAGAATAACATCTGCTGCTGAGAAGACAGAGAATTTCTGATTGTTGGGTTTTTCCACAGAACTAATTACAAAATTGCGTATTGCCTGGCATGATGGTCTTTGAGTTGTGGCCTCAGTTGGTTATGGCAGGATGAGGGGGCGTACATGCCTGGCCTGCCAGATGGGATTTGTATTATCAGGAAAATTCTGGTTTTGACAGGACTATCGTAGTGCCCCGCTGCTTGCCTTCCTTGGTATTGTACAGGCTGCTCTATTCTTCAAACACTGGCTCATCTCTTGTGCTTCTGATGTGGAACACACATCAGACACAGCAAGAATTTCTGAGATCCTGAGGTGGATTTCCCCTGAAAATGATTTCACTTGCTGCCTTTATCATCAGTAAATCTTGGCAGCCCGACAGCACAATCCATTGCCACTCACATCTCGCTTTGTGTGAGAGTTACCCTGAACCTAACAGGAGCCATTTGATCCTTTTCAAACTGCAGGCTGTCTTTGGTGAGGTCCTGCTTTTCAAATACTGTGCTGCAGCTTCAAACAATTGTTTTGCCCTTGTCATCACTGTCATCATCCATTGTTCTTTATTTCCCAATTGTACTTAACCTCCTGGATTGAAATCCAGTCTTGCATGTAAATAAAAGCAGAAAAATTCTCTTCGCTTAGTTGTGTATGATAATGTTTAATAAAAACAAAAGTCATGTAGTAGATAAACATTTAGGATTATACAGGTGCACATTTAATCTGAGAATCATTTACTGAATGTAAAAAGGCTACAATGCCTCCCTGACCACAGCATTCTGCAAAAGCAGACCTTTACTCAAAAATTATCTGTGTCCCAGAGAAGAAGCAAACCAATTCGGAAAAGAACTATTACTTTATTTTGTGGTGTCTTTGTACATGTGGATATTATTAATAACAACATGATGCCCATAAGTAGGGCTGGTTTTATTGGGTTCTGTGCTCTAAGCCTGGTGCATTTTTGTAGGTTAGAGAGAGTGCTCTCATTTCTCCTGTTAATGTCCATGCCTCAGTGGATGAAACACCCTTTCATTTTTGGTGTGAAATAAAAAGATCCTGGAGTCAGAGACCCATACCCTGGGGACCAGAGTGGGCCTGTTGTGTCACCCAGAGCTCATTTCTTCTCCATCCACAGGTCCATGCTGTGAACATCCACCAGTTCACGTCCAGTAAGGGCAAAGTGTGCTCCCATGTAGGTACCCCTGAAGTCATGGGAAGTGTCAGACAGCGAGGCCTCCCCAGGGGATGGTCAGACATGACACAGGTATGATCCCTGGTACCCCAGCTAGTCTGGAATGAGAGGCAGAAGTTCCCCACAAGACCCCACTAGTGGTCAACCAGTGGCCCAGGAATTGCAGCTGCTACCAAGTAATTTTTAAGGTAAAAGTGTAATACATTCAGGAGGAGCGTTCTGCTTTAAATCTAGGTGAACTATGTGAACTCAAGTCATCTAACATTAGGTTTTTCATCCTAGATTTCAGAATTTTCAGACCTGTTTTGGTTTACTGCTCTGTCTTGTCTCTATCAAGAACAAAAGGAGTTCAGTTACTGCAGCTTCATAATTCACAGTTTTGATTTGCTTTTAATACAGGATTTGGAGATAGAGATGTAAAAAAATATTTTAAAATTAAGAACTAAAGCCTTAGTTTGAATTAAACGGTGTCAGTCCAGATTGAAGTAATTGAGGATTGGCTCCATAGGCCAGTTAGTAATTGTTCTTGAGTTTGGTTAGTTGGCAGAAGACATTTAAAAAGCCAAGTCATATCCAGTAGGAAGGAAAGCTAAGAAAAAGATTGTTTTAAAATATTTTTCAATGAAAAATCATCAGGTTTTGCATAACATTGTATTTTTTTCTTCAGAATTATTCAATTCATTCATTCTTTTTAGGCTGAAAGAGCCAAAGCCTGAAAAACACTTTAGCTATTATATAGGAATTGCTTGAATGTTTTAGCAGAAACTTTGCAAGCAGTTTGAACAGCAACACTGAGACAATAAAGCTTGCTTGGAATTTCAGATCATTAATCAGGGTTCTTTATACAGAAATGTTGCTTGAATTGGCACAGTCCCACACATTGATGGAAAAGAACTGCAGAATGAAGAAGTCCTTTTATTTAAAAGCAAAAAATAACACTGCAGAAGCATGACTAGCAATATTTTACTAAAAATAGTTGCTTTCTTTGGCTTTTTAGCTGATTAATTGGTTATGTAAGAATAATATTTATAGCATAGGAGCAGCTCAACCTGCTGCATGCCCAGAAAGCATAGCATGACATGCAAAATTTGGGAAGAATAGCTGAAAAAAAGGCTTGTTTTTCCTTTCGGTCTAATGGTATGTTATATAATTTGATTTGATGATTTGATTTGATTTAGCACTGGGACCAAGAGACAACCAAAAGGAGGATCTATTTAACCCCTTTAGTTGGTTCTTGGGGTGGCAGATTTTCTATGAATGAATGAATGAATGAATGAATGAATGAATGAATGAATTTCCTACAAGCAGAACTGGTTGGTAGGTTTAAGTTTGATTGGTGGATTGTAGTAAATTGAACATAGCAATGTTAATGTCTCATAGTAATGACATTTTCTCAGATGGCAGTGTCATTCCTTCACAACTTCAAGTGACTTTACCTTGCTATGTTTAGTATTTTTCTTGAAGAACAAGTGAAGGTGCCATATGTCAAATATATTTCACGTCATGGCATCTCCATCAACTCTCAATGATGCATTACATCTGTCTAAGAATTTGACTTCATTTTTGTCATTTTATGTAAGACTGCCAAGGTTTTCTCAAAGCGACCAAAGCCACTAACTCACCAATCTGTTGCCAATGCACTAGGAGTAGAGAAGGAGTACAGCCTAAGAAATATGTGAAATGTATTCTTTTTCCTCTTTCTAAAATTGTCAACACTTCTCATTTCCTTGATTAAGGATAGGCTCATTAAAATGAACTTTTGTTCTCTGCATTTTGTCTGTTTCTGTTACAACTCTTTTATTCTATAAATACTAGAACAAAACTTTTCCAAGTAATAGAACGTATGAGATTAAATAAGAGGTGAGAAATGATCAACAAGTAAATTTTGGCTAGAGCCAAAGCAAAGGAGGAGAGAAGGCAGCACAGAAGGAGGGAATAAGAATTCCCAGAGTGAGAACACATAGGAATGCTGTCTGCAGTGTGTTGTTGTCACTTCTCTTTTCAAAACAGACTCATGCAATCTTCATCATCATTGCCCCTTCTGATTATGCCCTGCCATTAGCACTGCTCCTTATGCTAGAAGACTGTGTTCCATGTAAATGCTCACCTTTTATTTTCTTGAAGGCAAACTAAGAGAACAAGCTGTCCACAAGGGAGTGAAATACTGATCCCTCCTCTTTAAAGTTAAATAAAAAGCATAAAACCGTGTTTCTCTGGTGCAGCTACATTAGTGCCCTAGTTTGAATCAGGAGTTGCATCTGAAGTCAATCTCTTGGTCATCATCACTTACCAGATTTTGGTTCAGCTTGCAGAGCAGAGTGTGCAAACTAGGTTCCTTTCAGGTGAAAGTAGCCCAAAAATTTATTCCAGAAGCACTCCTAACACACCAACGGGCACTCTAAGGAGCAGACTAAGTGCTAGTCTGCAGTAAGACACACAGAAATTCAAGTAGGGGGCCTCAGCACAAGCTGTTTCAGTCTACTGCTCCACTTTGTCCCCACTAGCCAGTGAAATACTTTTACTTATACATGTTCTCATTCACTGACTGGTACCTTGGTTCTGTAACCAGTCTGTCTCTCCTCCAGTTCTTCCTGTACTGAGGCTAGTTCTTCCCTGTTAAAATCAGCAAAGCATAAGGGAGTGAGTGAAGTGACAGCTTCATACCAGCTGAAGATCTCAACTCTCCTGCTTTCATCTGCCAGCTCTGTCTCTCTCATGCTCAAAAGATGAATAGAAGGAAAAGCTGATGGAAGAAGTAGGACTTGTTGGGATATACACAGCAGTATTTTTGTGACAGATCCATCCAGTTTTACTTCAAATCTACTTCAAGCAGCACTGCACCTTTGGATTGATTTTTAAATTGTAATGTTTATTCCTTATTAATAACAAGACTGTCTTACAGTAGACAGTTTTGGACCAAATCTGTCCAGTACTCACATGTTTAAATAGTCACAAAAGAATTTTAACAGTTGCCTATAAATTTAATTGCTTCATAGCAATTATTATATGAAATAGTATATGTTTTTTATTACCCTCAGGTCCCTTTTTAATAGGAGTGCTGTGCTTTGTACAAGTCAATTATTTTTGATAGTTACAGTAATTAATGTTTAATTATATTTTATTAGTCTCATTTTGTTAAACTATCTTGGAACCAATCCAAGCATTTCTAAATGCTATACTTTGTGTGTGCATGTGTGCACACATCTGCATACTCTTCTTAGGCTGATAAATGCAACTTCTGAGTGCATTATTCTCACAGAGGGGGAAATACGAGACTCATCTCAGAAAACTACAGAAACACATGTGCTGTCCTCTTTCCCATGGCTATCAATGATACCCCTCATGCTCATCTCATAGCTGCAAGACAATCTCCCAATTTTCTCCTACACAGATATATTTCTGATGTCTCCTGAGAGATGTTTCTCATGAGTTTAGAACTGTATTTTCAATGGCTTTCACTGTGCATGTGTATGAGTGACTTTTTTTCCTCTTCATTTATTTTCATTTTTTTCTTTGTTGGCTTTCTGCCTTTTTCTTCTTTTATTTCTCTTTTCCCCAGGAATGACTTTTGCTACTATTTCTGAATCCTCTTCGTGCCTTTTTCTCTTTTCTGTAAAGTATTTCTCTTTTCTTTACTGTCTTTCTTCCCCACTTTAAAGGGAGTAGAAAACTTCTGTCTTCCTCTGAAATCTTTTTCCCAACTCTCACATTACACCAGGTGTATAGCCTATCTCAGAAGTAAAACAGCTCTAGCATTTTATATTTTGTTTCACTTTTTCTCTTTGGGCTGGTGATTCTTTCCTCTTCTCTCTCTTTCTCCTCAGTTTTGTCACTCTGTAATCTCTCCCCTCTTTCCTCAAAAAGCAAATTGTGTTTACTTTGTGCTTTCAAAAATGCATACTTTTTAATTTTGCCTTTTTATTGACTCTTTGTGCACTTCATATGTTTGTCAATTTGCCTGTGAAATGACAATAGAATGACAAAGCTGGTAAAAATTTACTGGAACTTTTTCTTTTTGAAAGAATATACCACCACTTGAATTGCAGTGACCAGGCATTTTTTCCCAGCAAGTTTAGGATCTTGTGACCTTAAGGCTGCACAGAAAATCTGTTGGCTACACACATATTACTGCCTGCTGTCTTTCTTGTTTGGCTTTTTCTAGGTTCCATGTTTGACCTTTCTCCATCAGTGCAGCAGCTGTGACTAGTTTTGTTCTGATTGCTATTTATGTTATGGGAGTATCCAAAGGCCTTAGTCAGTCCTGGAACTCCTTAACCAGAGTGTCTTACATTCCTAGAAAGGAAAATTCCTTCAGCTGGAGGACCTACTATTTAAATGGCTGCAATGAGAGTTTTGCTGTGTGCAGTTTCCAAAGCTAACCTTTCTAGCATATTTGCCCAGAACACGGTGCAGTAAAAGGCAGCTGCTTATTACTTCTTGAGGCTGTCATTCCACTGACAGGTGTTTTCTGTTCCCTTCAGTGATGATTGAGTTCAGCATAGTGAATTTTGCACATAAATCACGGATCAGAGTCACCAATGAAGTGTGGGAAGGGGCCTGAGTTGTCTCACTCATTAATTGCTTTTTTTTGGTATAACTATGGTAAACTAGTGTTGACATGTCAGATTTTGGGGACAGATATTTTGCATATTGAAGGAGAGCCAGTGTTTAGAAGCTGTCTCTGCCTGCTGCTCATTCCTGCTTCCTTCCACTTCACTGTGAGAATTTGCAATGCAGTGTACTCTTCAATGGAATCCTTCTCACACTGGTTTAATAATCCTCACTGAGCATGAATTATGAAGAACACACTGGGAATAATAGGAATGGTTCTATACTGACCACATGTTAAACAACATTTTAGAATTGCTGAAAGAAAAACTTCTTTACACAGTGTATTAAATAGAGCAATGGCAACTGAGGAAAATTTTCTCTTCTGAGAGACAAGGAAGAGATAAAGAAAAAAATACTTCCTGCAGTAAAAACATATATATATATATATATACACACACATATACATTGACGAATGGCACAAAAAGGCAAGGTTCTAAAAAAGAGATCACACCTCAGAGAGACATCCAGGAGAAGAAATTGTATGTGAGGACTACATGACTCACTGAATGCTCCTGGAGGTGGACAGAGTGGGGTCCTGCTGTCCTACAGATACTGCAGCAGAATTAGGCTACAAGTTTACTTTGAGACTTCTTAAAGATTTCTGAGTTGGAGTGATCCTTGCCTCTTTCCAGGCAGAATGCTTTTGCTAATACTCCTTATCAGATCAGACCAGATATTTTCTCAATATATAAAAATTTAGATTCTTCCCAAATAAATCAGTGGGGCCTTGAGCGAGTACCTAACTATTCATCTACTTGAAAGAATTACAGTTTTTTGCCACTCTGCCCTAAGGAACCCATCCAAAGCCACTTAATCCAACCCAATGTGTACCTATTAAAAGCTTGAGCAAATCAGCATTTTCCACTGCTTATCATGAGAAGTTTACCAGCCGGCTCTAATTGTCAAATCTAAGTGCCAAATGCCAATAATCATTTGTGGGGGGACTAAAAGCGAGCATCACTCATTCATCCTTAACCCTTTGCCTGAACAAAGACTGCAGAAGGTACAAACAGCTTTGGCAGGGGCACTGCTTGTCCTTTCTGCCAAAAACAACCCTGATGGCAGCCTGCTCAGAGATATTCACCACCTCATAAGGATGTGAAGGACTCGAGGGAGTTCTTCAGTCACATAACACTGTTCAGGAATTACTCAGCTGACTGAAATGGCCCCGTTCCTCACTTCACTGCAGTAATGCTCACGGGCGTGACATTAAACAAACTCTTACCATGCATCTAATTAAATGGGGCCTGAGCACTGCATCCCTCGGTGTTTTAACACTGTGTGGATTCTTGTGGCTAACTCACATCAAGCCAGAGATGGCTGGTTTGTAATGAGATTACAAGATCTGATAATAGCTCTCCAGTTATTATCTCTGTGCCAAGACATTTGTAGCTGTAAAAGGTATTATGAATAGGAGACTGGAGGGTGCACTCCTAAGCCTCTAACCAGTAGATGGGAAACAACTTTACAAGTTGAGCAGATTTACTACTTCCCCCAAAGAAATCCCTGTCTTCCAGAACTGAGTAAGACAAATTGCTGGAGAATGCCCAGATGTGATTGTGCGCAGCCACTTTTGCTCCTGTCAGATCCAGTCCCAGGCATCTGCTTGCAGGCTTGGACCCAAGCAGCATCAATCAGATGAACTGAAACAGTGCAAGAAGAAACACCCATTCTAAAAAATATGTGGGAATTTTGTATCTGGTGTTGCCCAGCAAAAGACTTAAAAAAATAAGAAAGACTGAAAACTTTTCAGACATTTGCAGTGTGGTTGGTACTAACCTAAATATGCAAAGGCAAATTCAAAGAGATCATTATATCAAAGAGATAGCACTTAAAAACAGTGAAAATACCAAGCACTATGCAAACTATTTCTTAATCTTAGTAATAAATGTAGACTGTAAAATATTAACAAAGATAATGACTAGCAGATTAGAATTTATTATGCAAGACTTCTTCACCATAACCAAGAGGGATTCATTAGAAATAGATTACAATGTACAGCAATAATAACAGACAATTATTGAACATAATAAATCTATGTAAAGAGAGGGATGAGTTAATGTCTGTCTTTTCTATTAGAGAAAGAAAAGATTCATCAGATCATGTAAACTCAAGTCACTCTGTTCTAACTGTCCTCAGAGTTTCCAGTGAGAACAAACAGAAGAGAGGAATGAATATGAAAAAATGAATTCAAGGAGATGTTGTAGAAAGATACATAACCTCAAAATGCCTCACTCATTTTTAATTTTTAGGTCTTTTTTTTTTTTCCACAGTTAAGTGTAGCCTTATATAACAACCACAGATAAATGGATTGGGTAAGGATAAAATAAGTTACACTAGTAAATAGTACATTAATATTTTTATCACAAGCAACATATGCTATTTGTTAGTATTCTACATTTTTCTTTCTTACTCAGTTCAATTAGATTATAAGAAAGGAGGATGTGCGATGTTTTTAACACAGCTTTAATTAATATTCAGGGAGCATTGTGGCATTATATTTCTAATATTCAAATTTTGATGTTATTTTAAGTGTTTTATTTAAAAATTTATTAAAAAAATTTATTCCAGTGGGAACTTGTTTTATAGTGCTTCAGATTGTCAAATGTTGTTAACTGTGGCAAACTTTCTACAATTCCACCTGCAGGAAACATCTGCTTTGCAAATATTCCAAATAGTAAACAGTTCTTTCCTAGATTCTGTTGTCTTTATTCTGGTTTTCCTCCTGCCTTTCAGTCCTTTGGCAAGCTCGATACAAGAGAGCTAATCTCTGAATGATCCAGTGATCATGCTAGGCCATTTTTTAAAATCTGGACAGACAGTCTTTTCTGTTGGACTTATGAATTTCATGGATCTTAGAATCAGTTATACTTTACATCCAACTCAAACAGGTGAGCACTTTGTCTGTGTCTTCTGCTGCAAAGAGCAGAACCTGTTCCACCGGCTGGTGACAAATAGCACTGTTCTTGTTATTGCTGTTATTACTGACAATAATTACGGTAATAAACGTCTCATCAAGAGTTACTTATTTAGACAAATGTGTCTCCTTCTCCTTTTTCACTAAATGTGTTCTCAGATGATTGTTTTTAAGAAGTTAAATGCTTTCATTTTAATGAAGCAGTCCAGAGCAGCTGGCAGATACTCACTGTTCTTCAGTATGATTGACCTTAAGCAGGATGGAACGTTCATAAATTTAAGATTAAAAAAATCATGACTCTAAAAACAAGGCTCTTGATGCTATCCTGTGAATTTTAGCCCTGAATCTAAATTTCTGATCTCTGTTGAAAAATACAAGTAAAAGCTGATAAGGCTAATAAATCACTCTCTTATTTGAACCGAGCTCCATTAGAAATAGAATTTTGTTGCTTATAAAGCATACCTCTTGGCTCTCATTAAATCCTTGTAGAAGTGATACGCTGCACTTGAAAATCATAGACTGGAAAATAAATACATTCAAGCTGCATTGCTGGGCCAGTACTCTGTATCCCAGTGGTAAACTTAGCCTATTAATGGCTAATGCTTTAAAGAAACACAAAAGCCCTAAGGCTACACTTGTATTGCATTGTAGCTGCATAGTAGCTGCGAATGTTAAAGCCTTTGAACTTGTGAAGTAGCACATTGTCCTTGATCATCTGTAGCTGAATCTAGACCAACTTTTAACACGGTTTGGCTAATTGCTTCTGCCTGAAAATGCCTGGTATCTTTTATAAAATACCTTTATTCTCCACTTAATTGCCCAAATAAAAGAGACATTCTCAACAGGTCAAGCAGCAATGTTAGGCATTGGATGTTGGAGAACTGATTGTACATAGATGTTCATGCTTATCTGCTCCTTTGAGGTGACTTGGGAAGCCCCACGGAGTCCCTCCCCCCCCCCGCTCTCACATCTCCTTCCCCACCTTTGCAGTGAGCAAAGACCCTCAGTACTGGACCTGACTTTCTTCCCTCTCTCCTTCCCTTGCCTTCCTCATACCTTTCCAATGCAGTCTTCATCCAAGGTCCCTTGAGACAGGGAAAATGATCTCTCATTGAGATTAGAGAAGAGTATTTGTAGCTATAGACATCATAAGAACATCCTTCTCTTCCTTCCTATCCTTGCCTCTCCCCTGCTAACAGAGCACAGGATTCTGGGGGTTTTGCCAGGCTCCATGCAAGGAGAGAAGACAAAATCCTCTCCTGGCCTTTCTTTTTTCCTGAGTCCAGTGGACACAGACACACTAGAGGAGTGTCTTTTCCTTCCATTCTGATGGTCTACATGAAGCACACAGTGCCAGCAGATACCATACCACCTCTTGACTGGCTCAGTGGTACCAAGAGCATCTGTCAGTACTCCTGGCTCAGATCTGGGCTTGAAGGACCAAATGTTTTAGCCTTCCAGTTAGCTGACATCTTTAGTATGCAGGAGTACACAACCTGGTACAAATATGTTCCAATATTTTATCGCTATTTCTGTACTTTTTACATGGCATAATTGTATTGAAACCTTAATAATCAGGAGGGTATGGGATGAGGCAGTCCCTCATTTCCAGAGCTTCCTCACAGGGGCATGCTTGCCCCCTTGTGTGTCATGAGTGGCTGCATCTCAGCAGTTAAATCACAAAATCATGGTTCCTGTGAATTAACACTACAGTAACATGAAGAATTTGAGCTGTGTCACTGTGAAAAGAAACAGTTCTAGTGACGTGAAGTGAGTCACCTTGGAGTGGCTGGCAGCTGACTGAAGGGCACAGTATGCTCCTTGGGACAGGAGTTGCTCAAGGATTTGTTTTTCCCAATCTCTTATATGAGGAAGGAGCTAAAATAGTGTTCTGTGCACTTTTCAAACTCCAGGAAGGGTGTCAGTCAATCTGACCTTTATCAATTTTGAAGACAAGCAAGTGCAGTCAGGAAGAGCTGCTCTCCCACTGTGATCTGTTTGGGCAGACAGCAGGCACAGGGTCCTTGAAAACCTCAGACCTCTTGTTCTGAGTGTGGAAGCTGTTTGGCTTGGCTTGAATCTTTCACTGCCTGGTTTTGATCTTGTTGCTGACTGCTCTGTTTACATGTGGTTTATGGGACTAAATTGTTGGTGGTGTTGCACTGTGCATTCAAACTACAGCAAAACCTTTCTTTTAATTTTGGTACTGCTTGCTTTCTATTTATCTCAGGATGTACAAATCTGCAGTGTAATTTGTTCACCGCTAAGGCTACACTTACTCAGCTTGAGAGCTGAGAAACTGAAGCTGCAGATTGCTGTCAGAAGACATGGACCGCTATTTTAAATATTCTTTTTACAAAGCCATTTTACTTTACACATTTAGTGTTACATGGGAGAGTGATCAGAAGAAAACTATGAAGGAATACAGTATAAATTCAACTTGAAAAGGTTGCCTTTCACTAGTTACTAACAGAGTTATATCATTTCACCATCTTGTTCTAGGTTCTTTTCCAAGATTTAATTGTTGAGATTATGCCATTTTATTCAGACATGTATAGCAGCAGCTTGTTGAAGATTCCTGTGTCTGTGATGTCTGCAGTCTCAAGATGAAGAACTGGACAGTGAAAATTATGCACAAATTTAAGTTAATTTAAATCTATTAATTAGTTTTAAACGAGCAAATAATAAATATTCATAATGATAAAATAGAAATAGAATCCCCAAAGGACTGAGCTTATATCCTGGCTGAGTGATTTGCAAATTTGCCTTTAAAGCAGGGGTGGGGAGAGGACACAAAGCTATTTTCTAGTTATAAGTTAAGAAGAAGAAGCAAGGTAAGCCAGCAAATATAGATAACAGCACACGGTTCTGCTCTTTTCCAGATTTGTTTGAACTGATTAGGGAACAGAGTGAAACCTATTTCACAACTCAGAAAATGTGAACAACTGGGTTTTGAGAGCTGTAAGATTAAATATCAATGATTCCTTCTCACACTCAAGCAGCAGCATCAGGCTTGAGAATAAACATAATTATAAGAATTAATAAAATTAGTTAGAGGACACTAAAGATTGTACTGAAGATTTTCACTGAGCAGAAATATTCTCAGCTGGTATAAATCAGTATGGCTCCATTGACGTCAAAGGCTCTGCAGCAATCTGCACTGGCTGGGGAAGCAGTCTTCTGTGGCTAAGAGTGTCTTTACCCAGGCCAGACCTGCTGCTTTAAGGATTTTAGAAAAAAACAGAAAAATGCCTCATGGTCTTGTGACAATTGCTTGTTGCTGTCGGAGAAAATATTGTACTCAGTGTGCATCGGTACAGGCTGCTGGAACAGAAAGACACCTTCATTTGTGAGAATTATATCTGAGCACTTTGGACATTATTCAGTTTTACTGGCCTGTATTCACTTTTACTGGGTTTATTTATTTTCTTTCCATATAAGAATTTACTGCATACACATAATACTTTCTCTCTTCTTTGTGATTGGATTTGCTTTATCAACTTATCTCACTTATATTTGTTTTGGTTATAACTGAGTTGTTACTTTTTACATATAAACATTGAAATGTAGGAATTGCAATTCTGGGCAAGACCAGCTATCCCTCAAGTCCAGAATCCTGCTTCTGGGCTCAAGGCAAGGCAATGAGGTTCAAAATAACCTGCAGATGGAGAGCACTGCTTCCTCAGTTTTGAGGTTTCTAGGTGCTCTGTACGCTGGAATGTGAGGCTTTATACTTCTCATTAAGAAAACTGTGTTTGCCAGCTAAGGTAACAGAATGTGTTCTCATTACCTGTATAAAGATCCTGTCCCTTTTTAATCCTGCTATGCTCCAGGCTTTTCTCATTACTTTGTGACAGTGAATGCCACAGTTTAATTATATTTCACCTAAAAAAAAAATTAAATCTTTCTTCAGTGTCATCAACTATTCTCTTATGTTGGTATTGCAAGAAAAGTCAAATGGCAGCATCCAGTTGACTTCTGCAGGAATAATCTGTGACCCATTCTACTCTCAGATAAGCCATTCAAGTATTTTCCATCTGTGTTCATCTGGAAGTCCGCCCATGCCTTTTAGCATTTTTACCAGTTTTATGTTAACTCCTCTTTTCACTCTGTCCTCATTTGTCTCTGTCCTAACTGTAGGGCACTGGTGTCCCTTAAGGCTCAGGACTTCACAGTCCTGATCCCGCACTGATCAGAGAGATTTCTGGAGCATATTGATGCCTCCTTTCTGCCTACATACCTACTTTACTACTAGAAGTCAAGGCACTGGGTGGTGCTTAAAAATCTAAGCAAAGGGTGCTACACAACTGGGCATTTTCTCCAGTTAAGACACAACTGTTGGGACCTCAAAGCTGAGAAGTTCTTACACACCCCAGAGTTAGACAGCACAAACTAAACATTACATTTCAAGGCAGGTCATTAGTTTCAAGCAAACCAACCTCATCTCTTGCAACTGGGGGGGATGGAAGGATCTCACTAGATGTGACCTTTGACTGTACCTTATGAGGTATGTCCTCCTACCTGAAATGGAGCAAAACTGATTGTAGATTTATGCTGTCATCTTGTTGTGACTTTGTCCAGGGTGTATTTACCAGAGTACAGAGTACTCAGCAGTGCAGAGATTGGAGTGAGTAAGCTAATCATGTAACACATTCCATATGACACATATGACCCAGATGTGAAACAAAAAATATTGCCATTATGATGAGATCAGTTTTAAAGCAGAATAGAAGACAGAAATTTTAAAATATGTAAGATGTCCTAGGCAACATAAAAGCCATAAAATGACTTGCAGCAATTGGGGGAAAAAAACCACAAATCACTATTAAAAAAAAAAAAAGTGTGTGGCAGAATTATAGCCCTTTAGCCCATACAGTATTTATGCATATTGTTTTTATTTGTAGCTTGCAAAAGAGAATAAATGTAAATATTTCCTCCTTTTTGATAAAAGAGGAAAAAATAATGTTTTAGTATTGCCTTAAATTTATAAACAACTTTTCATCATGAAGGATCCCTGACTGACAGGGGAACTGAAATGCAATATTCAAAATGCATCCTTCAAAATGCTATACTTCATATTTCTGGTAGCACTGTTCATTTATTTGAAACAAGAGCTTCTTTTAAAGCTCTGCCTGTCTTTTCTATGTTCAATATAAGCTTAACGTTTTTGGAGCTCAACAGATAAAAATACCCATTTGAAGCAGATTGCTCTTGTAGTCTCAGTAACTAAACTGAAGCCCAGATAAAATGTCTTTGCCTAAGCTAATGGCATCTATTGGTGTGTCTTGGTGTAAAGACCTTCCTCTTTTGCAGAGGACAGGGGGTTACACAGCAGAATTTTTACTATATTTGCAGCAGAGCTGTTCAAAATTATGACTCATTTATGCACCTTCTCTTGAGAGTGTCCCCTGCCATCTCTAGCATGTAGTTGTCTTCCCCTCAAAGTAATGCTGACCACAGTATTGAAAAGGAGAGTATTCTTGAGTGCCAGGTAGGGTGCCAGAGAAGGGCCTTCACACCCACACCCACAACAGAGTTGATGCTGGTGAAGATTTTTATGAGGATTATGGCTAATGTCACTTGACAGGTGCAAAGGACTCTTCCTTGAACAGTGACAAGGGCTGCTGAATCATTAGGTCTCTGTTAGGGATGTAGGTCTTTTTGCACAAGAAATAGTCCTGTGCTGATTTTTGAACAAGTGCAATTTTTCAGTTCATTTTCTCACTCTGCCATGGGCCCTGAAATCTAGTGATATTTAGCAATGTTTCAGCAAAAACTGGTTTTGGGATTGCCTCTCTTCTGTTTTTCTTTATTTTTCAATACCATCAGCTCACTCCTCTAAATTGCCAACCTGTGCTTTATGAGCATCTCAAGTTTTGTTTTAACCAGTATTAACACAGACAGGCTGTCAGCAGCCTCACTGTGTAAATACTCCATTGGTTCCCTGAGGGAGCCATCTTGCTTTGAGCTACTTAGCACTTGGTCTACTGGTTGGTGGCTGTGAGGATGCTGGTGTCCCTGAGGAACAAGGTTAAACAAAACCCCACAGCTTGTCTCGTCTTCCTTTTCCCCTCCTGCCTTAATGAATTCAGAGTGCTTTTGTTGACAGCTGCGAAATGGATCCCTTATATAAAAAAGCAGCAGTTTCCATCACTGATGGCCATAAGGCTGAGTTTGACTGGGAGAGGGAGGACCACAGGAAGAGTTGTTCTGAATCATGGCCCTTAGTTTGCATGTCAGAAGTGTACAGCATCATCACCCATGTTGTGCCTTCTCAGCATCTCTTCCAGTTCAGAGGCAAAGCAGAAGCAGCTGTCAAGATTGCCAAGAAAATATATGGAAAAGGCAAACTGAAGAGATAAACACATGCAGACCGTGCTGCTGGACTGGAGCAGCACATCCACAGTAGGTACAAGCAGCCTAGCTCTGCATTTCATGTCACACTGCTGTGCAAGCTCTCTGTTGCCTGCAGCAAATGAACTCTCAAAGCCATAGTAGTGGAGAAAGTGACAGGATTAATTAAAGAGCTACAACAGCAAGGCAGTAGTGCAAGCACAGAAATGCTCATAGGATATCAGAAGGGACATCCAGTAAGGCTGCAGCCAGCATTTGAGGATAAAAAAGATGGTTAGGACCTCCCTACATCATTACGGTCATAAGGTGGCATCCATGTAGTGTTACATGGGAAGCCCTAGTCTCCTGGGATAGTTCAGGTGAATCTTTCCATCTGGGCGCTGTCAAAAGGAAATCAAGCACTGACTCTGAGATCATCACATGTGATGTGTGATCCTTGGGAACTACATCAGTGACATCAGAAGTCTGTGGGAGAAATGCTGGAATATTCATCAGGTGCTTCAGAAAGAGCAGAGTTGATTACAACTATTTGATTTCCACTACCAGGTAGCAAATTTTGTCAATTAAAGAATGATGCATTCTATCTCACTTCAAAAAATCATAGAAGTGGATACATAAATATATGTGTATATATATGTATGTAAATATGTCTCTCATATGTGCATGAATAGATATATGGAATCATAAAATTGTTTGGATTAGAAGGGACCATTAAAGATCATCTAGTCCAGCCTTCCCTTGTAATGGACAGAGGCACCTTTCACTAGACTGGGTTGTTTAAAACCCTATCCAGCCTGGCCTTGAACACTTCCAGTGATGGAGTATCTGCAGCCTGTCTGGGCAACCTGTTCCAGTACCTCACCACCCTCACAGGAAAAGATTTCTTCCTTATATCCAATCAAAACCTACCATCTTTCAGTTGAAAACCATTATTCCTTGTCCTGTCACACCTGATAAAATGTCTTTTTCCATCTTTAATAAAGTCTACTTTATATATTGAAAGATACATAAGGCCTTCCCAAGCCTCTTTTGCTGGCCCAGCCTTTTCAGCCTGAGAGGTGCTCCAGCCCTCTGATCATCTTCATGGCCCTCTGAACTCCAACAGGTCCCTCTCCTTCCTATGCTGGGGATCCCAGAGCTGGATGCAGTGCAGGCCACATTGCTTTTGATAAAGCCCAGGATACACAGTTGTCATTCTGTGCTACAAGTGCACATTGCCAGCTCATATCTCATTTTTTGTCTTTCACTATCCCCAAGTCTTTCTCCTCAGTGCTGCTCTTAATCCATTCTCAATCTATATGTGTTTGTGTATACATAGGATATCTCAGGAAAAGACAGAAAATGTGTTGCAGTCTCTTCTTTTGATCCTTTCCTATATCCACTGATTAATTGTTTGTTGGAAGGAAAATCAAAAACTGGAATTCTTCACTGGACGAGTGCCATGACCACCAAGCCACACAATTATTTTCTTGTCATTAAATACAGGCTTTGTTGTACTGCATGTCTTGTCATGAGAACTTTGCTGATTAAGCACCTACTTTTTAAACTAGACATTGTGTGATAGGAAGAAATTTTCATCACCTAAGAAAACATATTGAATATTTTTGAGGCTATAGTTAATATTAGTATCTCTGTGTCAGCCTATTTGGCCAGTCCCAAAAGCAAGTATCCCTCTTCTATCATAACCACAGCATCAGTTCACAGAGCTGAATTTGAGATTTGACAACAGTTAGGTAGATGATTTTTCTGAAATTTCTAAAATAAAGGGGGAAAAAAGCAGAAGAAAACAAAGTCCAGCATTCAGGGAGCTGCATTAAAAGTATCTCACTGCCAGACACTCTCTGGAGGAGGTCAAGCATCACTGACTGTGCTGGGATCTACTCAGAGCTGAGCACATAAATATCAAATCCATGGAGGCTTATGTTGAGATGGCATCAATCTCCAGGAAGGCATGCTTTTCCTTTATACAAGAGAATCCTGTGCATGTGGGTACCTTTGAGTATGATCTCAATAATTTTAAAATATGCATAGGAACTTTAAATTTTTTTTTTGATTGTCAGAGGAACTCCTGCTGTGATAAGGAGACCTCTTTGGAGTGTCTCAATCCCTTCCCTCGTCCCACTCCTATACAATTTATAATGCTCCCAGGCTACTTTTAGCCAGTTGCTGTAGTGAATTGGAGAAAATCAATTCAGGAAACAACCATTAACTGATTTGTTTTGCATAAAACTCAGAAGGTTCAGTTCCACTGTCATCAGTCAGCAGCAGTAGGAAAGAAGAAAAGGGGGCACGGGGCCTTTAGTAGATTATATGTGCTTTCTTTCAGTTCTCTAACCAAAGAAAATTACATTAAAAACGTATAATAATTAGCTGAAAGTGAAAATAAAAGGAGTGGGTTTTTTTCATTAAAATGAAAAACTAGAGGAATTGTTTCCAATGGAACAAAGCATCCTACTCAAACCCAAAGGTAAAGTGCTGCTGTAGAACACACCTGTGCTGAAAGCGAGGGTGCTGTCAAATTAGACTGATAACATGGGATGAGGAAGAGATGGTACAGGTACCTCTGCCTAAAAGCATTTGAAGGACTGTATGACTGCAAGGCTGCAGGATGCTTCAGAGAGGACTGAGAAGGATTTTCCACCCTTTCCTTTGACACTGTTCTTTCTCCTTGCAAATTGGTGCCTGGCATGGAGAATAGAGCCCAGGCATTCTGTGCCACGAATGAATTCCCCATAAAGCAAGGGAGTTACTTACTAGCTCTCTTTCTTATTGAGTATTCAGTGAAAAAAAAAAAAAAAAGTGGAACAGCTTTAACAGGAAGAAATTGCATATGTCCCATCTTCACATTGCTGAGTGGGAGTTCAGCCTTGCTGTTGTTGGGACCAGGATGGATCTAAAAGTAGCACTCTGGTCTTCCCGAGGAACATCTAGTGAGCACGCGACATGAACAGCAGGGCCAGGCTCACTCACTTACTTCTGTGGGAGATATTCCATTTTTGCACCCTACTTAAACATGCAGTGAACCAGAGAGAGAAAGTGTGATGACCCAGGCTCAAATCCCTGCTTGCAATCAATCAAGTTGCTGAGTATATTTGCTGGTTCTCATATGTACTGTGTGCTAAAAGTGGGGCTAATGCAGATTGCTGTCAATGTAAATGTATACCTGATTTTCTTTTCACCTTAAACAATGTATTTAGTTTATAAGCAGTTCTTTGAAGGCCAGTATTGAAATATGAAGTTCAGTCAAATATTTCTACACTAAAATTTTGAATCTCGTCTTGAGAATGTGATCCAGGCCTCCTAGGACTTCACAGGTAAATTGCTAAATTTTCATGCAGAAACAGCATGAATAGCCATAAGCCCTTGTGCAATATGGTCCAAGCATGATGTTCCTGCCAATAAGCTGCAGAAAGCAAGTACAGTTTTTTATTCTTAGAGAGAAAAAATGTGCTTTTTCAGGTGATGAAATTTATTATGCTTCCATTTCTATTGCTCTTCACCAACCTCCAGATCTAAACAAAACAGTAATTCAAAGTTTCTATCCAACACTGTCACCTTGACCTGTGGTCTTATAGGCAAGCCACAAAACTGATCAGGAATTTCAACCACTTCTGTCAGGATTTTGCAATGCAATGGGGAAATAATTATCTAAATCTGGTCTTGTATTCACTCCAGTACTAGCAGTAGTAGTAGTAGTAGTAGTAGTAGTAGTAGGGTTTTGCTATATTCAGTCTGGAATTGGAGTGATGACACTGTGTTTTAGGGTGGTCACACATGTTATTTTAAAATTCCTGACAGTTGTTAAATTCTATTTTAGAGAGTTATCTTTCATTCCTGTCTTTAAATATTTTATGTAGTTATTTCAAAGTTTTAAGGGTCAACAGTTGAGTGTCAGCCCTCAAAATCATTCCAGGTCACTGTGTATTCATAACACTTCTGGTTGAAAAATACATCAATGAACATACTGCAAATGTACCTGGAGACCATTTACCATGACCATGAGAGCCACCAGCGCTCACTGGAGCAGAAATTAGAAAGAAATCACACCAATAGCAAGGCCAACATAGAGAACATATTTAGAAGAGAGTTTGGTGCATCTTTTCCCATTTGAAAGTGGTGCACTAGTATAGATCCATCTTCTAATCAAGTAACACTGTGACATCTGAGATTTGAATGTAGTTCAGAATCCGTGTGTGATACCAAAGACAGTAAATGAGTTGCTTTGACATTGTCATTAAAGGATTTTAGGGGAAGGCTATGTGGGTTATGAAGTTGTTGTAATGAGTTTTTAGGTTCACTGCTACATATCTGCTTGGGAAGAGGTAAAACTGAAAAGTTGAACTGGAAATCTGATCCTCTGAGTACTGTTCATTCTGCTGGTAAATACTAACTTCTCTCCCACCAGTAAACTAGTATGAAAAAGACAATTGAAAAGTAAAAATTAAGTCTTGTGTTTCTTAGGTGAAGACACCACTGATAGAGACAGGTACTGTGCTATTTCATGCATTCATTTTCATTCTCATCTTTTCAGAACTATTCCTCAAATAATTTAGAGATGCAAACACATGGGAAAACAAGGTTTCTTTCTTGCTTAATGATAAATTAAGGCCTGTGTCCAGTAGAAATATTGCATTTTTTCTTAGAAATAGTGAAGAAATCTGCTGGATGGAAGCATTAACTAAATGCCTAGAACACAATCTCATTTGCTAAAAATGTAGGTACTTGAGTATTTATGGTTGTTCCTCTCCAAGAAGTCTTAGGCTGTGGGACATTCTGGGGGTGCTTTATCTGGGGCAAGGAGAAACTTTTTTCCTCATCTGTCAGTGGGTCGAGTGTCAGCAGGGTTGATGCTCTGCTGGCTCCCACCATGTGATCCTCTTTGAGACATGGTCACCTCTAGTGTCAGCATGGTGCTCCAGCCTGTCTCTGCTGAGTTTCCTGACAACTCTGTGGGGTAGTTTCCAGACAGCTGTGAACCAGTTTGACATCACCCACTTGTATTCAGTTATATTACAGAATATAATAAGGATTTTAATATTATATTAAGAATTACAGAATCACAGAATCACGAGATGGTTTGGGTTGGAAAGGTCTTTAAAGACCATCTAGTGCCAGCCCTCCTGCCATGGGCTGGGATACTTCCCACCAGGTCAGGTTGCTCAAAGCCCCATTCAACCTCACCTTGTTATGCATTAAGAATATATGTGTGCCTGTGTCTATAAGCTGTATAGGGTTTTCATTTGAAAATGTGGAAATTGTGAAAATTTATATTCAGAATAAACAAATGTAGTCCATAGTGGTTTCAGAAATAAGAGAAATAAAATGTACACCTGAACTCTTCTCAAGCTGTCAGCATCCTGTTGGTGAGCTCACTTGACCGAGGGTATCTTCTATGTGCTAAAAGAGGCAAAGGATTTTAAATGGTAAAATTGTAAACAAAGAATGCTTTATATGGTAAATGCGAAGTAGAATAAATTTTTTAAAATAATAGGAGAGAAGTACCAGATTGAACAAGCAGTAAATTATTTATTCCCTTTGGACAACTAAACTACTCTGAAAGAGAAAAGCTTTTATAAGAATTGATTGTGTACTAGCACATTATGACTGGAGCAATACCACACCATACTAGTTCTTCAGGGTTTTTATTTCTGTAATATTTTTATGTAATAGCCAAAACAATAAATAAACCCCAGAAATTTCTTTGTACTCTTTGTGTGGTGGGATAATGCAGCACCCTTGTCAGGCAAGAAACTACATAGTCTGTCATTTATTCTTATTATTGGCTAATATAGTATCTGATGTGGGGATGTTAGTTCATGAGAAATCTAGACAGGAAATAACATGAAAGGCTGTTAATCCCCATTAAGAAGAATAACAGTGTCATGAGAAATACGAGGATGCTGTTCCATTATGGGTGTTAAATGATGGGGAATGCACCATCCTAAGAAGCTCTCACTAACATCCTTTCTATCTGCAGGTTTCTGTGAAAGTGCATTTATGACCCTTTGCACAGCATTTGTCATCATGAACATAACCTCTAGAAGGTTTCCCCAGTTAGCTCCTCTCTCCCCCCTCTCTAACACCTGGCCTGGGTCACAGAGCATCTGGTCCTCAGCACCGCAGGCAGATGGAGGACACGGGAGATCTGTGTTTGCACACATCCAGTGCAAACACCGTGAGGATTACAGCCCCCAGCTAGAGGGACAGGACAGCCACTGCCTGGAGGAGCAAGCTGTGACCTTCTGCTTGGCTTTGTCACGGTCTCTGACTGCTCAGGAAGAGCTCCTGCTTTTGAGACCAGTAGTTTAAATATCACCGTTTGATCATTAATTGCTGTGCAGGCGCTAACCCTAAATCAAAATCTATAAAATGACAGCCATAAACTTTGGACTACAGATTTTACTGCTGACCTCTCCGTGATATCATGGCCAATTAAAATTGTTAAGGTGTGTTCACTGTGCTCCCTGGAACCTGAAGTTCAGTTCTATTTCCAATGCATAATTTTCAAATACTACTGCCCTGAATACTATATATGTGTAAGAGACTGAAAATGTCTGTAACCTCAGTATAATTAGGGAAAGTAGTTAAAATAGGGCACTGGAATGCATAGCAATATATCACTATGAGCCCCTTCTTTCAGAAAGTACTATTTCAAACAATAAATTTTTAAAAGCATTTATAAAAAATGGCCTTTAATTTTTTAGAGATCAGTCAAATTTGTATTTTCAATCTACCACATTTTAGATTCATTCTGCTATCTTATATATCTAAAAACTTGATTTCTTGATGAATCCTGATTGTTCTATAATTCTATATGCACATTAATTTCTAACAATTTAAAACTCCAGTCTGTTATAAAATTTTGCCTCATTAGATAGTGTCTGAAAAACATAAACTCTATATTGTTAGAGCAAAAAGTTATTTATCATATTTTTAACAGGATTATTAAGTTAAATAAAAATCTGAAAATCTTCTGAAGAAAGATTTTTTTCTTTTGCTGTGGAAAGACAGGGTTGTGACTCTTTGCTAATAACTTGTACTAAACCAAATTATAAAGTGACATTTATGAACTGTATTTGGCATATTCTGTAAAATTTTAGCTAAAGGTAGAACTACTGATTTGCCCTTTGGCTGCAAATACTTTTTTCTTGGTCATAGTTGTTCCTACCCTAAGAATTTTATAACGCCACATTGTTGGGTTAAGTTAATATACGGGAAATTAAATTTTGTAGACTAATTACTTCCACTTATCAAAGTTCACTTCTCTAGAAGAAGGAGAACACAGCATTTTTGTGTACATGGCAGTTTCCATTTCTAATAACTGTTACCTTCTAGCACGTTTTGTCAAGGTAGTAGCAAAGGTAGTCTCTATATTATATCTGGAAAGCACAATGCATGGAGAGTCCTATGGGTTGGGGAGCAGTGTCCAGAAGTTCTACCAAAGCTGCCATGTGGAAATCCTACAAACAGGGCTGTATTTTCAGGCTGCTCTCGTCCCCAAGGAGGACAGTAGCCAGAAAAAGCTTGTGCCTCTAACTCTGGGCTGCAGATAGGTGCACTTAGCTACTCCAATTTCACTTGCTCTAGCCACTAGGGACCCTGGCAAACTCCTCCAAGGCAAAGCCTCACCTGTCTGAGGTGCTGCCTGTTACTCTCTTTCCCTTTCACTCCTTCTTCAGCAACAGGTCAGCAGTGAGAGCACTCACCTGGAAAAGAGAAAGCCCATTTTCAGTCTCTCCTTAGTCTGACAGGTTTTCAGTCCATGTTTTCTGTCTGCTAGATGCTCTCAGCTTCTGCCAGCTACCACTCCTTCCCTAAGGGCAGATGGCTCTGCATCTGTCCCCACTGTTTTTTTGGGTTTTTTCTCTATAGTAGCGGCTCTTCAGACTGCTGGCAAAGCATCCCTGCCATGGATGCCCTGGCTAAAAGGAAGCACCATTCTCCTGAATATCATGTGCTTTATGGTACCAGCCCTACAGTTTGTTACTAGAAGGTTCCTCGTGGTAAGAGCAACAGGCAGAGAGTAGCAGGCTAGGAAGCTCATTGCAGGACTTCACCTAGGAACACGGGGTGTGCATGGCTCCAGAACCTGAATAAAAAGGTGTCTGAGCCACTTCAGTGCAATCTTGGTGCCCCCACTGGGTGATAACTAAAATCCCATTACAGACCCAACTGGGGAACATCCCTTTTCCCCCGGGCAAGGAACATGGACATACTTGTGACAGTGGTGGGAGGAAGGGGGAGAGCACAGTAGCCCAATTTTGTTCATCCTGGCACATCCAGTGGTAAAAAGGATGCAGTGTGTGCAGGGACAGGGAACTTCAAGGTGCAGAAAGCTCCCTTTAAAAATCCCAGGCTCCCATGTATTAGAGAGACTGAGGTGCCTGTAGCACAGTGGACTGGGTCTAAGTGACAAACTGTTCTTCGTGGGTTGTTGATGGTTTGAGTTCTCTCTGTTTTTAATATGGGGACCTTCTTGCATCATTTAGTTGTGTCATTTCCATTTATATATTCTAATTTGTCCAGTTATTGTGCTTTGTTTTGGTCTATTACACTTTGTTAAGTTATGCATTTTTATGGTTTTTTGTCCTACTGCTACTAGGCTTAATGGTATGCTCAAATATCATCATATAATTGGACGTAAACTTAATTTTTTTGTTGTTTGTGTACTTCACAGTAATGAGTCTGTTTGTGTCTAATATAGTCAAATGAAGGTTAGAAATAAAATAAAATCGAAGCACTTGTTACTTTTCAGAAGAAGAAAAAAATCCCAGCCTAAACTGTTGCAAATTTACTTACCTGAGTAAAATAAAGGCATGATTAGTGCCCAAAACATCTGACATAAAGGCTATAAAATCATCTTTATCAAGGGCACATGAAGGAGGCTGAAATTTTGCATTTAATCTGAACCTCCACAGATCCTTCAGAAGTGACTGGTTTGTAATATAAAATTAATTAGCCATGATATAGAGGAGAAACAAGATGGACTGGAAACAGCTGCAAAGAGTTAGGAATATGCCATGTAGCCTACGATGTAATTATTCAGGCATTTCAGTCAGGATGGAGGGAGGCTATTCAGGGAGATGCAGGCATGGCAGATGTTGCAGAGGGCAGGGTAGTCAGGGGAGAAGGCTCTTGCACCACAGATGTTTTGACTGTGCCTGGAGCTGATGGCAGGGTGGGTTGTGCAGCTGGCAGGACCCACTCCTCTTGGTAAAGGGTTTGCTGTCCATCTCACCAGCTACTGATTCACTTCTGGGTCTCATTGTACATTATATGATGGACTCCAAGAAGACCCAGATGTCCAAATTTGTAAATTGTTGAGCATCTGAACCTGAGTGTCTCCCATACAGGTGTCCATTTCAAGGCCCCTGGGAAATAAAATGGACCTCGGTGTGCCAGACCCTATTTACTCTATCATAATTGATATAAGAAGAAAAGATGGCACATGGCATCTGTGTCAGCTATGACCCATCCTGAAGTCCCAGGGTATTTCTTCCTGCCTCTCAGCCCTCCGTGGTCTGGGTGGGGTATGCAGCAGTAGGTAATAGAGCATCCAGGACCACTAGTCCCACATGGTTCGGGAGGAAAGTTATGCTTTTGAAAGGGGATAATATGAGTTTTATGGGCCTGGAAATATTTGTGCTATTTAATTTGTTTGTCAAAAGTTTGTGCAGATAATCTATCTGGAGTGCACATCTCATGATGGAATAGAATCTTTTATGTCCATAATGCATGACCATTATATTACAGTAACAGGCAGGACAAGGAAATAACAAATGGGAAGATAAGAGATTAGTATAGTCTTTAAAAAATGTCTATTATTATTCAAAACCCTATAACTGTCATTGCTGAAGACAAACTGTATTATAAAAGCAGAGTATAATACTACCTGAATTATGGAATCATGGCTTCTAGAGGCATAAATACCATCGTTTTGGCATTTCTGCTATGGTGTCAGTACATAGTTCTGCTTGTTCCATAGAATGTGGAAAAGCTACATTAAAATTTCCTGACAACTTCTGATTCAGCAATTTTTACAATAAGTAGAGGTTATATCTACCAGAAAGCCTGTTAGAAATATGAAAAGAAAAATTCCTATCTTCTCTGCCCATCTTCCAAACAGACCAGAACACATAGAGGAGAGGCACAATTCCACAGCTCCACGGCAATACAGGGTGTCAGTTTGAATGTTGGCACCTGCAGACAGATGCCTCTGGAAGGCAGCAGATTTACAAGTGGGACATAAAGACCCAATGTCAGGTCAGGAACCTGCATGGCTGGTGAAGGGGACAGCTTGCAGCTTACAAAGGGTTTGGGCACACGTGCTCTAGAAAAGACAGACTGTGATATTCAGCCAGAGTCTGAAATTTGAGCCTTTTTTACATAGAGATGCTTTGCGTATGTTGGCCAAAGCAAACTCCTGCTTATGGCCTTCTCCCTCTGCACAAAAAGCTAAATCTCTAAGGATACCAGTAAACTTCCTTTTCTATCAAATTCTAAAGAAATATAACTGGTATTTTAATATTATCTTGTGTACCAGTAGCCAATTTTTTTAAACTACAGTTATTCACAATATTTATTTAATATGTGGGTACCTTGCAATGTTAAATGGATTTCCTGGGATTTGGATTAACAGTGACCAGTAAGTTAGTGAGCCAGCTTGTGCTACATGGTGCTAGGGACTGGTTTTCTTCAATGACTTTTGAAGTTATTGCCCAAATATTTCCACACAAAGAGCCAAGTCATTCCCCCTTTTCCACGTGGTTTGTAAAGATGGGATTCAACTGATCAGATCTCACTGCTGACATCTGAGCTAATTGTCTAGACTGTCCTTGCTGTGACAGGAGAGAAAGGGGCTTCATCAGTCTCAGTTCACTTAAGGCAGACATTTAAAACAGAGCAGATGAGTGACACATTCTCAGAGCACGTTTCTCTCTGGTGATTCATGTGAATCAAGATGATGTGAGTGTGGATGTTTCAATGTAAGTGAGTCTTTACTACCTGTGAGTGACATCTGCAGGGGGAGGATGATCCCCCTTCAGCAAGGATTGCAAGTATAAGGGACCTTACTGAACAAAACAGGTTTTGATGATTAATTTCCTGCTATATTTCTTATAAACACTTTGTCTCCAGAAGAAGCATGTATTTCAGAATTATTCTTACATGCTGGGCTTCTTTTGGACTGGTTTGGGTTTTGAGGAGGGAGGTGTTTTTTTTTTTCTTCTTGTTCTTGCCTTGAAATACTTAACTGGTTTGTTCAGCCAGAGCTTCCTGTGTGTCTATTGCACAAATGTTCATGTGCAAAGCACAGTAAACCTTGAAGTCACGGCACTGACTTTCATTGCTTTTTAGACTCTTTAGGAGGTTCCTAGGATCAGCTTGGGACCAGGAAGAAATAGTGCTGTGAATATTCACGTTTTAGCACAAGATGTCATTCAGTGGAGTAACATCTGCTGCTTCCTTAATGTGCTGTTTTTTTCCAGGAAACCAAATCAGTAACAGTTAAGTTTTATCTTGAATTTGTGCTGATAGTGTGATTCTTTGGATAAGAAGGGGAGAGTTTATCTATACAGCCAGGAGCAGTGAAGAGCTCTTCAGTTTCTGGAGGTATTATGAAAAAGTTAAGCAGCCTATACATTGCTGCTAACTAAAAGAAAATCAGCACCAACCAGATCAAAGCAAGAAAGCGTCAAAATAAGCCCTACCTCTGGGTGGCCAGTTGAGTGGATCCAAGAAGAGGTTTCATCCTTGAATAGCTCAGACACTTGCCATGGGTTTTGCATCTGTGTACACGAGAGCAAAATTCTGCCTTTTGCTGTCCTGCTGGTAAGCAGGGCCAGATCCTTAATGACCTACTTTTTATTATTTGGTAAAACAACGTATATTATTCAGCAGGCTTTCCAATTAATTGATTTTCTGCTATTTGGGATATAAGAATTCAAGCTGATAACATAGATGGTGTTCATGGTGGTAACACAGGCAGATAATGCTGGAAGGGAAGATTCAGGGATTTTTGGTTTTTAACTGATGCAGCGAAGTGTGTTCATTTGTTCATTAGAAGTGCTTTTAAATTGGCTTAAACATATGTTCATTTAGGTCTTCATAATGCTTTAATAGTGGCAGAAGTGAAGCCTCCCAAAGAAGAATTCCCTTACGCTTCCAAACATGATGTTAAACATGTCTGCTTTAATATACTTTCACTGCATAAAGCAAATGTATAAAACAAACTCATTTATCAAATGAAAAGAATACAGACTTGAAATACAATTACTTTTCTGATGGCAGTTGAACAGGTGCTATATTGTAATGTATGATAAAATACCAAACAGATTCATTATGATTATTGCTCGCCATTACAATAAAGGTAACCTTCCTTAGGATCTGATCGTTCAGCCATTTGTATACCTGCCTAACTCTGCAGATGACTTCAAAGCAACTGGTCCCAAGGGCATGTTTTCAGGATTGAGAATTTAATGCCTGGACTTTTAAATAATACATCATCTAAAGTGTAAGAAAGTGGATGAGTTAATTATTTAGCTTGTTTTTTCCTGTCAAAAACGGTTGCCAGCAAGTAGAATAGATAGGTAAGAAGAGTCACAACCTCTAGAGATTTTTAAATACAGAGCAAAACAGAAAGCATTATGTTGCCATTTGCATACATTCCTAGAAGTAGCAGAGAAACTCAGCGTGCAAATCAGAAATTGTGAATGAATTCAGCAGATTTGTCAAACAACATGATTTAAAAATAACTGATGGGTATAGCATATGTCAAAATAAGCCAGGCAAGGCAGCTTCACTGCCCGTGCTCCTTCTTCTGTGGGAGTCAGCAGAGACTTGCTATCAGCCTTGCTGAGGAGGGAGGTTTTCCTCCCATTGC
This sequence comes from Sturnus vulgaris, assembly GCF_052056855.1. Taxonomy (NCBI): domain Eukaryota; kingdom Metazoa; phylum Chordata; class Aves; order Passeriformes; family Sturnidae; genus Sturnus; species Sturnus vulgaris. Next base: position 88,988,768 of record NC_142244.1, on the reverse strand, counting down.
TGGGAGAGGGCAATCTCCCTGGAGCCTGCCTGCACCCCTACCTCACCCCACCATCCCTCAGGCACTGTCCCAGGGCACATCTGCAGAGCTCTGCCCAGCAGTGGCCCTTTTGTCCCCTTGCTAGCAGAATTTCTCTTCTCTTTTCAGTCGCCATCCCTGTCCTATGTGTTTTGGCTCAGAAACATTCTGCTTCTTCAAAGCTTTGCAACAACAACGACTTGACAATCTGTTGGTGTTAAGCCAGGTTTATATCAAAGCACAGCAGTGAAGTAATATCACATATAGTGGCTGTGGGACTGACTTTTCCTTTCAGAGGTGTGGTTGATTTGCTGTCTTCCCCAAACATATGTAAGATCTTCCCAGAGCAGCATTACAGAAGGAGAAGAGTTTTATTGCTGTCCAGGTCATGAACCAAAACAGCATACTAGGCCAGAGGAAACATACTCTGTGTCATATACAAACCAGTGGGAAGTAAAAAAAATGAGGAAAGAAAGAAATTTATACTAAAATATATTTATACTGAATATAATGAAAAATATTTGTATATCATACATGAATATTGTTGCTGGAACATGGGAAATGTTATATCTCTACTGTTTCTTTCTGGTTACTGTTGGAAAATTAATGGTTTTCTGGAGCAAATAAATCACCACTTGGCAGCTGTTACTGCAGGACAGAAAGTAAAACACACATATGCTGTGCACAATATTTGTCTCTTTTTCATTCTTATGAGTGTGAATAAAATAAAGTACTGGTGTTTCCAGCCAGCATTAAGGTGCTCTTTGTTAATCTCCAGATAGGATGAATACATAAAGATTGGCTGTAGTTGGTTTTGTTTAGTGCCCACCTCTGGTTCATTCAGCATGTTGAAGTCATATGCACCTGGCTAGATTGAGACACGTGAACAGTTTTCTTGAAGCATGTTTCACCAAGGAAGGGTCTGCATGAGTGCCTGGGATGGACTGATCCTCATCATTGAAATGCAAAGCATCATCTTCCCCTCCTGAATTCTCAGTCTGGATTCATTTGTTGTCTGGCAGTCATCTCTGCTCAGTAAGGGAGGGTCACCTGCATGCTGGTGAAGTTTGCCACTTGGTAGCCAAAAGTAGGAGCTGCTTTCACTGGCTTTCATTAAGGCTCTGTCAGTGTTAAAGCCATCACAGGAAGTTAGGATTGGTAGCCTTTCTTACCAAAGAGAAATAAAACAGAGTTATCTGGTGAACTGCTCCCAGGATTTTCTCTTGCGTCTCTGAGATGAATGGTGCATGCCCCATGGCTCTAGGTGGTCTAAGGAGCTATGTGGGTGTGTGTAGCCCTGATGTCATCAGAAGGAGCTTGGATGTCAGTTCTCATTGCCCTGACCTGCCCATGGCATGCCTACACAAGTCTGTGGGGTGTGTAAGGGCTGCCTTACTTTGACCTTAGGCAGCAGGGCTGGAAGGACTCAAGAAGGCCATAGGGGCTTATCTTGCAAGACTGAGGTACTTCTCAAATATCAATTGAAATGTCAAATCAAAGGGTTTTTCATGCAGATTAAAAAACATGTCCTGGACTTCTATTTCTTTCAATAGAAGTTTACATACTTAAACCAAAAGGAAACCTGCTTGTTTATTAAGTTCTGTCAGCTTTTGTTAGCTGTCTTTTCTTCATGCCCTTCAGTTTCCTTGCATTAACCACCTAACACAATCCTTTTTCTTTTATTTAGCTAGCTGTGCTTTTTGTAATCCTTCAGACTTTGAAAAACCTCTGTGTCTAACCTCTTTCTTTCATAAGAAAGTACCTTTGCCACTTACAGACTTCTGCAGCCATTCATGGTGAAGTTTTCATAAAGTTCCCTTTCCTTGTTTTTCTGTCTCCCTGTTCTCTCAGTGTCTCCCCTGCAGCTTCAGTACCTTAGATAAGGAGCCCAGGGAATGCTTGCTCTTCGAGGGAGAGCAGGGCACTGCCTTGGAGTTTTATAGAATTAGTATGCTGCCTGAGGTGAAATCAAGCCCTTTACTTTCCTGAGCAACTCTGTGCTTTCTGACTGCCAGAAAGGTGGTAGCCTCTTCAGCTGCTCTTCCATGGGTTTCTTACAAGCCCCTGAGAAGTCATAAATCTGGATTTTAAGGAAAAAAAAACGACACAGAGAGGTTTGTGCCGGTGTCGTCACTTCATTTAACCTCATGTAGCCATTTAAAACTGCTAAAAGTTTCAAATCATCACTGTATCCCTGTTTTGTTGGGTTTGGGTTTTTGCTAAGTTATTTGTTTGGTTTTTTCTTGTTTGTTTGGTCTGGTTTCTTGGTGGGGTTTTCTGGGTTTTTTCAGTTTGGGTTTTTTTTGTTGTCTTTTTGTTTTGCTTTGTTTTTTGATTTTTTTTTTGTTTGTTTGTTTAGTTTGGTTTTGGGTATTTACATGTCCAAGACTACTTTGGACTCCACTCCTTTTATAGTCAAAGACCAAAACAGGTGCCTCCAAAAGGGTGATTCATCTGGTCTTTCTTAGGCAAAGACCTTGGAAGAGGAACTGCTTGCAGAAAGTGTCTCATTCTTTCCACGGACTGTGAGCAGAGCAGAGAGTGACTAGCCATGACCAGACATGTCTATTTTCTAAAATCTTTAATTTAGATGGATAGCATCCACCTATTACCTAGGTGTCATATAAAAAAGTGCTACACATCTCTGTCATTTTATCTCAATGCCATTGCATTTCTCTTTTTTTCTTTGCATATATAGCTTTGCAAAAGTAGACTCATAGTTTCTCACAAAGGCAGAGAATGTCCTTAATGTCCTTATGTCTTACACAAACCTCGTATTTGTCCTAGTAGTCTCTTACCACCTTAAATTCACATCATAATCACAATGTAGTGGGCTCTGCATGACGTTTGCACTGTAATTTTTATAATATCCTTGTGACTTCTTGAAGTAGCTATTATCCTGCTTGCAATTAAAGCTGCATAAAGTCACTTCAGAGCATTTTCATTACTTATCAACTTGAATATATTGGCTGTTACCACGTCTTTTTTTTTTTTTATTTAAGCAGAATGCATCAGTACAACTGTGATTCAGATTCATTGCAAATACAAAAATAAAGGCTTTTCTCCCTTTTCTTTTCCTATCATGTATTTCCTATCTTGTGGTATATTCTACTTTCTACATGGTAACGCTCATCCTCATTCACCAAGCCACATTCAGAATTGCAAACAAGGCATTGTGCATCAATGGTGGAAAGTCATATTTTGCCCTCCTTGTTAATACTCAAAGCAGCATAAATATAATCCTGATTTTTCAGCCAATGTCGGCAGTCTAAATATGTTCCCATTGTTCTCAAAATCTTCATATGGATAGTATTTCTTCATGATAACATTTATTTATCAAAGTTTATGCTGCTTTGACTTCTTATAAAATAACAGCAAAGATAAATGAATCGATTGACCCCAAGAGCAGTTTATTTATCCCTTTAGTCACACTTCAGTGGCAAAATCAATACTCTTCTGAAATATCTGATATTACAGTGGTTCCAGTAAATACTGACATTCCTGAGCTATGTGAAGGGAGAACAAAAATTTATTATCAACTTAGATTTTTAGTACCTTTATTGATTTTTCTGGGGATGCTTGAATTTTTATTTATCTGTTGCTAAGTAAGTGACCTTTGTTTCAAAAAACCCCCAAAACCTGCAAAGCAAAACCAAAAAGCCTTAAGTTTAAATGCTGTAAAAAGCAAAAAGGGAAAGAAACACACATCTAACACTGTCAGTGACAACAATCTTTGCAGAAGAGTGTATCTGGTTTTAAATGATGCATAGCACATCACTGTGTGTTCTTTTTCATGCCATCTCTGCATTTGAAAGAGCTAACATAATTTTTTTTACACTGATACTGTTGACATCCACTTTGTGTGACAGCAAAGATGTTTCTGAGTCATGCATTGCTACCAATTATTTTGATACGAGGGTGAAAGAGATGAGTGACCTGAAAGAAAATAAAATACACAACATATTACATATTTCATCCAATAAACAGATCTAATTCTTGTAAGCATGAACAGGCTTTAAGCACATGTATGGAACAAAATTTTCTCTCTCTTACCCTGGAAGCTTTTAAAATATAAAAACTGGATGAAAAAGGTAAGATTTGAGGGAGTTCCTGAGGGCAATGTGGAGTTTCCAGTCTGGGGAATCTCACTGAAACAGTGTTTGGACAATATAGCAGAGAACAATTCATTTTCTCAGTTGTGCTAGAGTGAGAGGAACCCACTGTATCAGAATTTGGAAGAGAGGTTTAACTAAACCAGTTCGGGGCAGACATGGTTGGGAAATCCTAAATTTAGGAGTCACCAAGAAGTGCAGGTTCATCCTAGGTGGACACAAGGGGACAGGAGGGGACCAAAAGGGGTGCTCTGAGCTGTGGCATAGTTGCCCCCAGATTTGTCAAAGCTGGACTGACACTACACTGCTTGTAAGGTTCCATGTGATTCTCCTGTCACTTTGGGGAATAAGGAGGGTAAGTGGGATGAAGGCAATAAGTAGAAAAATCAAGGTATGAATCAGCTTTCCCACTTTTTTTTCGGAACATCCTGGCCGAATGCTGAATATTGCCCATGTTACTCCCCCGGGCAGAAAGAATTGAAATGTGTGTAGAAGGGGTGCCTGCATCTGCATGTTTATACAGAAGAGCAAAGCTCCTTAGGGAAGTTATCTCGGAAGAAGGATGACCTTTCCAGTAGCAGAATATTTGAGACCTGAAAAAAATCCGTAGAAACTGGCAGAAAAGCAAGGCATAATTTGAAAAGTTGCTGTTTCCTGCCAGTTCCTTTTCTTGCTGGGATAAATGTGCTCATTTCTGAACTACCTTGATGTTCTTGAAGCCACATCTAGATTTAAATCTTGAACATTCTTCACCAAAATTCACCAAAAAAATAACCAACTAGTTCTTTAACTTGGTTTGTCACTCCTCCAGCTGTCACTCTGTTCAATCCTTACCTCAAGCAAGTCTGTCCTGCTTTCCATTGGCATCACTCAGAAACACAATCTGCCACCAGTGAGAACTAATGGTATCTGTTTATGGTTCCTTGATGGAAGTGTGGTTTTCTCAACACTCCTATTAAGAGCAAAAATGAAAAGGCTCAGTGGTCCTGTACATATTTGGGATGTAGACCAAAAGGCATAGAAACCCAGAGCAAGCTCCAGCCTTCAGCTGGTACCATGGTGAGTCTCAGTAAAGCACAGGTCTGCTCTGAATAAAATTATCTCCAAGGGCTTTTTACTGTTCTCTTGGTACTGAAGTGTTCAACAAGCCCTTCTAATATTAAAAAAAAAACCATTTTCTATGGTTTTTCTCATTCCTTTCTAGCTACATCCCTTGATAATCATTAAATCATCCAGGGAGAACTATCTCACTGAACATTTCCTCCTCTTTTAGACCTGCCAAAAGATTAATTTTCTCCACAGAAAGAGAATTCCATAGCTTCATTCCATCTGTGTAAGCCAAAAAATCACTTCCCTTCAAAAGAGAGTGTAATTAAAATACATTTTCAGAATTTGTGTGAAAGCCAGAAAAGTTTTAAGTAAAAGTTCTGATCCGGATGAAAACTAAAATACCTGTGTGGTTTTAAGCTTAGTCATTGTATAAACTTCATGTAGACAACAGGTTAATCATGACCTTCATTTCTTTGCGTAGTCAAGGATATATAATATTGAAACAAACAAAAGAGGCAACAAAACCACCAGTCTATTTCAAGCTGTAAAGCTAAAAGAGAACTGACCTACTGAAGAAGGATCTGGGAGCAGATAATTTTCCAGAAGTTTCAAAAACATTGGCACAGTGATTGTAATGTCCTGGAGCTATAAACAAGAGTATATGAGGCCAGCCTGCAAGTATTTTTATGCTGAATCTAATATTGAGAAAAAACTTGCCAGAGAACAAAAGGGAGAAAATAGACTGAAAAATGGCTCAGAATGGCTCAGACTGAAAATGGTTCAGAATGGCTGTTACATGGTGGACATTTTCTCTCCAAATGTTGCAATATTCTTTCTCAGAGACCTTTCCTGCTGTGCTGTTTCTCTAAAGAACTGGTAAGTTCTGTCATATTGTTTGTCTTATATCTCTAATGTTATAGTTATAAATCTGCTGAGAATCAAGTATATTTTGAAATTTTTAAATAAAGTACCAGCAGAAATTACTGCATACATTGCAGGTCTAGAGTAAATTTTCTGACAGGAGCATTTCTCAGTTTCTCTTAAGTCTTATTTCACTAAGTTCATGCTTATATACTGAGTATTGATTGTTAAATTCCCCAAAACAAAAGAAAAATCTATTTATCAATGGATTCAAAATTGGCTGAAATTTTGAAACGTGCTGCTATTTATAAATGAATGGATTTCTCCACTTGCAGTTAAAATCACGATGTCTGACCAAGCAGAACCACATCATAATTAGTAAGTGTAAGCCTACTCAGTTTTACTTTGAAATAGCTCTTGTCACAAGATGATTTTGATGCTGGCTGGTTGAAGAATGCTCCCCCTGCAGTTTAGTGTGTCAGTGCTGAAAGGTCGTACTAGACCAAGTTGTTGTGTATGCAATTCTCCATTAAATATAGGAAGTAAAAGGATGTTAACAGATGTATGGGGAGGGAGACTTAGAAGTCTCTGCATGCTTTTCATTTCTACCCCACTCCCTCTGTGGCAAGTGCCAGCATATGTGTTGGGAGCACCAGCAAGGGTTCCTGCCATATGCCAGCCCATTTTAGTGGTTCTGCCTGTATGTGTTTGCATGTGTATTCATATGCATATATGCATACAGGTGCAAATGACATAAGGTCAGTGTTCAGTGCCAGATACTGAAAGCAGTCAGTGTGGAGGAGGGGGAGAATCATAACTTTGACTGCTTTGAACTCAAATTAAATGTGAAAATGAGTAGTTACTTGAAATGGATTTGTCAAAATAGCCAAAGGGGGTTTTGACCTCATCACTCGTTTATGAATGGCTTATGGACAACTAAATCCCTGGGCTTCTTGAAAATCCCAAATCTAAAGGATATTTTTTAGAGCTAGCAACAAGACTCAGTGCCACTGACATACTTCTGAGAAATTGGCATCATGAACCTTCAATCTGATTAGTTACACAGGTACTTGTGAAATTGCTTTATACCAAAGCCTTAAAAAAAATTTACAGGCTATATTCCAGTGCTCAGAGAAATCATCATTGTAAGAAATACATGGTGCCAACGGGAAAAAACAAGTCAATATCCCCCTGCCTTCATATCTAGCCAATCTGCCTATCCAAGTAGTTTCTGTAAATTTAGTATAAATTTAAAAGGTTTAAGGGCATGCAGTTGTATCATCATTTTTAAGGCAGCCAAATTAATTCTTTCATGCAGTGCTTGAACTTAATGGAGATTGACTGTCCTGTTTTCCTATTGTAATGATGTGTACCAACTCGAAAATGAAGATGTTGGAGGATAAAAAATAGTGCTGTGACTGCTATTGATTAGCTGTCTTGTTTGCTTCATTGTTCAGGCTCTGTTGGCCTCTTGGGCAGAAGGACACCCAAGTATAACATCCCTGACATTTTCCTGAAAAGATGCATGCCTTAAAAGTGACAGCCTTACTTAAAAAATACAGTTTTGATGTATAAATGCGGTAGTTTTACCTGAAAGGATTCTGATGGATTAGAGCAGACAAAGAGAAAGATTTCTGAAACATACCTCAGGTCAGTTTTGTATTGAGAATAGATTTAATAGCAAGTGTCTTACATGATGATGACACTTCTAGTGTCTCTGCATTTCCGTGTATGTGAGAATGAACAAGAAAAGTGGAGTTTATCTTCAAAGACAGAGTGATTAGATTATTCTGACTAATGTGTTCAAGTTTCATTAAAGGCTTTGAGTGGTCATGAATTCCAGAAGACTTGACTGTGTGTGCTGAAGAAGAAAAGTGGCCCTTGAACTGGCACATAATTTCATCAAAAATACTGCCTGTATTTTTAAAAGTCTCTGAATAGATTGTTTTCTACAGCCTTCAGGCAGTGGGATATTTGATACCATTTTTAAAACTCTCTTGCCTGTTTTTCATGCAAAAAAATCAGTACAAGAGTCATGTAATTAAATTTGTAAAAAACAATCATTCTTAATTGCATACATACGAATTTAATGTCACATGGGTGTGTATATTCAGATATGGTTCTTGCTTATACAGAAAAACAACTCATAATTTACTTAACTCTCTGTCAAGGTATTTAAAGGAGTCAAGTACACTAAGTAATTTCATGCATCACCTTTAATGAAATGCACGAACATATGAGCATGACTGTAGGACTGGGTTGCAGCCAAAGTCAGAAATGCTTCTGCTTTTATCAGTGTTGTGTTATAAAGGGCCAGATTCTGCCACGTGTACTGTCATGTCTGGGAGAAAATGGATTTTCCCAATGAATGACCTGTCACTCAACAGAGTGGAGATATTAGAGACTCAGTTTGTTAATGGCTCTATGGCAAAACTGTACTTTTTATTAAATCATATAACTACTTTGCAAAAACCTGGGCAGTCAGGCAGTAAGTGGAAATCAGCCAGGAAAAAAAAAATAGAGGTTTCTGATGTGTTTCTGCTGGAGGTAATGCAGCACCAATCCGACTCTTCCCTTCCTCTCATCCTGTGCACCTGAGAGCAAGCCAGGGTACTGCTGCTCTTTGATTCATGCTTTATGAGGGTCCTGCCTTCACAGAGCACATCCAGCCCTGCCAGTTTCTTGGCTTGGTGTGTCTCATCTCCTGGTTCATGGAAAGGTATTCTCATTCTGCTCTTGCAAACCCGCCTCACAAAGACCACCAGCAACCTCAGCCCATTTCTTACATACCAGATCAAAGTTGCATTTCTTCTTTTCCCCCTCAAAGCCACTGAGAAGCTTGTTCCTCTCTTCTCCTTCACTCCTCCCCCGTGAGCTGAATTCCCTGCTCCAGTGGGAGCACTGTGTCTCCTTGCCCCTCTACCTGTCACTGTGGACAGTGGAGCTCTGATGAAGTGACCCTCAAAGTCACACTTCTTTCCTTATTCACGATCTCCAGGGAATTCTTCTAGCCTGCAGCATCCACTGAGATGTTTATTTATTAAAAGTAAACCCTAGAAAGGCTGATAAATCCAAGCCAGTCCCCAGCCCACTCAGTCCTCTTGGTATGTTTTGTTCCTCTCCGGGCATGGTGTTCCTTGAGTCCATTTTGATGGCAAAATATTTTGGGGACAGAACCTGCTTCTTGCCTTCTGCCTTCTTATCTGTTTTGAACAAAATTATTTGAAAATTAAGTCCTCAAAATAGAGCTGCTCCTCAGAACTAAGGAGCAGCTCAATTTTGGCAATGCCAATCTTAATGACAATCTTAATTTTCTTCCCATGCATTGTGATTTGATGTTTCATTATATGGTCATGAACTATTTCTCAAATAATATAGCATTTTTTTTGGCTGAACTAAGAATCATTAGATACATGTTTGCAGATTCTTGCAAGCATTACTGTGCATATATGCATTCATACAATTACTTGAAATACAGAAAATCTTCAATAAAGTGTAGATACTGTGAAAACAGCATGTATAGACAGAAAGCATATTAAAATTATTTCAAGGCATATATATTATCAGGTGTAATTTACCACTGAATTAACTACATGCATGTTAGTTGAAGCAGAATCCATGTTTTTGATTCTGTGAGCACTCATTTCAAAACATAGGATAGGATGAAAAAGTGAGGAGAGTACAATGTCAACTGCAGTAGGGAAAAAAAGGGTCATCTGACATAATGTTCATTTGCATCCTTCAGCACCCTCCAAATTAACACTGATTAAATGAAAAAAGAAAAGAGAAAAGAAAAGAAAAGAAAAGAAAAGAAAAGAAAAGAAAAGAAAAGAAAAGAAAAGAAAAGAAAAGAAAAGAAAAGAAAAGAAAAGAAAAGAAAAAAAAAGAGCTGTTACATCCTGTTCTTTTCTAACTATGCCATTAAAATTGTGGTATTGTGGATGAGCTTTAAAATAGCAAATCTACAGTATTCTTATAATACCATAATGGAGTGCACTGTTTTCTGGCTGGTAGAGAGTCACAGTAAAGAGTTTTTATTTTTTATTTTCTCTTTTCTGGCTTCTTGGGTGTATTAAAGTCTAACAGGAAGATTTCTCTGGAGTCTCTGTAGCTTTGTGCTTTGGTTTTGGACAGCTGGCTGGAAAAACTCTAATTTGATGCAGTATATAGGATCCAAGGATTGATGTTTTGACTATAGCATAAAAAAATTAGGTATTAAGAGGTACTTAAATGCATCAGTGAAAAGGGTAGCTACTAAAAATACAGGTAGTGTACCTAGGTGTAACATATGTGCACAAGGATGTGAAGGGCAGGCTTTTCATCTAGTAGGTGCTGTTGAGTTTGAAGATTAGTTGAGCAAAGTATAAACTCAGATAGCTGCTGCATCATGCGACTCTTTGCGACATGTTGAGTATGTTTGAAGTATCTTCAAATATATTTTCAGCTTCAGCAGCTTATTCTGCAGGCATAAAGTCTTTACTTAATTTGTAAATTACCGTCTTCATTTATAAGTTTCTATACTGTATGCATTTATTTTAATCAATCACTGCAGTTGTGAATGCAAGTCTGATTTCTGAATCAGCACTCAAAGATAAATGATAGATGGTTTATTAAGCTCTCTCAGCTAGGGTTCATGATGCTTAATTTTCTTAAGTGATAATATTTCATGCTGTAATACTGATCCTTTTTTATTCTTCTTTCTGCTCAGTGGAGTTTAGACTAATTACATGTATGGTCTCTTTAAGAGTTGCAGTATGAAGCCTTTGCTGAACTTTTATAAATCATTATTTTAACTTTTTCAGAAGAAACCCTTCAAAAGGTCACCTGTCATCAAAGATATTCTAGCTAGAAGTTGTAACACTTAACCCTGTCTCTAAGCTCTCTTAACTCAATTACACGAATGCATCACTCATCTCTCTTTGGGTTTGCAATAAAAGGAGTATTGGTCTAGGGCCATTTTTTGGATCCCTGGCAGCAAGACACCACACATGTACTTACCTCAGTCACAGCTGGATGGTTTCATTGTAACCCGCTGTGTCTCGCTCCCACATTTCGACCTCATAAAACCATAATGTCACTGAACGCCGAGATTTGATGTAATTTATTCTGAAGATTGTGGGGTTTAAGTCTTACATATGCAGTTTAATAACAGCATTCTTGTCATCAAGCAAACTTTGGCCTCTCTGTTAATATTTTAGTCTGCATTTAGTGCACAGAGAAACATATATATACCCAAATTAAGCTGAAGATGATTTTCAGAAGCATTAGAGGAAGAGAAAGAGAAGGGAAGAGGCAGAAAACAAGATAACTGAAGACTAATCATAACAAAACCAGGCATGCTTTTGCTGTGCTTTTTTCCATTCCTGTTATATTTTTGTTTGGATTGGCTCCAGAAAAGCCCTGTTCCTTGTCGCTCTTGTTGTTGTGTGTGTGCTCATGCATAAATTCAGGTCAAGTATGAAACCTCTTTTCTGCATTCCTGGAAAGAATGTCTAATGTCCTTATCAACAGATAACAAAAAATCTGAACTAATTTAGCTCATGACCCTGTATTATTTTCTTTTTTTCTGCCATTAGCAAAAATAACAGGGTTTGCTTAGCTGTTAATGTATTTGATTCAGTAAATTAGAGCTGCTCGAAATTTCTACTAATCCTTTTCCATTGAGGGTTTCCCTGTACTAAGTGATGCTGAATAAAACAAAAACCACATGCACGCACAGGTTTCTGAGATTTTCTGGATCAAATATAATTTAAGGAGCACAACATGTTAAAATGAGGTGTTGTGGTTTTCTTTTTTTGTTGTTGTTTGGTTGATTTTTTGTGGGGTTTTTTGTTTGGTTTTTTTTGTTTTGTTTTGTTTTAATTACTGTACCAAAAGCAGCAATGAATAAACAGTGCTTACTGAAAATATGCTTTGATTGAACTTGGTCATTAAAGCATACAAGGGCTGAGAGGTTGTTTTGCAATGAAAGCATGGACCAATATGTAAGGATAAAAGTAGAAAAAAGGTTTAACACACAGCACAAAGATGTTTTTGAATGAATCAGTCTTTTCTATTTAATTTACATTTTGAGGGCTCATTAGGATGATGAATGACACTGCTGGAGAATAAAACATACTTCCTGAACAAAAGAAAATCTCTGTAGCCTAATAACATTTTATGCCAGCACTTACATTTGTCAGAAGGGGATGCTATTTATCCCTATGATTATTTAAAAATCATTTTTATTGTCCTTTGTGCTGTGTCCTCTTCTGGGAATTTTAATTCAGAGTTTGACACCTACTTATTAACTTCCATGAAGTATGGAGTACAAAGGCTTATACTATATAAATGATTCTAACCAGCCATGTTTATATTGCCTGGAGCTGTATACAAATTAGCTGAGTTTGGATTCATTTCTCTTAGGAATGGAAAAAAAAATTGAGTTGTGTAACCTTTACCACCTCAGCAAAGTAACAGTGAGTTGAGCATGACTGACCTGGGCTTATCCAGATATGACAGTGAGTCAAAAGAGCAAAGAGGAGAAATTTATGGCATTAATGCCATGAATTAGGAATCTCTGTGAGTTGAGAACACTCTATTTCTTGTCTTCTTCTTCCTCCTCTGGAAGGATGAGGGTGAAAAAGGAATGCTAATGTTGGAAACTTCAAGCCCATCCACTCCTAAATCAGTCAATAATTACTTGCTGTCTTGTCTTCTTCCTTGTTTATACATAGTATAGACTCTAGAGTCAAAGGTATGCAAATACCAGAAAACAGACTATCTCTGGAAAAATGTCAAAATATTTTGGTAAATTATACACTGTTGTAATAACTGTATTTTTGTGGTTTGTCTCAGAAGATGCATTGCTTTTGTATCAAATATTAGATTTTAGACCCTTATTGAGTGCAAACCATCCTTTCACCTACATTCCCTCTTCCACTCTCCCTGTAGTAGATCCGCTCAGCAGCAGAGATATCCGGCCTTAAGAGTGAAACAAGTCAAAGATTTTGTTTGCCTTGCTGGGGGAGAGCAATTGTTGCTCACTTAACTTATTGTGAGAGCATGTAAAACAAGATGTCATATAGATTCTTTGGTCATTATGATACAATGTGGGAAGATTTGATCTTGTTTTCCTCCCCCTTTCCAAAGCCATCCTCTATGCCTTTCAAGAAGTCCAGCTGGCACTAAAGGTATCAGTGTGCAGGAAAAAGTATTTTCTTATTTCTAATTCTGCAGTGTTGAAAACATATTGATTTTTGAGGTGGTGCTGATCATCTGGAATATTAGATCCCAAATTTAGCTATCATTTTTATTTCTGAAGAAATTCCTCGTCAGCAATATATTCCATAGACTTTACCTGTTTCATACTTTGTGGGCAAATAAATTATGGGAACATTTTCTAACACTATGTGAAGGCATTACATGACTCTCTGTGCGGGTAGTGGGTGAGCAGACAGAAACATTTGGCTGCTTTTCATCCCCAAATGTGGTAGAGATATTTCTGGGCATCAGTGGCAGACTGCTGTTTGGAGGGCTCCTATGGAGTCTTTGCAAAACTGCTTCCCTTGGCTGGACCCAGCTGCTGTGAGTGGAAGCCCTGGGAATACTGCTCCACCAAGCACTGTGGCTGAGCTCCCATCTTGTGAAGGACTGAGCCTGAGAAAGCTTGATGTCTGCAGGTGAGCAGGCCTTGTGTTTCTTTTCAGAATATCCACTGTCGATTTTTAAGAGTGTGTGTGCATGTGTGTATATTAGAATTTGTTAGGACTTACCTTGTTTCACTTGGTACTGTAATTTTCAGAGGGAGTTCCATTCTGCCTAGCTAAAATGCTTCCAGCCCTTTATGCTTCACAATGTATTCTTTGTTATCATTCCTAAAAATATATAGTGTTGCCCATATGGTTCTGTAGCCATATTCTTGATTTTAAGTTGTATATATTAATACATACCTAGATTGTGAAGTGCTGTACAAGTCTTCATGGTAATGTACATGCATGTAAAATGCAGATTATTGCAGACTATTTTCAGTCAAGACATCTGTTTAATAATTTTGTTGGTGACACAGACAGTGGGATTGAGTGTACCCTCAGCAAGTTTGCTGATGGTACCAAGCTGTGTGCTGGCAGCAGTGTGCTGGAGGGAAGGGATGCCATCTAAAGGGACCTTGACAGGCTTGAGAGGTGGGCATGTGCAAACTCGGGTCAGGGCAATCCCAAGCACAACTACAGGTAGAGGGATGAATGGATTGACAGCAGCCCTGAGCGGAAGGACTTGAAGGACTTGGGGATGTTGGTTGGCAAGAAGTTAAACATGACCTGGCAACGTGAGCTTGCAGCCCAGAAAGCCAGTTTTATCCTCGCTGCATCCAAAGCAGCATGGCCAGCAGGGTTAGAGAGGGAATTCTGCTCCTCCACTCCCTTCTGCTGAGACCACACCTGCAGTGCTGCACCCAGCTCTGGGGTCCCCAGCACTGGAAGGACATGGACCTGTTGGAGCAAGTCCAGAGCAGGACCACAATGATCAGAGGGCTGGCTGTGATTCAGTGATTTAATCTTTTCCTTCCAATCAAATAGCAGGACATACCACTTTCAAAAGTCTCATCTTTTGTGTGGGTAGCTTTGATTGAGCTCTGAACCCTGATGAGCCCCAGTGGTTGACTCTGGGTAGGTTCACACGGCAGTCTCTACCATGGTCAGTCCTTGTACAGGCTGAGAGGTCTGATGCACAGGTGGGCACATGAAGAGCTTCTTTCTCTGCTGTAGAGATCCATCAGCTATGTATGCAAATTGCCAAAATCAGCACTAATTTATTTTAATATGCTAGACTGTAAACTGTAGCAATTCAGCAGCTGCTATGCAAGCAGGAATCTCTGGGAGAGTATTGGTGCAGAGAGATAAGAATGGAAATGTAAGCTTGGCTTCTGTCTCATTTTTGCTGATTTTTTTTCTTTAGCTTAGAGGTACAGTGACTCTGGGTAGCAAATGAACTGATATCACACCTTTTCAAAGGCAGTGGTTTGAATTTGCAATTATTTTCTAGGTATGAGCAAGCCTATGGTATCTTGAATTTATATATAGGTGCTCTCAACAAGGCAGCTGGGGCAGTGAGTGGGGGGGAACTGTCACCCTACAGAGCCCGAGACCCACAGGGGTGATCTGTGCAAATGGGCTGCTTTGTCTCTACAGTCCCCATGGATAAAGTGATACAGGTATTCACCCCATAACTGTTGACTGTTTTCCCAACTGCAGGTATTTAAAATTCACTTGTGTTTCTCTTTAGTGGGGATTTTCCCAGTAACCCCCTAAGGCAGAGGCAACAGTGACCAGCCAGTTCTTGATTGCCAGGTCTGTGCCTTCTCCTGCACAGAAATAGTTAAAAGTCTTTGCCTGCAACCCTTGTTAGAGTATCTTGTTTCATAGTTGTATTTCTCCAGCAGAAAAAGAATCATGAAAAAGAGAGGGTTTTGCCAAGAACATTCTATTCACAAAATACCTGTTGCTGCAAAAATGTGCAGGACATCCCATGTTTTGGAGTGGCTTCCCAGTCTTCTACCTGCCCTAAACTGGGCTGCAAGGGACTTGGAGTGACATCTGCACAAAACATTCTGGAAATGCTGCTGGAAGTATGGCTGGGGAAAGGGGACCCAGAAAGCTTAAGGAAGCCTTTAGAATACATGTAGCCTTTTGCCTCTTCAGTTTTGTCTGGTGTTATTGCCTGATGTCCTTATGTGGCAATATGGGCACACAAATAAAAATCAGGGCTCAAATGTAACTTTGCCTTTCCCTCCTCTCCAAGAAGTACCAGGAACTGAAACTCCAAACTCTTCAATAAATAGTTAATTCTCAGGAGAATGAGCCACTCATCATTCCCTTCATAAACAAACAAATAAATAAAAGATACAAGGATCTGATCTGTTTAATACACATTCTCAAAAAAAAAAAAAAGCAACAGTGCAGACTAAACATAGTAATCTGATGATTACAAATTATTCAGTCCTATAAACAAAGCATGACAATTGATGACAATGTGTTATCATATATCATAAATGCAGAGCATCTTCTCTCACCCATAACAAATAATTTGGAGTATTTCAAACCCATAACAAATATATTTAATGTAGTTCACTGTAAAACAATGTGTGTTTCTCTGTTTCTAATGCTATATTCAAAAGCCAGCCAAGAGCTTTTTGTGTTTTATTCATTATATTCGTTTATGCTGCCAATTCTACTTACTATTCTAGCATTCTGATTTGAAAAATCAAAATTTAATGTATTTCAAGCAACATTTAATGCGTGTCTTCAAATTATAGGAGATGGTTTATAAAAGAAATTATGAGACCGTAATATAATTCCTGAGTTTCAGATAGATTTTTATCTTGCTAGTTAAAGTATTGATCACAACCCTTACATTCTATTGGTAGCTTTTTGTGTGAGGCAAATCAGCTGCCATTGTTACCAATGCTGAAAATCTCCCTGAGTAACCTATGATAGGTTTATTACATAGGAAGCTTTGATCCTCAGGAGTCAACTAAGATATTCAAAGTTCTTATAAAGGTGTCTTAGAGACAGTGATACAAATTCAGATGTCTGCTGTCAAACGACTCCTATTCAGCAAACCCCTATGAGCCACCTTTGAAAGTGAAACAGCAAGATGACACCATTCATAGCTTGGCTTTTGGAGAGGTCTTTGTGCTCCCCTGCCTTTCCTACCTGACAACTCGTTCCAGGCCCTATCAAAGTTGCATAACAGAATTTGTAAAAAGCTACACAGAAGGGTTTAATGTGTTGAGAACAAATAACTTCTTTGTTGATATCCACTGCCAGATCAAAGTGACTGAGGGTAATAGGCCCAGGACTGCATTACCTTCAGTTACAGCGGGGAACAAAAGAATAAAATAAAACAGCAAAAGGCGGCAGAGAACAATAAAAAAGGGAAAATACTAACAAGTTTAAAGGATTCAATGCCCTGAAACATGAATAAAATCTACAGAAATAAATTCATCAAGATCACATAACAAAAGGGAAGCATGTGGCGTCGCAGCTCAAAGGCTTTCCAACTGCACTCCTGTTTTCTGTATGCATTGTTATAATTCAGGGTGCCACAAGACCTGCCATTTTCAACAGGGTCAGAGAGCTGGCTCTGCTGCTCAAAAATGCAGATTTGTTGTACTTGACCTAGATGGAAATGTCTGTAAGCAGTATTAAGGATTTTCTCTCCATTTAGCTTCCATTTAAAATTAAATGGGGCTACACTGAACACATCTTTCTCCAGAGACCAAATAACCTGTTTTTAAGTGGAGGATTGTTTAAAAAAAAAAAAAAAAAAAAAAAAAGTAAGTAGAAATCCAAAAGGCTTTTGGAAATCAACCCAAACTTAAAGGCAACATAACTTTTCTGTGAAAACTCACAAACTCCTTTAAGACATGGTGGTCCATTAGCTGTGTGGGAGAGCTCAATGCCAGCAGGTGGGAAATGTGTGCTTACTGGAAGGACAGGCATACTTTTCCAGACAGAAAATCTGGGAAAGCTGAGGCCAGTTTTTCTTTCTACTTTCTTTCTGTATTTCACTGTTACAAGTAACAGTGACAGCAAAAAGAAAATCAGAAAGCATTGTGACATTCAGATGCAAAAAGCGGATGCAGATCCGCTTTAAAAGGAGATACCTTGAGAGAATATGAAAAGGGAAAGCCAAAAGAAAAAGAACCAAGATAATTTAAAGCAAATCTTTTGTCCTCCAAGACCAAAGGACCAGTGGGACTTCTATCGAAAAATCTTAACAAGTACCATACAACTACTTGGGAACTACCTGCAACCCCTCCCCAAACCTGGGACATCATTTATTCTCCCACTCCTGGTCTTTGTGATTGCCCAAAAAGTAGAGCACTGTCATGGAGCCCATGAGAAAGCAGGGACCAGTGCTGGGAAGCTGCCACTCCTTGGGATGGATGGTTCTACAGGTGTGGAGATACTTTCACTCTGGAGGTAAGGGAGCATGGGATAGCTCCTGGGTCCTGCCTAGCTCCCAAAAAAGAGGACTGATATGGGACTGCAGTGAATCAGTGGCAAAAAACAAAAAAAATCAGTGGGATTCGAGAAAGAGAGGGCAGGAAAAATAAGGAAAGTATTTATCTATCCTGCAACTTTATAGATTTGCTGAATTTATTGATTCCCATATTAAGGCTACTGTTGATAAGATTTGACACTTGTTTAATTAGTTTGGGCATTTCCAGGAAACTTTTGCAGTTTTTTGTGTGGCATGTACATACATACATGCATGTGTATGTATACCTTGGTAAATATGTTTATACTTGATGTATACATGGTGTCATGTACATTCCTAACTGGAAGGAACTGAAATCTGTGAGCTCTAAGACATCCAGCCCTGACATTTTAGTTGAAATTTTATGTGTCCTATTAAGTGCAATACATTTAGAAAGTACTGGTTTCAGTAGTTTTGCAGTGAATGTGTTCCCATCAGTCTGTCAGTGACCACGGTATGGCTGGATTTTTCTTTTGACTTTCAGGAATGCTGAAAGCACAATAAAACTCTGCCAAGGTTTTCACTGCAGCTTGAAGAATTGTGCTATTTATCAGCCTCTGTGTGGATTTTAAGGGAATCACCTGAACTGACCAGAACATCAATGGATTGATTTAAAGATGCAGAAGCATATAATTGTTTTTCTTCATTGATAATACTTTAAGTTTTCAATAACAAATTGTAACCATCTTGGGCGAAAAGTGTCCAATTTGTAATTGCCATGACCAGAATATGGTTTTTGTGTCCTTGGCAATGAGACTGAGCTACCATTGTCAAAACCATGTAGGGCTCTCTTCCTTACACATAATAGATTATTTTCTTCAAACCCAATTCTGATCCAGATATTTTGCGAAGCAGTTGTATTCTGTGCAAGTCAGGGAAAGCAGTGTGATGTAAGTGTTCTAAATCACAATCCAGACAAGGAAAGAAATATGCATCACCTCTGCCTAGGCAAGGTAGAAAAATGGTCTAGCTCTGTATATGCAAATAGGTTATTTGACTCTGCTGGCTTTATCACCAGATGCTCACTGGTCAGACTGCTCAGTCAAGGCTTCTTGATGCTTGTTGCCCTCACAGTAGCAATTAGTGAAAGGTTGAGATTTATTTTCCTGGGGAGGAGGCATTGTCAAAGCCAAAATTGTCAGATGTTGGTGACATTTTTAGAGTAGCAAAAGTTGTTAGCAGAAAACCTCTGGTCTTCAGATCATGGGGTTTTTTTACCTGTTGCTTTTAGATCAGTCTCAGTCTCTAAAACTGAGAAGGCTGCTTTCAGCATTAGGGATTAGTGAGAGATAGTTTCTCCCCAGGACAGTTTTTTCATCTCTCTGTGTTATGGGAAATAATCCAGTGTTACCTTCTGGAGTTACAGGCTGCTGCTCAGTGTTTTGGGCTTCTGGCTGCTGCTTGAAGATTCTGTAATCCTCTTTTAGCCCTCTGTGAAAGCCTTTGGTCTTACTCTTTGAAGAAGGTACAGGATAGAGTAACATCCTTGTTACCCATCATTACAGAAAACATCCTTGTATCCTTTGTCCTGTCCTCAGCTTTGTTAACAGGATGGTCATCCAGATTTTTGGTAGCATTTCAGTGTTAATATCTTCCCTTTAGACCTTGTAAAGATGTTGTTTCGATGATGAATTTTATTAACATTGAATTTCTCGTGTGAGATTTCATTTCTTATTGCCTCCACCACTGCCCAAAGTGTAGATTTTTTTCCCCCACGCAGTGTTTCCTAAATGGATGTGAAGTGGCTCTAAGGAGCACCTGGTAGATGTTACTTTTTCCATCATCACTTATGTACAGGGGCATTCTTCCATCCAGTGCCTTTTGTGGGAAAGAATTCTCCAGGGCTGTGTACTGTAAAACCTTCTATCTGCAAGAGGTTTAACCCTTTCTGCTCAACAGTTTGTAATCACATAACCTTTAGCTCAGTGGGAATGAATACCAATTATCATTTATAAACAGTTCCTCTCATTATGCGCCTATTTATGGCATCTTTTATAGCTTGCTAATTACAAGCACACAAAACAGAAATGTTTGGAGTTAAATAATGTAAACAGGGATGTAATTGATTTTCATGTTGAATAGTTTTTATTGATTTATCGTTAATTAACACTTTTAAAGGATCTCTTGGCAAAGTAATCCATTTAATTTATTCAGTGTTATACGAACTGATGCTAAATTCATGTTAAAATCCACAAAAATATCAACAATTCCATAATACCTGTTTTTCCAACTGTTGCTGTTATACAGATGTTATATATTCTCCCCAAACAAACATGGACAATATATTAAATGCAATCAATCAGGCTCAGTCCAGCTCCCAGGTGACAAATGCCCACAGCACTAAAAACATCACATTCCAGTTGACACTAATTGGCCATCTGTGCAGCAAGGAGGACAGGTATGTCATGAGGAGAAGAGCTGATCCCTGTCAGTCTCAGGGCAGGGTCCTTGGGTGGGTTGTTGAAGAACTGCATGGGCCAGGGAAGAAGCTTGTGACTCGACTAAAAAGACTTTTGTGCTGCAAAACCAAGAGACTCTGGTGTCCATGATGGAAACTTTCTGACAAATACACCACTGTGTCAAGCAGCAGTCACTTGCTATGTTTTGGGCATGCATATAGCACTGCAGAAAATGGAGCATGATGAAGACTTTTCCAGAGGTCTTCAGTGGCTTTTTCCAGTTTTTCAGTGGGAAGCAGGGACTGTGGAATCCGTTCAGGGGGGTTTTGACAGCATTTTCATAGGTGTTAGTTCCCTTCCTCTCCTGCTGACTTTCCTGAAAGCATAGGTGACTTACTCAGCACCTCCCCAGGATCAAGCATCTAGCAAAGAGTAAAATTGCAAGGTGCAATTTTTATTATCAACAGCCCATTATATTTTTCAAATGGGTAGTAAGAGAGTGTAATCACATCAGGCCCTGTTTTTTCATTAGTGAAGGAAAACATTAATATACTGTGACATGCTATTGATTTGATGCAATCAATCTTTCCCGATAACAATAAAACCTTTATATTTTATTAATAGAACAATGCAGTTCATCTCCATTACAGCTCCACTTTATTGTTCTGGGTCACAGTGTATTTCTGGCATGTTTGGAATTTTATTTTTATTAATATAATGTAAAAGCCTGTAAAATCACTCCACTGATCTGTTAGTAGGTTTCATTTGAGGCCCCCAAGCATCTTTTATGAGATGAAATGTTACCGGTGCAGCTCCAGTCATTGATTGTTCAATGACCCTTAGGGGCGGAGAGAGTGGGGAGGGTTAAGAAGGGTTCTTAGCCTTTAATTGTCTTTACTGTTGGGTTGGGTTTTTTTGGTGATGTGGACGCTGAGACTTGTACTTAGACCATCTCATCAGTTTGATGACCTCTCAACACATGGCCAGACCCAGCCCTTCCAAATCCCCTCCCAGCTGGGCTGGAGAAGTCTAAGCTCCACTGAAGCTCCCAGCAGCCATCCAGATGGCAACCCTTCAGCATCATTCCACTTTCTGGCCCTGGCTTTTCAACATTAACTTCAGGCCAGGCACTACATGGACAGGAGATGTCTCAAGCTCTGGGACAGGCCATGGGCACATATTGGAGGAGTTACACTCTGACACAATTTCCTTGCTCATTTCATAATTTCCTTGCTCTTTTAAAAACAGTACAATAGGGTGAATGGCTTTGCTTACACATCCACAGTACATCCATCTTCACCTAGACTCAGATCTGCATATAAGACCAGAACAGCCTAAGGCTTGTGATGCTCTATGAACTCCTCTGTAGTCTTTCTTCTGGAGGGTCCTGCTCTCCAAAAACTGCTGTTCTGCCTCAGTTGTGGGGAAGCTGCTGAGCACACTGCTCTGCAAGTGTCATTCATCAAGAGCAAAATGGCCTCTGGCTTCTCTTTCCTAGTGGGCACAGCAAGTCTGTTGGATCATTTGGCATTTCTCTCTATCTACAGATATTTTTTATTCATCTCCTTTGATTATCCAGAACATATTCCTGATCCTGGTGCAAGACTAGGGCGTCATGATATTCCAGTGAGGCCCCAATTAGTACAGATACTTTCATTAAAGCAAACCTGGATGACTTTCATCACCTGCTCTTTTTTTCCCCCTTGAAATAAAATCTTTTTTAAAGCTACTCCTCTTCCCTTTTGAACCAAGAACAGTGTTGCAAGATCCCTTGGTAGGAAAAATAATCCCCATAAAAATATGATGGCTCCATTTCAAAAGAAATGCGTTTATTAAAGGTAACAGTTTATTAACAGTGACTGTGAAATAGATGGATTTAATGACTTTAATTAGTGCAACACTTTCTGAACATACCTTGAGGAGAATTTAGCTCCTCTTTCTCATCTCCCTCCTGCACTTCTCTGTGTCTAAAGAAGTGTCAGCAATTCCTCATAGTAAAAGTGAAACAGCTCCTACTCACAGTGATGCAAAGCATAGGAGAAAACTACTGTATGAACAGACTGTGGCCACTGGCACTCCAATTAGTGGTAAGGCATAGCATGAATGCAAAGTAAAGCTTTCAAATATTAGGAACACAAAATCAAGCTTCCTGAGCTGCCTCTTTACATCTCTTTCCTTAATGTAACCTTACACAGCTCAGCCCTGCTTGCCTGCATCCTCAGGGAGAGATTAGGAGTCTTCACAGAAGGCACAGGCATTATTAATGCCATGCAGTGATTTGAGGATGACTACGGTGTGCCATGGCTCCCTGAAGTCTAGCCCTCTAAAGGTAGGTGGAAACATTGCTGGTAGATCTCACTTCCACCCATAAAGATCAAAATGCCATCATTTTTAGAGAGAGAGGGAGAAAAAAGATAAATACCATTTTTAATTCTGTTCTGTTTTTTCCTACTCAGTCCTTTTTTCTGTAGGATGTCCAGATTATCAGAATTGAAAGTGTCTGCATCCAAGTCGATTTTGACCAAACCCATCTTCATTCTTGTTTGAAGAAAATGTTTCCTTAAAGTAAAAAATTCCCAAATTTTGAGAGAAACATTTTAATGCCTTCTTGATTTAGGCCATATATAATTCTGTGATTACGGATTATATTTCTTAACATTTGTCACTTAAGTATTTTGACCTGATCAAATTTTGATTTCTCAACTGAATTGAAGAATGATTCGTAAAATTTCATTTCTTAGGTAATGATGTAATACAATTTCATTTTGATGGAAGCATAGCCAAAGGGATAAAATCAACAAGTAGGTAGCCTGCCCCTAGGTCCCCATTCAGAACAAAAAGTGGGTATTTCCTGAGGGGCAAAAAGGTAAGGTTTTAACTAGGTTTCTACCAGCCCACCTTTCCTGAGGTTCAAAGTCCTGCCTTTTCTCTCCAAGAGCCGTGTGGGTCCAGCACAACGAATCCATAAAGAGCATTTTGGAGGATGTAACATATGTAAGGAAGTCAGTGACAAATTCAGCCCTGAACGTTTCAAAACCCTTCCTGGGCATCTGCAAATGACACCTCCCCAAAATTCCTTTCCACAGCCTGGCTATATTTCTATAGAACCCCCAGAAATCACATCTCTGATCTCAGGCATGAAACCCTGTTAAATTCCAGTAAATTCCACAACTTGAATATGTTAAGATTTATTCAGAGAAATGATTGAAGGGAAACTTGGAGAGTAATGGTTCTCTTGAACTCAACAGACAGAAGCCACACTTATGGATAAGTAAAAAAAAGATAAGGAATTTACTTCTTCATACTGGATATTCTTTTCTAGCAAATGGATTGCATAGAAAATGTTGTATATATGCACGTGCATGTGTGTGTGTGTGTGTGTGTGTGTTGCCTGGCAAAGAAGCATTTCTAATATGCTTTCAGACTAAGGTCCATCAATGTGGGATTTTTCCCCCCCTTTCTTCCTGTTTTGTTTCATCGTGGATTTAGGTTATTGCCTGCCAATATTCAGTTCCTGAAGCTTCCTTCAGGCCCTAGGGGAAATCCTGCAGTCCTACAGGGAGCAGTGCTGTGCTGTGCCTGTGCAGCGTGGGGCGGACGTGGGGTGGCCACTGTCATGCTGCTGGCTGGAGGGCACAACGCGGATGAGTGTGTACCTCAGGCTTCTGGAGATCATACTCGTGCCTAATTGATGCTGGAGACAAAAATCCAATAACTTCTGGACACTTTGTAAAAATACCTAGCACGGTCCAAATAATGACAGCACCAAAAGCTTGCACCATAAAAATCTCTTGGGCTAAAATGGAAATAGATACTTGCAGATTTTTCTTTCTTTCCAAAATAAAGATTTGAAAAGAGGGAGAAGTATCACAAGATAGGCAATTCCTTTTTGAGAGGTTTCTTTATATGTGAATGCTATTGGTAATGGAAGGAAAAGTAAAGTAATGCTCTGAAATAAAATTTGTACAGAGGCAGCTTTTTTTGAAATTGCATCCCTTTTCCCAAGAATTCTATGTAGCCTTTAGTCAGCCTTGTTTCTTACAGTTCTCTGTGCTTTGCATGGTAATTAGCTGCTCGTGTTATCAGCAGCACGACGCTCCGGGCTATTTCTCCAGCAGCCGCCGCCGCTATCCTGGGCGGCAGCTCCTGGCATCCTCCTGCCAGCCCGCACCGCAGCCCTGCAGATGTTCGGCGTTCTGCAGCCTCTGCTGCCTGAGCGACGGAGGTGACGGGCACAGCATCCGAGGGAAGAGGCTGAGCCCGCTTCCCCTGACAGGTCCCCAGGACTTGCCAAGATTTCACTGATGGTCCACTGGAGGTTCAGTGAGGCAAGTTTGTTATGACAGGTCGCAAAACAGAAAGGGAGATAAACGAGACGGGTTCATCAGTGTTAGAACAAACACAGGGGAGCAGCTCCCCAGCTTAGTTAGCAGCCTCAAAATCTTTATTTGGTTTTAATTCTAATTAAATTAAAAATGATGAAAACGCTTATTGCACAAATGTCCTGTGGCTGTTGAGAGGATGGAGGGAGTGAGGGAGTGCTTTGCAGAGCGTGCCAGCAGAGCTGACATCAGCCCTGCGCAGGGGCCGCGTCACACAGCCCGCACCAACGCAGTGGTGCTCGCCTGGGGAAGGCCAGCCAAGCACAGAGCGTGTCAAGGGCTCCCTGCTGTTTGCTCCCTAAGCCTAATGCAATCCCTTCTTTTCATTCAGATCTCAAGAAACATCTTCCAGCTTCTGCATTCTTTCTTTTCAAGTTAAACTATGGCCACGAAGTTAAATTCGTTTTGCCAGATTCCATGGCAGCACATGTTCTGTGTAACGTCAGTAGAGATGTTGTGGATGAATGTTCTAGAAAGTTTGATATCAACAGTAATGTTAAGATCTTTGTAAGTATTCAAAGCAAAAATAAATTAAGAAGTTTATATTTGGCACTCAAAAGATGAAAAACAAAGAGGAAAATACAGAAATTGAAGGTTTTCCCCCAAATATTATATCAGTTTTGCATGTCCTTGGTTTTGTGTATGCAGCTTATTTTTCACCCTTTGAAAGGCTGCATAATGATACTGAGAGAGAGACGTGTAAAGTCTTTACTTCCTGCCCAGAGAGATGATGGGCTAGAAAGAAAAGCTAAACTTTTAGTTCTGGGGTAATAGAAAGCAAAATTTCTTGCTGATGAGTATTTGCAGACTTACTTCACTACACTTCTAGGAGAGTTACTTAATTTTCTAACAGATGCTTGTTCCTAATCCTAGTCCGAAATAGCCTGAAATAGCCAAACTCACATTCAGTATTTTTGTGCTCACAGAGATCATCATTTTATCATATGTTCAATGTATTCTATACAGCCTAAGATCATATGGTCATCTCATCCCTTCTTCTGTAAGATGGCAATAGACTAGAAGAGACAACTTAAAGATGGCAGTGAATTTGTTGCTCTGTAAAAAAGACATTCATGATGAGAGCTTTACAGTCTCTACTGTTAGAGGGAAAACAAGTGAATGAACTGAGGCTTGGGGAAGGAAAAGGAAAAAATAGATGGAAGCCCACAGAGAAGGGAGAAATAGCAATTATTTAATATTAATTTTTAAATTATAAAATATACAGAGATTGTTGTTTCTCTCCACTTTGCTAGGTTCACTGGCAACGTGAAGACTTGTCCTCCTGCTCCTGTGACAGGAATATCACACATGGTGCTGTGCAGCTCCTCAGGGGCAGGGCTGAGGTCAGAACACAGCTATCTGCTCAGGGCAGCAGCTTCTCTTCAGCATCCATATATCAGATACGAGTAATTCTCCAAAGTCTGACTTCACCATATGTTTAATACCTTTGTCTTTGAAATCAGCAGTGTAATTTGTAGTGAACTGTAAAGCTGATGGACTGTGTTTCACTAGGAAGAGTTAATGTGACTCATTTGTTTAACAATCAAGGGCCATATTCAGCAAAGATTTACCAGGAGTGCAGACAATAAAGCACTTATGACTTTCTATGAATTGGCATGAAACAACAGCCACAAAAAAATTAGAAAACATAAATTGCTCTTTTGCATATGCATGACTGTTGTTCTCCTGACCTGGGTTACAGCTGGTGGTGGGCTTTAGGCAGCTGAAGATACAGACCTCCTCAGGCCCTCAGCTCAGAATGGGGAGTGATGGTAAAGGTGTCCAGGACTCGCACAA
Source organism: Sturnus vulgaris (assembly GCF_052056855.1). Classification (NCBI taxonomy): domain Eukaryota; kingdom Metazoa; phylum Chordata; class Aves; order Passeriformes; family Sturnidae; genus Sturnus; species Sturnus vulgaris. Next base: position 88,962,128 of record NC_142244.1, on the reverse strand, counting down.
ATTGGTCAGTGGGATCATTTGGCTTTAGTAGGCAGAGGTATCCATTTTTGAAAATGCCTCATGATTTTTTGGATGCATGTCTTGGTTTGAAAGACAGGTGTCTGCTAAGAAAGGCAGGAGCCTCTCTTGAAATAGAAAATGTAAACTCCCTCCCTCCAACTTATTATAATTTTGAAAATAAGGGGCTCTCAGGCAAAGATACAGGAATAGGAATAACAGTGCTTTACTGGGAAGAATTAAAATGGAAATACAGTATTACAAAAAAACAAACACAAAACACTGACAGAGTCAGAATACAACCGACACCCCGTCAGTCAGGCTGCTGGTAGCAGTCCCATTAGATGGTGGCTGCAGTCCTCCTGGATGGCAGATGTGGTTTAGTTGAAGCAATGGTCCTGTAGAAGGGTGCAGTTTTCCTCTGAAGGTCCAGTGATGATGTGGAAAGGTCTGGTTTTTTTCTCTGGAAAAAGGCTGCCTTGGTGTTCCAGATCTCAGTTTTTATCTAGGTAGGAAATGTTTGGCTCCTCCCCCTGGCTGGAGCATCTTCCAATGGGATGATGTAATTTTATCAGTCATACAGTAGGACTCAATGGCCCATTAACAGAAGATATCTTCCTGGAGGAAGGATGGGTTGTGGAAAAGATAAAGAGCACTGCCGCACCTGGTTTTAACAGATGGTGATAGATTACATACTTTTGGTCACATCCTGTATTGCAAAGACTGTGCACAAACACGGATGTGGTAGAGAAGTCTGATTTCCAGATGAGAAGAGCTCAGCAATTTGGAAAAATAAATGGCATTGATGTATCTCCAGGTGCACACCTGAAAATTCAGAGCATCCAGGGTTTTTTTGAAAACAAGAGAAGACCAAACTCACCTGTCTGCTAGCTCTTTGGGTACAGTAATTACCAGATGGCATTTTTCCTATGCCCCTTTCCCACATGGGAAGACCTTAAAACCTAATCCCCTGCTTCCTGAGTTAGTCCTGTTCTGCAAAAAGAAGAAAGCCTTTTTTGGGGGGATTGCCAGGGAGTATAGTGTGGTAAAGGAAATTCCCAGACAGCTTGCTCGATGCAGCAGCCACCTGTATCTTGTGGAGAGTTGTAGGAGATGGGTACCCCCTTGCCATCAGTACCTCCATCCAAGTGTGTCCTCTCTTGCCAGTTGTGCTAGGCAGCCAGAGCAAACTGTGGGCAGAAGGCAGGCAGGAGGGAGGAGGGTATGAGTCTCATGCTGCCTCGTCCTTGCTGGCAGAATTTTGGGTCCCAATGAGCACCCAGGCTGAGCACGTAGGTGAGGCACCGTCTGGATGGTTCCTGCGGGGGAATAACTGCCCTGCCAAATCTCTGATTTCCCCTCTGCAGAGTAGCTCTGGAGTGAGTCATACTGCTTGGGAGAGTCGAATTCTTCTGTACCCTCAGTCCCACAGTGTATGGGTGGGCTTGGAGTGGGCATTTTAGGAAATCATAGCTTCTCAGGACTGCTGTGCCCGTGCTCAGTGTTGCTGCCTGTGTTGCAATCTCTGCAGCTCTCCCCTTGGTGTCACGGGGGCCTCTGCCCTGCACATCCTCAGGCTTTGCACAGACAGTGTCACTGCAGACCTGTGCTGCACAAAGGATGTGGAGAAATGCTATTCATTTGATATAAATAAATGCACATTGGATCCATGTACATGCAATAACTTTTTTGCTTCTGCTTACTCATACGCAATAGAGCCAAAACTGCAGGAAAAGCACACAAACGTGGTGTGAAAAAAATCCATTGAATTTACAGAAATATGTTGCAATCATATGTAAACACTGTAAATATTGCATCTTCCTGTGGTGCTGATGGGGAATAATTTGAGAATTTTAAGCAGGGCAACTTTTCAGATGCTGGAAAGACTTGGCCTCATTTTGAAACTGTAATAGAGGTTGGAAAATATTTCATGTGACGACCATGTCCTCAGACCTATTTGTTATTTCTTTTTAAAACATAAACAAACTGTCTTCTCATTTTGTTTACAGGACAGTGGAACAGGAGATAACAGCTGCATTGAAGAAATACTGCGGGTAGGAATCCTGAAAAATCTTTTTTTTTCCAGCCCCATTTTGTTTGCTCTCAAAAGACAACAGAATAACGAGAATATTTCAATTACTGCTGTTAAAATTTTCCTCCTTTAGATTGTCATCTTTCTAAGGAAAAAGTAGGCAAAATTATTTCCTCATAAAAAATAATTGAAAAATCTGTGAGAACAACCTTTCAAAGCCTGTAGATTTCACTGCTGCTTTATGCCTGTACAGCTGACCTTCATGCATGGAGAAGCAGATAATGGGATAAATTATAAACTGAAATGTACAATGATGTTTCAGGTTTACAAACCATGCAAAGTGCATGTTTCCATTAATCATGACTGTCAAAAATCTTAATTTTGAAGGGAGGTCTAGGAAGGTCATTTTCCACCTGGATTTAATTATGTAATGTCATTATTTTCATTATGTCCATTATATAATGACAATGAGCAAAATCTGTAGCTATTTCCATATTTCATTATTATTTATTTTATCTTAGTAATTTCTAGTTTATTTTCATGGAGCAAATTAATACACATCCGGACAGATCTTGGCTTGAATCAACTTGGATATTAATTATTTTCTGTGGCAGAAAAATTTATAAACAATGAAACTTTTCCATAATATTTTAACTCATGTTGTCATTTTGGTTCTTTTTCAAAAATGATCATTCAATAATTCACAATGCTTAAAAATCTATTGTAATAGTGATTGAAACAAAAAGCAAGGTAGATGGAATGATAGAACCTCCCTGTTACTCTATGTGCTTCTACCTCTTGGATATTCCCCCACCCAAATATTTCTGATGATTTATAAACTAGAGGGTTATAAATATTTGGTTTGGAGGTTAGCAGTGCATTAAGCCTGTTGCTTCTAAAGGCATTTCTCCATTCTCTCTCAATATGTTAAATGCAGCTTTTAATTCTTAAACTGGTGAAGAGTTTATCGAAGGGTGATGATGATGTATTGCTTATGACTTCACTGGCAGAGTTTTTACTTAGCTAACATTTACAAAGTAGGCTTTGTTAGGACTTAGGTGCATATTCAACAAGCCTAAGCCACAGGTCCTGCTGGTTGGTTACAAATTAGTGGCAAATATCGTGAATTCATGATGTGATGTGATGCTTAGACACCCCTTTTCAAGCAAGGCTTTTAAAATGAACAGTCAGAGAAACTGGTCTTCCTCTTTTAGTTTCTTCAGTTTGGCTCATGCAATTAAGCAAAAATGTAGAAGAGGCACTATTCCTTCCACACAGAGGAAGATGGGTATGTAAGAGACCTCATCTGAGAAGAAAAATGTACTATACGACTAAAGATAGTAAGGTGCATCTCCAAAACAATGAACACAGCTGCTGCTCTCTCTTTCTTTTTTTCCCTTTGGAATGTTCCTCAATATATACTTTTGTCAAGCTTCATGATGGGTAACCTCACCAATCTGCCCATCTTCCATGTCTGCAAACCTGGGCATCACTTTCTATTCTGAACTTCCTTGGCATGTCTGTGTCTAAGACTACACGTAAATCTTCCAAGCTGGGCTGTTATTCAATAGTATTTCTGACTGAAGCTCTTTATTCTCAAGGGTGTAAGTCTTTGGTCCAAAATTCTCATTACACACTTTGATTGCTGCTGCATCCTTTCCTAGTTTTTGACAAATGCAATGTTACCCACCTCCATTCATGCTGCTGTGCAGATAATTTTCCTAACTTGACATCTTGCCCAGAGACATTTGTCTTCACATCTCACCACTGTCATCTTCTCTATCACATCAAGTACAGCTATTTGTCTCAGATTTTAAGGCCTCCAGTCCATGCTAACATATTAAATCCCTCTTTAGCTCAGCTGGTGGTGTCAAAATGCTTCTAAGTTTTACATCAATTAATTTCTCCAGTGCTTCCCATCAGATCTGGGAAGAGCCTTGAAAACTTTCCCTATCATCTCCATAGCTACCTCCCAATCTTAAGGGCCTCCTTTTTTCCCAAGGATGGTGGAAAACCAGTGGTGAGGTGAGAGCTCTACTGCTGCTTCTCATGCTTGTACAATTTTTGTCCCATTTGTTTCTTGTAGTACTCTGTCAGGTCAGATATATCCATCTGCTGTCTTTTGTACCAAAGAGTGGATTTTCTATGTCAAGGAACTTCTGTGTATTACAAAAGAAGTGCTTAGGTACTCTTGTAATACAAATCCAGCTCTGCAGTGGTTGTTGTCACTGATAATTACTGAAAACAGCAACAGTAATAATATGTCTTTGCTGCTCACTTTGTAATTTACTGGCATCTAGACATTTCCATCACTCTCCATGCCCTCTTTTTCTCCTGAGCAGATCTATGAAGTTGTAACACAGATTTTCTACTTTTCTAAAACAGACTGTTTATGAGGAATGCCATTTCCATGTTTTTGTTGGAGGTGCTATTCACATCATAAAGCCAAAGTTTAGTTTCTTTTAAATAGAATATATGAAGTTGCTATGCAGGTGCCAAAGGCAGACAGAGAAAAGCCACAGCAGCTGCAATATTTGTGTTCCCCTCAGAAAAGATGGCTGGCCTGCTGGAATATGTTTATTATGGGAAGGGCCACTTCTAATGTACAGAGCATCAACAAAAGCAAGAAGATGCTTAAAATTCATAATTTTAGGGAATATTTCATCCTGTATAAGCTGTGTCTTGCACAACACAAAGCAGAAAACATCCTCTCTTTCTAGGTGATGTGTTCCCTCCACAAGTCAGGCTGTGGCTTTTCCATGAAACAGATACTTCCACGGCATGTCCATGTTTCCTCAGGCAAGACTGAGGGCAGTAGTAAGTGTGCCCCAGGTCTGCTCCATCTGCTTCCCTGTGTTCCCTTCCCCCAGCAGGTGAGAAGAGGCAGAACTGTGCACAGGTCTTGTCACCCTCTGGTTCCAGGATGTGGCCATGGCCAGAGCTAACAAATCGATTTTGGTGTGGCTTTAAAATCACCAAATCTGATGTTGCAATAACTATGACAAGATTTTATCTTTTTTTTTTTGCCGTCTGCTGCAACACAGCAGCAGAGCTACAGCTCAAGTCTAACCTTTTTTGATGTTGTTTTACCAAATGTATCAAAACTCTATAGACTTTGTAAACTGACAGATCTTTCTGCACATAACTGCAGCTTCCAGAGAATGCCCCCAAGTACTGAAACACGGAACCTCTTCCAGTCCTGAAGGAGGTTGATTAACAAGACAGTAACCCTGTCGAGATTGGAGCTGTTGTAAGGTCTCCTGTAGAGTTTATAATCACTGCAGGAATCCTGAACCTCATCTAACCCCATGCACTAATTTGCAGCAGCTTCTTCAAAGTGTACTGACTTCTCTGTCCAGCTGCAGGCACACACTTTGAGGATAGAGAAAACTTCTAAGTGCCTTCAATGTAAATAACTCTAGTAAGACCAAGTTACAGATGTAATGTAATGTAATGTAATTCAATTCTTGCTAGTAGATTTAAAGGCAATTCCTTGTAAGCTTTGCATTGTTCATGGAGGACATGATAGAAAACTTTGAAGTGGAAAATAAGTTAAGGCTGCACAAATACCCTTTGTTTCACTATGCATGGAGCAGTTGCTGTGTGAGTTCCTGAGACATTGCCAAAGCCAACCTACTCACTTCCTTGCTAAAACACAGGCTGGCTAAGCACGATTACTTCAGTTCTGGGGTCCCCAGCAAAGGAACCTGTTGGAGCAAGTCCAGAGGAGGCCACCAAGTTGATTAGAGGGAAGGAGCACCTCTCCTGTGAGTAAAGGCTGAGACAATTAGAATTGTTCAGCCTGGAAAAGAGATGGCTTAGGGGTAACCTAATTACAGCCTTCCAGTACCTAAAGGAAGCCTACAAGAAAGAGGGAGAAGGACTTTCCCATGAGAACATGTAGTGACAGGACAAAGAGGAATGGATTCAATCTAAAAGATAATAGGTTTGGATCAGACACTAGGAAGAAATTCTTTATTCTGAGAGTGGGGAGGCACTGAAACAAGCTGCCCAGAGAAGGGGTGGATGCCCATCCTTGGAGGTGTTTAAGGCCAGGTTGGATGGGGTCCTGAGCAACCTGATCTTGTGGAAGTTCTGCCTGCCCTTGGCAGGAGGGTTGGAACTAGATCTGGATGGTGCCTTCTGATCCAAACCATTCTATGATAAGTCTATGATTCTATGATAGTAATGTTGGCTGATTTCTGACTTCATTAGTGTGTGGAGTTGTGTATTTTGTTATGACTGGTGGGGTTTAAAGTAAACATTTATTTTACTGTAGTACCTTCAAAGATCAGGAGCAGCAAGAGTCCTGCCTCTCCACTAAGTTAACTGTTGCAGCCAATATAGGATGCAGTCTGAGAATATTTGCTATGGATTAAAGAAGCAAGGGAGTGTGTTGAGTGCAGGCAGTTCTTGATTTGTAAGGTAAGTGGAGATTGATCTGGCTATTCTTACAGTCTTAGCTGTGATTTCCTAGACCTGTGGTAGCTTTGTTGGAAGGAAACTCACAGGCAAGCTGAGTTTTTGATTATTGAAGAGGTTCCTTGTGAATTCCCTGGATTTTTTTTGTGTTGACATGAGCAGTGTCATTGAACTGGGAGGCACAGTTTGAGTGTTTGGCCTGCAAACAGTATTTGGCTGCAGAATGAGAAGACAGCAGGAAGCTGGAGGAGCAACAGGAATGCAGAGAAAGGGCTGGAGAAAAACCGAGCACAGCCAGTTAACACAGAAAAAAACACTTTGAAATGGCATGGAGCAGTGGGGAAACAGGCTGGGGTCTGCAGTGGACGACAGATAATTTCTTTCAGAGGAGATAGAAAAAGCCATTGGGAGGCAGTGAAAGGACATGGACTCCAGCTGTGAACATCCGCCCCAGTGAAGGACAGCTCTCCTTGGTGCCATGAACCTCCTATGCAGGGAGGGATAAGCACCCACAGATGGCCTTGAAATAGGTTGTGACTCCTCATGACCACAGGATATCCACTTATGAAAATGACATTTTAAGTGTGATGGCTTTGATAAGTGATTTACTTGACTCTCTCTACCCCATGAATCTAATCAGAGTATGTAAAGCACTGCACTTCTTATTTGAGCAACATAAAAAAAAAAGAATGTAAACAGAATCTAATTCTGTATTTTTTCCCTTCTCCACTTGGGATCCCTTGGCTCATTAGCAGTCCTGCTAATTCTTTAGCAGAAAGCATTAAGGATCGACCCATCAAATATTCAGTGCCTTTTTTCAAACCTGAACAGCCATATGTGCCATGAGATCAGCTGCACTCCATCAGCTGATTGAATTAAAACAAGAGCAGAGGTAAATTAGAAACTGTTTTGCACAAGACAAATCCTGTGAAAACATGAAATTCTACCAAACACACTGTCACTGTGAATAAGCATCACAGTCAGTGGAGCACGTGTCAATACTTAGAGGGGAGAAAAATCAGTTTCTTAGAGGTAGGTTGTTAGTTCAACAACTGTGAACTGCTGCCTTGTAAATGTTAATGACTGTAAGATCCCACTGGCTGCAGTTAAGCTCCTGGTGGAGTTGGACACATGAAGAATTACAGAACATAGATATGGTAATCAGCAGTATATTTCTAAACACTCCTGTTGCTTTCCAAAGCAGAGGGAAAACCCTACAGGTGGACTGAGACCCACTTTGCTGCACAGCGCTCGTGCAATAGCTGCCTCTGCACTAGCTGAGTGTTTCTTTGCAGTCTCACTGCTGGGAAGAAACTTCTGGGCAACATTAAGAGGGAGGTGAGAAGGCCAGCCTCAAACCAGCACCTCTGGGGAGAAATTCGCGCTTGCTCTTGTGACTGAACCTGGTGGGAAACTCCTGGGAAAGTTTCTGGAGGAACACACCAACTTCAGGCAAAAGAGAGATGGTAGAGGAGAGAGAAGTTATGGAGACTTATAAGCAGCCCCAGTTTGCAGACACTTGATTAGTCTCATTGAATACAGAAGTACTCCAAAGTGTCAGAATTATGTTAAATAATGTCTCAGATGCCTAAAATATCACTTTTTTCCTTGCAATCTTTCAGAAGAACTTCCACAGCATGGCTTCTGGTATCCTAAATTTCAGAGCAATTAAAGCATTCTTTTGGCTGATATTTACTGTTCATTGCATTTTTTTCTTAGTATTAGTATTATTCTTTTTGTCTTTCTTACTCAAGTAAGTACTCACCTATAAACATTGCCCTTCTTACCACAAGTACACCCAGGTCATCTGTACAGTACCTTTTCTGAGCAGTCACTGCACCTTTGTCAGCTTTCCTCCAGCCAGCCTGGGGACTGCTAGTGCTGTGGACAGCAGCACCATAGAGCTTCAGCAAGCTCTGCCTGGAACTTCTCCAGCTTCCCAGTGAGAATTAGCAGTCCATACGGTACCTTGGGCTGTTAGAGAAAAATTAGCAGCAGTACCAGAGCTAAAGATACTTTGTCCACATAAGCTGCAGTGATTACAGAGAGCTGTACCTGTGTACATCCCCTTGACTCCTCACACCATGAAAATTTCAGGACACAGCCTCTGTATGTGGTGCCTTGGACTATCTCTGTGTATATGCTTATGCCAGGGTCTTTCTCCATCCAAAATGCTGGAAAGAGATTGCTTACTTTTCATGCATTTTATCTCTTTTTGTGCTTTCTCAGATCATCAGAGTCCCTCTCCAGGTGATCTGTTACTTATTATTAGCTCATCTGAATAGAACCTGCTCCTAGTTTGGCCACCAAGCATGGCATGTCCTTTTTATTGCCCACACTGTGTTTTTTCAACTGTCAATAAACTTTCACAGACAACATTTTAAACCTAGATATGTAAATATTGCTTCCTTGACCCTTTACAGATAGAGTCTGAGGTACAGAATATCATGCAAAATGCATAAAATGCTACACTAACAGTGGTAATGTCAACCGACCATAAATTATCAGCTGTTCCCCTGAAGAATTGTCACTCTTGGATTTTTGCTGCTTCCACTGTTTTTCTTGAAAATACTATATCAAAGGAATCTGAGGTTTGAAGTATGCTTATATTTAAAACTTGAACATAGTAAATCTTGATGTCAGTTAATAAATACCACCTTAAAAAGACAAAAACTATAAATGTTTTAGTGGAAATAGGAGATCAAGCTAGAAACTCATATGTGGGCCTATAACTTAGAACTAACACCACTCAAAGGTAATCTGTCTTTCAGTCTTCAGGTGCCAGTGCAGGATGTGGAGGCACACTCTGACATCAGCCACCCATGTGCTGGGACACTGACATTTTCAAATACACCAAAACCTGGTCTTTTTGGAACTGAATAGGGTGCTACAGACAAAAGAGACACATACTCCTTTTGGAACTCTAGTAGCTGGTGTGCAAAGGCTTTGTGTTAGGTAAAGTCAGGTCAGTATAAAAATGAAACACTACAGTGCTAATTTGGCTGAATTAATTTTAAAAATTGCTGTTTTGTAGTGACTGTATATACACCCTGTTATTTGACAAAGCAAGAGAGAATATAGAATGAATTATCCAACCTCTCTACTATACAAAAACAATACAGTAAAATACTTACTAATTTTTCCCTCTGTTTAGGGTGTTTCACAAAGCTGGGGGGAAAGCACAATCACCATCTTGTTCCAATACCGAGAAATTATTCTTTGTTATTAAGGGCAAAGGGCCAGATAGATCCTCATTTTGTACAGCTCTGCCACTGCTCCTCTGAGGCCAACAACATTAATACCAAAATAATACCAGAAAGAACCTGTATTATCAGTCCTAACGAAAGAAGAATAAAATTTGGGCAATAGCAGGTATCTGCACTGCTGGGAGCCTGGGGCTTTAGACTTCAGCTGCTGTCTTTAGAGAAAAACTGACTTCCTACCCCCTTGTAAGTCTGACACAAAACAAACTGAAACCACAGGGAGGTGTGACTTGAGATGACACAGCTCTTTAGTACACCCTATGGTGACAATGGCTTCCTCCTTGATTAAACAGGCATTAAGGAACTGACCAGAGAATGTAACTAAATGCCGTTAGATTGTCTGTCTATCCAAAGCAGCAATCGTGTTTGCTTTGCCATGTTTCCAGGGATGGCTACAGAGTGATGGAGGGAGAGGCAGAGCCCATACTCCATGTGTTCTGGGCTGCAGTTGTGGCTGCAGAACCAGGCAGTCATTGCCCACAGTCCCTGATGCCTGCAGACACAGCCCTGGTTTGCCCTGTGAGCCTGCAGGGTGACAGAACCTATTGCCATCCCCACCTGAAGCTGTGTCTCTGAAAACCTGCATTAGTTTGAGGTGTGGGTTTCAGTGGCTGACACTGCACATGTACTTTGGCCATGCACCTTTTCCTGTCTCCTACACTAATATTTTCAGTAGACACTCTTATATCTAGGAAATTCCTCTGTGGTGCCTGATTTTCCACAACTGGAGATAATCAGCAGGAACTCTCCCACCACTGTCACGTTTTTGTCTGACCCAGGATGCATGAGCTCTCTGTTTTTGTCTGAGAGAGGCAGCTTTCCTCATTTGGGAGCTGAGACAAATACTCTTTTGTTAATCTTACTTAATCATATTTAGGAGCAACACATGAGTTAGCAGTTAGCTTCTCTTGGCAGAAAGAATTTAAGGAAATTGTAGAAGAAAAGAGGAGTCTAATAAAAGGAAATTAAATCACTTTCAAGAATATTCCATTGCAATGTCTGTACTAATAAGTAAAATGGACTAATGAGTGTTCTCTTTGCCTGAGGCTAATCAGCACTGTGTGGCTTGTGCCCAAAATGCTGAGTTCTCTTCTAGCCATGCAGCAGAGTGGCTTCACCCATGCTGCCTGTTGGGAGGGACCCCAGGCATGCAGGGCTTTTCTTTGCAAGAGCTGGCCCCGGTGAAAACCATGCTGCTGTCAGTGGTTTAATGATATGAATGGCTGTGGGCCAGCACTCAGATGTGATCCCCTCCCTGTGTTAGGAGGGATGCAGTCTAATTTTCTGTGTTTTCTTCCTGCCTTGTGCAAAATCTCCAAGGCTTTGGACAATACAGTACTAACCACATTGCAAAAAAAAAAAAAAAGTGGTTGAAAATCTCTAACATTTTAAATTCTATATATTTTGGCATGTTTTTGCCATTGTATTTCTCTGCTCTTGGGACATACTAAGTTGGGTTTTTCTTTGAAAATGTGGGAGGTAAAATTTGGTTTTGAAGGAAATACAAGTACATACACAGGCACTTGTATGCAGTGATGTTAATAGCATACTTCAAGAGAGACTGACCAAATACTGATCAAGTTTTGACCAACCAAAATGCTATAGTATCTGTTCTTCATAATTAGTGCTAAATGCCATTTACTGTGTATGGTGCATTGTGTCATTCTTAAGTTATTTAGGATTTAGTAACTTAGGAAGTAACATGCTATCACCTGGGCTTCAAAAGTGAGATACTTGGAAATTATGCAATTATTTAATGCAAAAATGTTTAATGTTTTCTGAAATGATGGGCCTCTGAGTGAGTTGTCCAAATAGTCCCACTGTAGAGATTATAATGAAGATGGTGATCAAGCATCACATTTCTGACAGTCTCTGAAAATCTAGTTTTTGCCAACAGAATTAATTTAATTTAAAAAAATATTTTTTGCAATAATATTGACTGCACTTAAAGTCACTCAGACGTAGAAAGGCATACATACAAGCTTCTGTTAGAAACCATGCAATATTATAAAGAAATTGCAAGCCTGTCACTTTATCCTTGGAGGGGAAAAATGTTATTCAGTGTAATGACAATAGCTTGGTGGGAGAGAAAGTGGGCTTCATGCAGTAAAAAAGTTTATTTCCAGCTGTATGGGTTCTCCACAGAATTTTTTTTCATTAATCCTATCAAGTTATTTGTTATTTACTCATGAATGCTGAATAAATACTGAAAAAATCCAAGACATTATTAATTTTTCTCATATTGCATATATGCATATGTAATGGTTCATTATAGCCCTGCATTTTCAGAGATTTCCAGTGTAAATGAAAAGAGCCCAATTTTAAAAATTGCAGACCCTGATCCAACCTTTGTTGACTTCAGATCCTGATTTTGAATTGAGCACCAAAAGAGAAAATCATGCCTATTAAATTGAGTAAACATTTTCTTCATTTATCTGGGTGGCTTTTTTCTGTCAATGAAAACTATTTTTTTGCTAAAAATGCCAACCCTTAAAAACTTAATGAGTATTAATGAAAAGCTGGAATAATTTAGCATGGACAAGAAGAGGGTAGTTTTCCTCAGACATTTCGTTAATAGGAACTGAATCCTAAAAGGCCTGTTCTCCTTGTGGTTTGTCAGAATAATTCTCGTTATAGGTGATGGGTACCAGGTACATATGCATCAATAGCAGAATAGACTGCTAAATATAGTTGCTGCTGCAGCAGCTGGTTCTCTCTCGTGTTCATCAGATGAGAAAGCTCGAAGCTGCAGCAGCCTCACAGCATAGGAAGGACAATGCTTGAAGAAAATTTTTCCTGGGAACAGAGACATTAGCTTGGTTTTTCACTTCAGCCACTTTTTCAGGCTTTTTCCAAGCACGTGGACAATGTTCATCCTGATGTCTGTGGGCCTACAGGGCAGCCAGCACACGGCTTGCCTTAGCCTAAGGAGGCTACCCAAATTTGCTGTGTGCATGGCTTTGTCCAGGCTCTGTGACCACTGCAGGTTCTGCAGGCTTTGCAAAAAAATAGGTGCTTGTGGCTTTTTCCCCATTAGATTGAGAAGCAGTGTGTATCTCTAGACAAAACAATAAAAGATCTGCACACTTTTTCTTATCTAAACTTTCCCATCATTTTTTTCTGTCACTCCTCAGCTCCCTTGCATCTGAAGATGACATTTCCACCCTGTCTTCCAGGCTCAGCCTGGCTTTCCCTCTCTCTCCCCTCCCAGGCAGCAGCATCTTTCATCCTCCCTGGTGTCTCTCTGCTCAGAGAGCTGCCTCCAGGCTCTCTTCTCCTAAACAAGCTGCCTTTGTCTCTTGGCCCTTGGAGTCTCACAGGAGTCACTTAGGCTCTGTGATTTTTTTTAAGACCCAGGATTAGTATCTGATATCTTTTTTTCGCTTGTCTGGGATTTTCCACTATCCACACCTAGACCCCTCTGGAGAGGCAGGGAAAAAAACACGGCCCTTAACCTTTTATTTTCCTTGGGTAAAATGTATTCAGGTGCTGATAATCTTTAGCTATCAACCTTCTTATGCACAGACATTAACTTCTTATCCTTGTCTTCTTAGCATACAGAGTATAAAGCATTACATAGTAAAAAACAGCCATACGGAATTTATAAATTATACATAGGCAGATTCCCCAAATCATCAAACATTCCCTTCTGTTAAAGATGCTCCCGATCAGTTATTTTTTCTGTGGTGTATGTATCTTTTCATATCTTGTCATCTAAGCTTTCATGGATTTTTTTCTTCGTTCTTGTTTTTCTTGTCTGTTTGTTTTTTGAGGAGTTTTTTGTGGTTTTTTGCTTTTATTTTTGGTGGGAATTTTTTGTTTGCTTTGTTTTTGTTTTGTTTTTGTTTTGGTAATTTCAGTGAGTTCAGATTTAAAACAAGAAGTCTGTTTTTTCACCCCTGTCTCTGTCCATTTTTGCCAGCAGAAACCATGCAGCTTGGATGAACAAGTGGAGGGATTTCTCGGTTTAGATGATGTGTTTGGTTTTGGTGTCCTTTCTCACATGCTTCACTTGACAAAAGATAATTCAAAAGCCATGGCAGCTAAATAGTGTGAGTACTAGTAAGCTCAACACATGCAGAAATGGGTCGACCCATGATTGCATCTTGTTCTGCTATTCAAGTGCCTGTATTTTGGACAAGAGCCATTGAATTAATAGGCAGAGTACACCATAGGAAACATTCAGGATTTAGGGCCAGCAAGAAGTACTTAGTTGTGGTGAAACCATAATTATATGATCTATTGCAATGTGTCCTCAATTTTTCCACAAAAGATACCACTCTTCCTAAATTTTTAAGGCCATGTTTCAAATCAAATCTTACAAGTACAAACTTAGATGTCTTTAAAATATAAACCAAAGCATTGTTGGCTTGGCAGATGCATTTTTATGAAGCTCATATCCCAAAATAAAAGCACTTTAAGAATCCTGCAACTTAAAGTGTGTTAAAGTAAATGAAAATGGAGCATTTTTTTGAGATGAAGATAAGGAGAATCAAGTGTTGAAGCCAACAGAGGTAAAAGGGAAAATATAGCTGATCATACACCCATCCACCCCAGCCATTCCTCTCCACTCACCTCCACTCATCTCTCCACTGCTCTGTTGCTGTTTCTGTATCCAGACGGGATAGGATGCAGGGTCAGTCCAGCCAAGCACTGCAGTTCTTCTGTGTGGAACAAGTCAGGCTCCTGCTGTGAATCACTCTCATGCTGCTGCCTCCTCCTGATTGCTGGGTCCTGTGAGAAGGGACAGGGAGCAGGCACCCAGCCCCTGTGAGTTCAGGGTCAGACACAGCCAGCGTGAGCACCCCATGCAAAACAGACTCAGCACTGACAGATGAACGCTTTCTCTTAGTTCTGAGCAGGAGGGATTTGAGCAAGAACCTCAAATCTAAGATGTGAAATGTGATAAAGATCTGCAAAATGAGATGCTTGGTGTAGGACAGCACTGTTGGTTCATCTGACTCCATCTAAACTGGTGGCAGCCAAGAGGTCCTTCTGGTCTCACCTATCTAGCTGGGTCCTGCCCATACAGCAGGGCAACAGACCTGCATAAATCAGTCCACACAACTTTCCTGCACCCTAGTTTCAGTCCCAAATCCCCTGGATGTACAGGCTGAAGGGAGTCCCAGTACAGCTCAGCTGGGTTATGCATCTAAGCAGTGGGAGGACAAGGAGCATAGAAAGCAAATTACAGCTCTGCAGGTGAATTCAGACCAAGCCAGAAGAAAATTATTCTGTTCCTGTACTATCCAATGTTTATGTCATTTATCTCAAAATAGAATTAAGGTGTGGGAAAGCCTACAAAATGCACAACTGCATTTCTCTGTAAAATTACAGGGTTTCTTCTTTTTGGAATAATGACTGTAAATTCCTTGGTATCATGGAGACTACTTAAGGTCACATTTACCAAAGCATATTTAAAGAAAGTTCAGACCTTTTGTGTCTGACACATTCTGATTATCTGTCTGGAGGCAAGGCTCGTCATTTTGATATGTAATGAATAAAATGCACAAGTGGAAGGAATGAGGATAATGAATTTGCAGGATAATTTTACTAATTATCTTGTTGCTGATCATAAAACTAAGGCTCTGCAAGTCAATCCTACCACAGCTATTAATATGCAATGCCTAAAGCTGTTCTTGTAACATTTATTATGTATCTCTCCGGTTCTGCACAAGTTGATAGTTTACTATTAAATTTGTAGAAGTGAGGTTAGTAGCATGTTCATTGTTCTAAGCATAATGTGTAGAATTACACAGGTTTACCAAAGTCTAAAATAAATGAAAGCATATAAAATAAGATTTTCTTTTACTGTGTGAATATTGCATGATGAGTTGAGATGGAATTTATCTCACCTTGTTATTATCTGAAGATAGGCATCTAATCTAAGTTAGGAATTTAATCTCCCTACATAGTCACAGGAGAGAGGATGGGACAAATTATCCTCTGAAGATCCCTTTCTTCTCACTGACTACACAGGGGTCTGAGTCTATTTGCTAATTTTTATTTTTTTTTTTACTAAAGCTAAAATGGATTAAAGTTTGTTGTCGAGGAGTGGAAAACTTTCAACAAGGAAAAGAGCCAGAAACAAGTAACAGTACAATGAGGTTGTGATTGACCCACCAACCATTTGGATGACAATGTTTAAAAGGTAGTTTGAGGACATAAACATAAGAGTCAGTCCACAGTGATGATCTGCTTTGGGAAAAAAATCAAGAACATGGAAAGCTATCTGTCAAAGTGAGAGAGACAAGCTCAGGAGCCACAATGGGATGCTCAGCTTTGACTTTAGGAATAGGAACTGATGAGTGAGGGTGAAAAATTACTGGCCTAAAAATACACGCAAGAAAGACAAAAGAAAACATAATATCAGAGAAGTGAAAAGTGGGAGGAAGCAAGTGGATCCTGGCACTTATTTCTTCTGCATCCAGAGGACCAGAAGGAGCTCAGTCTCCTCCCTCCCCAGAGCAGTGCAGAATTGTCTCCCTCCCTGTGTAATTGACCACAAATCTCCTGAACTATTTCTGTGACTTTCACTGCTTTGCTCTCCCCTACATGAAAGTTTAGGTATTGCCCATTATTTCTCCCATGTAGAAAAGTCCGATGTTTAATTCATTTTGGTGCAAAAGGGAATCAAATGGGAAAATCTGTAGGCATTAGAAATGCAGACTGTAGGCTGAATTTATGGAATGGGAGTACTCTGGGAAAGTGGCATGGTAGATCTTAACCCTGTGACCTCAGTTCTGTGTCATTCTGTCTGGGCTCTGTAACACCTTGTTTCTGCCTCACTCAGTATTTGTTTAAGCAGACTGTAGTCATTGGCACTGCCCATGTGATGGAGAGCATTGTAATGGGTATACAGTTTTTTCTTAGAAAAAAATACAAATCCTCCCAGAAAGATCTATTCAGACTACTCCTGCAGAAAGCTAAGATACCATAAAGTTTTTGATAACTAAATCCATTTGGTGTTTTATCTCTCACCTCAAATCATTTCCTTCTGATATTAGACAAAACTACAGCACAATAAAAACCAATAATGATCCAGCACTTGGCTTAATAAAAGAGTCTTTTGAACTGCTATAACAACATAGAAAAGAGGTCATCTATTTCAGCATAGATCTTAAAGTTAGCTGGAAATACTTGTAATATTAACAGAAGAATCAAAGCTGCCTCTCTGCCAACCATGCCACAAATAAGAATTCTGCAAGTAAGGACTTTGGAAGCCCCACAGGACTCTGCTTTAATAAGCAAGTCATCTCAAAGCACTGTTGCAGACAGCCATGGGGTACAAAATAAGCCAGACCAGAAATGATCTAGCTGCAGAGACACATGGAAGCAACAGGTTCTCTCCAGATAATGGGATAAAAAACTAGACAGTTTTGAAAAATAAATATTTTTCATGTTGCCTTTTTATTTTCTATTTCATGTCTTGCTTGGGCTTTTGTCTCCCATCATGAAAGTTCATCAGAAACATTAAAAGAATAAATGGAGTGCTATTTGCAGGTTTTGGTTTTGTTGTTGTATGAAATGGAGAGCATACTGTGCTATAAATAAAAACTTGTAAGCAAATTAAAACCTGCCTAACAGGAGATTAAGATGGTCTGAAGTCACTGACTCAGATCATAAACAGTGCCGCCGTTAGCTGAAACTATTAATCACTGTGGGACAAAATAAAAGAGGAAATTTGTTAAAAAATAAGCAGGGGCAGGATGCTAACTCCAGGGGCATGCTGTTTGGCTCGTTAATAATGTATAACGAAGCGTGTGCCAGATCAAAAGCAAATCACATGCAGCTGGCAGAAAATGAAATGGCATTAGGCAAAGTATTTGTCTAGCTATGAGGCTATTTAAGAAACTGCTGTCTATTAATGTGATGTTGATTAAAGCTTTTCAAATTAAGCTTTTCAAATTAATTTTTGCTCATAGAAACCCCATCAATAAAACATGGTATATGCCTTTTATATATATGCATGCACGCATATGTGGGGATACCCCTATATATGCATTATATATTATAAATACCACAAATATTTAGTCACAACTTTGCAAAATTGCCAGGAGTTATCAGCGACTAATTAAATCATCCTCACATTCTTATTGTAATTGATACTCTGTGTGTGTGTACTGATTAATTGTTTTTTGTCTGTGTTATGATGCTATTTTTGATACGACAGACTTTGACGAAAAGCTGTAGCAGAGGGAAAAATGAGTGCTGTTGTCACATGCCTGTTCCTCACAAGTTACACTGTTGGTTTCAGAAATCTAGGAGGGACACACCTGTCTGCTGAACTCCTTCATCTTTGGATGTGTTGGCTGAGCAAGGGGTCAGGAAGCTGAGGCACATTACTTACATAGACAGGTGCTTTTCCACCAGCATCCTGTTTTTAAGGTACTGATACACCCATCAATGGCTGAGGTTAGGCTCATGCAGGAGGCCGGAGATGTACTTCTGCATCTGGTTGCAGTGAGGACCTGTTTTCAATGCAGTGAAAGCCTGAAGCACAAGGCCTGGCCTGAAACACCCATAGTCTAACCTGTAGGCTGGAAACATGACCCTTGGTCATGCCTGTTGGGCTGGCTTGGGCTTTTCTACCTTAGCTAGAGGTCCCGATTCAATAGGAGAGAGTGGGGAGTGTTTCCTCCCAAAACTCAGCATGGTCTGAAGGTCTCCTGAGAAGCAGGAGCCCCTTGAGGCTGCTGAGAGCTGGCCAAGTCTGCAGAGTTGCTGTTGATGCGGGTAGCGCAGCGCCAACCGGCCGCTCTGCCATGCGCTGCCTCCAGCACCGGGTATTTATGTGAAAGGCAGCGCTGCTCTGTGCTGCTGCACCATGAGTGATGCCACATCGGTGTCAGAAGGCCCTGCACTTGTCCCCTTGCAGCAGAACCCATCAGCTGCCACGGGCAGCACGTGTGGGGCAAACACAGCTCCCACAGTCTGGCAGCCCCGCGCCCTTCTGCAATTACCAACAACGCTTCGCTGCTGTCACCGCTCGCTAAAAACATGGCACAGTTACCGAAATAAGTGAGCACTTAAGGGAAACCCAGACCTTTTATGTCTGCCACTTATTTCCTGATTATCTTCCTGGAGGTCAGGCCCTTCGTTTTGACACTTAATGAATAAAATGCCCACGTTGCAGGAAATGGGATAATGAATTGTGAAAAGACATAATCAGCAATGACTAAATAATTAAGGGAATTGAAATGTAGAGTCATGTGGGAATGTATTAATAATAACATGATTTTTCCATATGCTAAAAAATTCTGTCTGTTTTTAGAAAATCAGTCATCACACATGCTCTGTGGAAAAAAAAATTAATGTAGACTAATATGAACTGTAATTAGATGTTCTGCTTTTAAACAACTGAATAAAAGATGAAATCATATAGAAAGTATATTTAGATACAAGCCAGAAAGTAAACTGATTATTATTCATAGTGCTGTTAATAGGAGCTGTAATTTATGCATCTAGTGGGAATCATGTTAGGCAATTAGGAAAGGGAGTCACACTTGACTTCCCTTTATGCATTTACATATTTATATATTTTTCTATATCTTGCCAATGTTTCCATATTTCCAGTTACCTTTAATCCACAAAACTGCTTAGAATAAGACCTTTTCCACTGAAATTCTCTGTTGAAGCTCAAAAGTTGGCCTTCACTTAGACTAAAGGAAACCATACAAGCTTATCTTTGATCTTATTTGTCCCCTGACACTGGGCTTTTGCAGGTCCTCAGTACTACATGAAGAATGGGACTTTTTAATTTTTCTCCACACTTCACCTTCAAAGGCTTGCAGCAGAAATTATCCTGGCAGTAGATCAGGAGTGTGCCTCCTTGTGCTCCCCTCCGCCTATGCTACCCTCTCGCTGCTTACCCAGGACCCAGGCTCTCAATTGCTTGGTCCCTCTAGTCTGCAAATCCTGGAATCCTGTAATTCATCACACTGCCAGAACTGAAATCCCAGTGATCTGGGTTTTGCTTCTTGTTGGCATTGCTGAGTTCATAGAATATACAATCCATTATGAATATTTAATACTTTCAGAAGTTCAATTCAAGAATGCATTTGTGCTTACCTTGTGCAATGACATGGTTAATGTTTTCGTCTGAAAGTGTCCTGGTATCTAGTCACATGCTAATGCAGACTTGCAGCAATCCCATAAAATATGGGTCAGCTGGAGAGGGTCACATCACCAGATATGTTTGAACAGATGGGTGGGCTGAGGTATGGAGAGCTGTTGTGGTTTGCTCAAGGTAAAAAAGCAAGTGGCAGAGCAAAGATTAAAATTCAAGGCATTAGATCAGCAAAGGATTAAGTGCCACGTTCATCTGCTTCATTTCCAGACATATATAACATGTATCTCAATCAATCTGCAGGTTTGGAAATATTCCAAAAAAAAAAAAAGAGGCAAAGAGGCATGACAGGGACTGGGAAGGGACAACAAAGGACTACGGGATGGGGTGGACCAGTGGACCTTCTCCCACGGGAGCTGTGTGCTGCCGCTGGGTTGCAGGGCAGTTTCACAGGTAGCCTGAACCCATGAGTATGCAGGAACAATGCAAGGTGATAACCTGAGCCGAGTCCCAGCTCACAGCAGATAAGAAAAGTCTCGGTTTTTCTCTCTGTGTAATGCTGAACTGAGCCAAACTACCCCATAACCCTGACAATGGCTGCTACCAGACATGTCTGAGATGAGTCCTCGATGAGCCTTGTAAACACATTACAAACTTTAGGTTATTTTGCTCTGGTTTTACTTGCCGTGTTTTGCTAAGGCTGTTCTTCTCATCCTTTTGCTGGGCGTGATGCTGCAGAAGGAAAATGAGTCCCCCCAAGGCATGGGGCACTTCCCCACTCTCTCTATTCCCCCACAAGCCCTCCTAGAGATGAGGACCTGATGTCTTGGCACGGCCCTCTGGCTGCAGGGCTTGCGTTTTGGCTGTGGACCATCTTTTGTAATTGGGCTGGCCAGGGCTGCCTCTGCTTCTGCTTGGGGCTGGGGCTGCCAGTGCCAGCTGCTCCCCCTCCACCCAGGCTGCAGATTGCCCCACCAGCACCCAGCACCTCACTCACTGACTGTCCCCTCTTTCACCCTGTCCTGTGCAACCATCTTCACTGTACTACTTTTAGCAGACATTATGCAGTCACGACCCACTCTTTGGCACACCCTGACACCCTCCTCGCCTCTCCCATTCCAGAGCCAGGAGGAAGCAGGAGGTACTCTATGAGCAATATCATGTTAAGCTACAAGCCACAGAAGGAAAAAAAAGGTAATAAATGCATTCCCATGCACTCCAATAATGCTATTTTTTTATCAGACAGAAGGTGATTTTAATTCGCCCCCCCATAAATGCATCCATCTCTCTCCCGGGCATTGCAGGGTCTGGCTCATTGCATTTGTTCTCTCTCGAAGTGTGATATCTTGGGATGGATCCTGCAGGCTTAAAATAGAAATGTTCCTGCTTGCTGCTGCTGATGTATCATTGGGTAATCATTAAATAAATTCAGTGTTTTACTGCATTAACAAAAACACATGATTGTTTAACAGAGTATATTACAGAAGATGGAGGCTTTAATGGTCTCTATGGATTTTTAGTTTGTAAGAGTACATTATGAAGCTGTCTTGGTAGGGTGCTGTTTTCATATGTGAAAGAAGTTACTGGCGTTATACATCATTTTTATATCTTGTTGCTAGGCAACATATCATAGTGCAGTTATTGCAAAGGTGTCTGCTTCCTCGTTAAAAATCTTCATGTTGCTCCTTAATTCTGCAAAATTAGCCCTGTTCTTGATCCTATCCTGATTCCTCGGATATCTTTTGATTGAGGTTTCATCCGTTAAGTTTTGGAGAAATATAACAGATTTTTTATTACCTGAATTTGGAGTTGAAGCCTAAAGCATTTGCATTAGTGCTAATCTTAATTTCCAGCCTTCATTGCAATTTGTTTTCATGCAGGGAGCCATGTGTTTCCATTCACTTGGGATTCAAAATGTGAGAAGTAATTTGAGTGGTGATGTATTTAAGATATGTCCTATGACAGCTAGGGTTAAAAAACCAGCAACAACAAAATATAGGGAGTATCTAGGGTGTTCTGGGAAACGTATAAAATTCCCTTTCAAACTCATTTCCTCTGCTCTTCAGTCTGCAGCTCCTGCTTCAGCACAGTGCTCCAAACTCACTAGTATATCAGCAATTTCAAATCTAGGGACAGTTTTGCCTCGGCTTGGGTCAGGTTATGCAAGATTTGGGGCTTTACAGGACTGAGCTGACTTCATCACCTCACTTCATTCTCACCTGGAGAAGGCAAATCTATTTCAGAAAAATGCAGTTGGTAATAACAGACAGTATCACTCGCAAATATCTTCCACACAACAAAATAACTTTTTTTTTCCTGAGTACCAGCATTTATTCCCTTCATTACCACTTCTCCCAATCTTCTCTGACTTGGAGAACTGTCTGCTAGGGCTGGATGTGCTCCCCAGGCACAGGGGTGGCTCTGGCACGTGTACCCCCCAGACACTTTTGCAGGCTCACGTGGATCCATGGCACTGAAGGGGCTGCCAGCACCAGGCAAGGGGGAGCTGGGGGCTTCTACAGACCTCAGCATGCAGAAAATGGCTCTTTATTATCCTCATCCCTCATACCTTTGTTAGTAGGGTATTATAAATTCCTTTCATTAACCAAACTTAATGCACTGGCAGTTAGTATACCTGCTGTTCATTTTGGGGCAAATGGTACTATTGTAATATCTGGTTTTAATTAAGCTGTTCTGGATAAAAGCTGGCATGCTAAAAGCTTTTTTAAATGCTGTTCCTTGGTATGCACCCACACAACAACAACCAGTAAGTCAATGGGATTTTGTCTAACATCTCCCTTGCAAGATATAATTTGAGGTGTGGTATCAGGGCAGTTATTTCTAAAGGCATGTGCACCAGAGGCGGGGAGGAGTGAAAGAAACATGAAAGAAGTTAATTCTCTTGTTCTTTTTAAGCTGTAGAAGATTTAAAAATAGTTATAAGATTTATGCTCTGAAGCCTATTTTTTTAAGGAAAAATGTGCAAATAATTAATTTATAATAGGACTAATTTCACAATTCTGTGAAATTTTAATAGATAAAATTGCAAATGAAAGAAAAGAAATTGAAAAGGACAAAATGTTTAACTTCATGATGAATCAATGTACTTTATTAAAAAATACCTGCAAATAATTTTGACATTGTTTTAAAGCTGATAGGTACCTCTTCACTCTGAAATATCTGCATACCTGCAGATTTCACCCCAGAAACACACTGGACTATTTCTGAATGACTACATGGTTCCATTTGCACCCTACCTACTTCCCTGTAACTTGCAAGAAAAGGCATAGGGTGGACTCACACCACTTTTCCAGTGCTTCTAGCCACACAATTTACCTTTAATGTTAGGGCCCCTGGATGGTGCAACAGCTTTAACTCTGTTCCTCCAACATCATTAGTGAAAACATTAGCACTGTTTTGCCACTAACAGTTCCTCTATTCTGCACCCCTGGCTGATCCTGCTAGAAGTTAGTGATGAATATCCAACCTGACCAACTTAATCTAATTCCTTTCCTCCCCTATCTCCCATCAATTTGAGGAGACATTGTTAAAATGCAAGCAACTCCCTTTAGTCCAAGAAGTGTTGTCAGCATCCAGAGGAGCCTTCCTTCCATTTCAGAGAAGAAAGGAGTTTGGAAAATCAGCATCACTTTTAGTATCTGTTTATCCATAAAGTCATATTTTGTTGGAGCAATTTTACCAGCTGATCTCTCAAAACTCCTTTGTTCCATACAGAAATCCCTGCAAAAGCGACTTGCATCCCCTCCTGACTTCTGAACTCAGTTATCAGTCAGCATCACCTTAACTGGATGATTGTTTCATTCATGGGAAATTTCTAATTCATGGGAAATAGATAGTTGACTTGGCTCAGATAATCCATTGTCTTTACTCTGTGTAAAATACAGAGGAGAATTATCTCTTAACCCGTATTCAGATTCAAGAATTAACCAAGACAGTGGCACAAGAAAACAGGAGTACACTTGTGAGCACTGAAAAAGCTGTTGCTTCTCACTCAACAACTCCAGAATAAAATGGAAGGCACTCCAGAACAAAACAAGTGGTGAGACTCCAACTCACATACCACATCATGCCTCATACATTATTGTACATTATTTCACAATTTTATAAAAAAATTCAGCTCTGGTTTCCAGTGGCACTGTAGTTCCATGGGTCCCCATTGCTTCAGATCCTTGCTGATCAGCAGGCCAGATGTGCAGCAGGATTGCCTCTTCTTCACCTACACCAGTATCTCCCATCATGTTCACATGCAGGTTGTCAGCTCAGGAGGTGAAGTGACAACCTCCTTCTTGGACTGAGTGGCAGACATGAAACTGCACACTGCCCAGTTCAGAGACACACTGCCCCACTCCAGGACTGTGCAGGTGATGACAGGCAACCTTGCTCTCTGCCATTACACTCGGGAAACACTTCATCTGGAGCCTGGGGAACAAGGAGGGTTGTCTATATTATTGCCAAGGAGGCGATGCTTATTTCTGGCTGCCACCAACTGGCATGGTCTGTAAATTGCCCTACCCCAGTAACTCAGCTTTTCAGGGCTCTACAGGGATTTGTGGATTAAAAAATAGCTGTGACCAGGAAGAGGCATGTTACCAACTTCTATTTGCTATGCACTTCATTAAAAATCCCTTGATGTTTTACTTCAATAAATTCTCTACTTCCCCACTGACTCTCTAGATGCCTGTAATTCTTAGAACACTCAAATAAACAGGATCAAGACAATTTTGTTTGTCCAATGTGATGAATCTGCCAGCCCTGTCTGTTGCCTTTCTTTGAATCTTAGTCTTCCAGGACCAGAGCCAGATTTGACATCTGGTGCCAGCCAACACCTGATAGTCTCAAGTTTTTTGGCCAATGCTCTTTAAAACATATTAGTGCCAGAATCCTCTACAAAGCTGATTGTAAGAATTGTCTGGACGGGTTTGCTTCACAGCAGCTCTCTGTGAAGAGTCTTTCTCAGTCATGATACATCTTTCTTGATGGAGCCAAACAGCAGTGTCTCACCACCTCATGCCTCCATAAATGGTCTTGCCATTTCCATTTCTGTCCAAGTTACCAGGGAAAAAATAATAAACCAAAACAGAAGGAATGCTGAGTCAATTAGCATCTTCAGCCATGGGACAATTCTTCTAACATCTGCTTTCCAATATTTTCAAACATGCATGTCTTGGCCCTTGCTGGTCTTCCCCCAGTTTAGTTACTATCTCTTGGTTAGCTTACAGATGCCTTTGATAAGCCCATTTGTTAAATGTGCTGTGGCACTTGTAGGCAAAAAAAAAGAATAGAGAGAATATGCCTAGTAGAACTTGTTTGTTACACAAACTTAGTGTGCTAAAGTCTATTTGGTAGTCAAAATTAAGTAATTGTTTCCATGTATTGCTTCCTTTGTCTGCATCCATCTTAAATTTCATCTCATATTTTGGACTACCAGTGTTTTGAGGCAGGAACTGCTCTTTTAGTGTCTCTGTGGGACACTTTGCTGAGTGGTTCCAGATCAGAGGTCAAGAAAACAACTGCATTCACAATTATCATGCAGATTCACAATCCGAAGGTAGATTATTTGCAGGGGCCTTGTTTTTCTAACTGGAAGGGACCCTTCCTCTTAGCATTTCAACATGGTTAGCAACAGCCTGAAAGAACCCTTTCCTAGAGAATGGGGGAAAGATCCAGAATGTGATGGCTTACCCCCCTACTGCTTCATCCTTTGAAGGACAAAATTCAGTCTTATCTGAAATTGTTTCCTAAATACAAAAGATTCAGAAAGGTCCCAAATCTTGGGTTCCTTTGCCAATAATTATGTATCCATAGCTTTACTTGTCATGAGGCATCACTCCCAAAGGCACCTCCACCCTAACTAGGCCATTTCAACTTCAGGCTCTTGCTATGTCTTATGAAGGTGCAGAAGTGAATCTGTTAAACTTGTATATCTGGAGGAAAAAAATTATAATCCCTCCACTACCCTTGAGCATTCATTCTTCTGACAGCTTTCAATAAAGTCCTGACACAATGTAAGTTCACCACTGGAAATGTGTTTAACTTATGTCATGACCTGCAGATAGTTTTGGAGACTTCTGCAGATTTCACATTCATCTCCAGCTCCATCAGTTCAGCCTTCTACTTGTTTTCTTCCCAAAATCTCAGTGCACTCTTAAAAGAGTACGGTGGTGATATGTCATTTAACATGTATAGGATTGACACTTTTAAGTGATCCTCCAAAATTGCTCAGATGTCCAGTCTGAAAGGGTTAGAAACTAATTTATTCCTATGCATACCTGGCCAGGTAGATTTTGTACTATATTGCTATTATCCATGAGTATCCTCCAGAGGATAATCTTTAGGCTTTGGGACCCCTTGTGTCTCAGTTTGCTGAGGTATCTCTTCAATTCCCCACTTCCAGTTGGAAAATCAGAGGCTGATCACCTTGTCCCCCTGTTGCTCCTTGGGTAAGATTTCTCCTCCTGCACATCTATTTTAAATGCAGCTGTTCATTACTAAGAATTCTGGGTCTCTGTGGACCAGCACTTGGAAGACAGGAGCAGCTTCCTCAACACTAACTCTGGTTTTCTGTGAAAGATTTTCCACACAAACCCAATGACCTCTGTCCCCTCACTGTTGTTACTGCTGACTTGGAGCCCAGTGCTCTGACACACCTCACTGATAAGGTGCCAAGTGGCAAATGCCCTCCTTATCAGAACCTTGCTCTGGAAAGGGTCTGGATGGTGGTGGTGAACCTGGGGCCATCTCAGTCTTGTCCCTGTAGAGGAAGCCAGTGACTCCTGCACTGGAAACTTACCCCTAGAGCAAAATCTGTGTGGAAGCCCCTCTTCAAAAACCACAGTTAATGTCAGGTAAGTTACCTTTTTTCCCCCCTCAGTCTCTAATTAGACATCCCAATTATGCAGTTTAATCTAATTAAAGTAATGATGCAATTATACAATAATTGATACATAATCGGCATGCAAAAACCTGTGTAAGTATCATTTAACCAAGAGAGCAAATTTTAGATGAACCTTTTCAGTCTCTTAAAAGTATATCATTTTAGCAACCAGCTTGAGGAAGGGATTTTGCCTACCCAAGCGTTTATAAATCCTTACTGCCACTAGTAAAATTATTTTTTCTTACTATTTATGGGCATTTAGCTTCCATTGACTTCAGTGGGAGTTGTCTCTGAGCACCCACAGACAGAAGTAAAGCTTAGAGCCTCCAAAAGGCTCACCACAGTTATCTCATCCAAAGATGGCAAAGTGCTATGAAGTCATTTAAGGAATGCCTAATACTGGATTGCACGCTGCTAGAGATGATAAAATAATAAAATAAATCTTATTGTAAATTGCAAGAGAAGACAGCTCTGTGGTACCTGTACTGGTACTTTCTCAATAAACCTTACCATTTAAGATAATTTTTTTTAATTAACTGCAAATTGCTTTCTCATTATCCAAAATAAATGTGCAAAATGTGCATATTACATATGCACCACACTTGCAGATGTATAAACTAAGCCTTAGATGTGTATCCACCTGAGGTCTGATGCACTAAAATGACAATGTGAACAGGGATGCAGGAGTCCTGGCTCTAATGGTGCAAGCAAGAGCCTGGTTTTCTTGACTCATTTTTCTGAAACACATAAACTGAAAAGCATGTGTTTCATTGTATGAGGATGTTAGCTGTATATGCAGTAGCCAAAGACCCACATTCTGAAATGGCATCAGAGACCTAGGGGCTTGTCTGATAAAAAATGGGATTTCTTCTCATCCCTGGATAATACTTTCTTTAGCCTACTCCCCATCCCCTTTCTGTTGTGAAGTGAACCCTGCACTCTGTATGGCTTTTTCCCACCCAAGATGTGGCTCAATGTCAGCAATATTTTATCCTTGTTTTGGGAAGCACTGTGGAATCAAACATGTCTACTTTTATATAATACTCTATAAGTAATCCAGCATGTCTGGATGTGTGAAGAAATGAGAATGGCCTATCCCTTTCTTTGTCTCTGTTGCATAACTCATGCTTTAAACTAGGTATGTTGTATTGAGAGATGTTAAAAAGTGAGTTTATTCAAAATACCCCAGTATCTGTGTCAGTAGAACTATTTACAAGCAGGGAAATTTCAGAGGAAAATGTGAATGTTCCCTGACAAGCAGTCGCTTCAGCTTTTGTTGCTGTTGTCATTTTTTGCACGATTTGCTGCTAAGGTTCTAGTTTTGTTATTACCCATGTGTGTGGAAGTATAATTTTGATTTGATCCATATTCTCTTTAATGCCAAGATTGCTGAGAAAAGCCTTTTAAATTTGGTTTCAATTCAAATATGATGGGTTTAATGTCATTTTTTAATTGTCAGTATTCATATTGCTAGTGTAAGTGCTTAATCCTTTTCATGATAGACACTGAAAATATGTTTTTTAAAAGCCTACAAATGAACAATTGTTTATTCCTGATGATATAAATTCAGTTCTACATATGAAATCACTGTGAGCCTGCAGGTATGACCCACAGTTTCCAAGCTTAAGAAGTCACAGGTTCTTAGGCAACCCTCTGGTCACTGGTAAGGGTCACATCTATAGGTCCGTCAGAAAAGACTGCCCAGGGAAGTGGTTGAGTCACCATCCTGGAGATATTTAAGAGACATGTAGATGTGGCACTTGGGGACTTGGCTTATTGGTGGACTGGGTAGTGCTGGATTAATAGTTGGACTTGATGATCTCAGAGTATTATTTACTCAGAGGTCTTTTCCAACCTAAACAATTTGGTGATTTAGTAGCAGACATCTGGAGATGGGAAAAAAGCAAGGAATTGCAGCTAAAATGTATGAAAAAGTTCAGCAGGCATACTACTGCACAAAACCCTCCAGAACTCCAGCATGTTTATATTCCATGGAAAAAGTCAGCATAAAAACCTAATGTCCAGTTATTTCAGAGCTCTGATTACCTCTGTTGCTAACAGAAGTCTCATGAATGTAGATCACAGGCAACATCATCTTGCTAATTTTTCACCAGCCCTTATGTTTTTTTGTCATAGGAACTTGCATCTGAATTTGCAAACAGTTTGTTGATTCTGATAGGCCAGGGGCTGCTGTCTTGGTCAAGATACAATAACTACCAAAGTACAGCTGATCTCTTATTGCTGAGCGTGATTTAAAGGGAAATCTTTGAAAGAAGTATAACTGCCTGAATTACTACTCTTTTATATGTTTTTAAATGAGAATGTAAAGGCCAAGGGCATTTTTTCCTATTTAATACTATTAAATCCATCATTAAATCTCTCACTGAACACTGGGTGAATTTAATGGTGCCCTCAAGTGCCAATGCTGATGCTTGACTGTGTTAATATTGTTGTATATACAGATACAATAAATAACACTTAGCTAAGGTAGTATTAGCAATCTTATTGGGTATATCAATACAAATAGCTGCACTAATGAGATTAAGCATCAGAAACCAACAGCAATGTGAATCGAGGCACCGAGGCTAAAATATGGATAGGGATTCAACACATTGAACCTATCAATAAAACCGAACAGACTCTACTAAAAGCTTTACTGCTAGTTGGCATTAAAGGATTAATTTGAAAGTACAGTTTTATCTTTTCTCATCTCACTTTATCGCATCCTCTGTCTTAAAACTCCTGTCTTTCTGGTGCAGGAGTATTATGAGTGCTTCTCATTGCTGAACAGTCTGCAAAACCCTTGGCAGGTCATGCTGCTTTGCCTTGCTGTAACACGAGTTCCCTTTGGTTGATGTAATTCAGCACTGGCAGTGGGCTGGGTCTGTACCAATGATATTTTTTATGTCTGGTATTCTGAACACAGAGTTGCACTAGTTGAGTCACCTCTAGATCAGTTTCTTCTCTCCACATACATCCTTTGGATGTAGTTGCCTTGCCCAAGCAGATTATTTTAAACCACCTTAATTGCAGTATCCTCAAATGTTCATTATTACAGTCCTCTTTTACTGGTGCCGAAATCTCCAGCTGACTCCATTGCATTTTGAGGGTATTTCAAATTTATGGTTTTATTGCTAGTAGGGAAAAAAGGCTCTATGTTGTGGTCTTTCTTCTGGTGGGCTTCTACGTATGCTAAAGCTTTAAAGGATATATCCACTGCTTTGTTTTACTAAGAAACTATTTCAAAGTGAAAAGAACTGACCTAAAGGACTAATTTTAATCAACAGGGGTGAAAACCTTGCTTGGGTAGAGAAGTCCCTGAAGGCTTAAGTGGATATTAATTGCTACATAGATATTATCTGAAACTTCTTATTTCAATGAACTGCAGTTTGATGCTTCTTATAAAGAGAAATCAAAAGAAATTAATGTTTTCTGCCATGAAATAACCTTTTGTAACTTTTACTGTTTTAAATTTCCAGTGCTAAGGCGGTTATTTCGGATTCCCTGCACTCTAAAAAAGAGGTAGCATAATTAAACAGTGGTAATGATATGCCTAGTTTCCTTTTTTTTATGTATTACTTTAATTTTTCCACATGATTTCTATGAGGTTAAAAAAAAAGGAAACATATACATCCTCATTTTTTAAATGTCAGCAAAGGAATGTTAATTATATTGTAAAGTGGATAAGTAAATCATGTAGTTAAGAGCTCAAAAATAAACAAGCATTTGTAACCATCTTATTTCCTTGCATACCTCTATCATAATGTAGCCTATAATTTCATAATCACCTACTGTTTCCTGGCAAACATACTGAGGAATTTTTTGGGAGTCATAAAAACTTTTGCTAGCATCATTTTTCATATCATTCTAGCTGTAAAACCAAGCTGTCTTTGTGGTGAGAGTTTGGCACAGCACTGGCAGAGAATACCTAGCAATGGTGAGGCAGTGTGACACGCTGTTCCACGTAGGTTTTCTGCACCCCATACAGGGCCTTCATCAGTTCAAGTTAAACAGTTAAAAACTGTTTCAAAGATATGTTTATTTTGCTTTCTAATAATTTAATGTGGTTTTAAACAATTTAGATAAGTCTAAATGTATTTTGTTTTAGTTAAAATGGTATAAAAATCATTGGGTTTTTTTTAAATAGATGTAAATTTCTTATGCAGACAATGTCTACAATAAAGCATAAGATGCTGGTGTTAATCTACTTTTTAGTGAAATAAATGGTGTAATGGATGAAGCTAGAACATGCTTTCAGAGTAGATTTAAGTCTTGGATGTATATTTTCATACCTTGTACAATTTTTTCTATCTGGAATCACAGATTGGCATTGTCACCCTCAGTGCCATTTATGTCGAGACAAGGGTTTTCTTAAGGGACTTTATGACTCAAGATTCTTTCAAACCTTAGTTTCAATTTTATGAGTTGTAACTCATAATAATATTATGGTACTTAGAGAGATTACGGGGGTGCTGAGATGCCTAATTCAGATTTGCAGACTATCTTGCAAATGAAAGCCAGTGCATATAACAAGCACGAAATACTGTTTCAGGGCTTAAAACAGACAGAGCTTGAGACAATAATAGCTTTGAGAAACACACTTAATATAAGCACTAGACAAATGTAAATTGCACAGCTACAGAATGGTCTCCTTCACTGCTCCATGGCTGTGTTTGCAGCTAGAGAGAAGCACACACACGAAATGAGCTTTAACAAGAGATGCCAGATTGCCTAGGGACATCTGAGGCAAACAAAGGGGCTCTGCCTGCCTCTGACAGCATGGCCAAGGCCACCCCATGTGTAGCAGGGAGAAATGATGAGTGCTGTTTCGTGCCCATGTCACTGGCTCCTGAGAACAGGATGGTGAGCAGAGCTCCCAGCCAGGTGGGATCCCTGCTTGTGCACAATGCCCTGACACACTGTGCTGCTAGCAAGCCTAACATTTCCCTACACAGCAACAAGGGACTGGCCTCCAGCCCTCTCCCCACTCTTCCAGAAGATGGTCCAGATCTTAGGTTCACTGATGAGCCCCATGCTATCTTTATGCTGACCACAGCAAGAGTGTTGGGCAAACGCCTCCATTGTGTTTATCCCCACACTCAAATCCCCAAGCTCTGTTGTGGTGCATCGGGAGCTTACAAAATCAAAAGCAGCAGAGGACAACTATGGACCACAGGTTACTAATATATAAGAAAAATAAAAAACTTCTGTTTCTGTGTTTCCTAAAGCACAATGGGACATCCCTTTCTCACAGTCACTCCTTTTGTTGGCAGTACCTAACATTCACGTGTGAATACAAATTATTCACATGTTTTCATGACTTATAAAGTATGTATTGACAACCATAAATGCTGAGGATTTTGATGGACTGAAAAATAAACAAGAAAATCCCACTTAGTTATATTTTTGGTGTGAGTCTGAATGGTGTATCTTATAACCCAGAATGACTAGTGCCCTGACCTGTGTGACAAGCCAGATAGCTTCAGCCACTCTCCCCTGTCTTGAACCTATTG
This sequence comes from Sturnus vulgaris, assembly GCF_052056855.1. NCBI lineage: Eukaryota > Metazoa > Chordata > Aves > Passeriformes > Sturnidae > Sturnus > Sturnus vulgaris. Next base: position 88,929,937 of record NC_142244.1, on the reverse strand, counting down.
TATTGTACTTGGCTGAAGCACATAATTCAGAAAAACATCCTTTATCTTCTGATTTGAAGAGATGAGGATAGGCATTTCCATAGCACTCCATCTCCACAGCGAACCATCAGCTCATGAGAAGTTGTTCTTCTTTATCCTACCTTCACCTTGCATTTTTGTTCTTCTATCCATTGGCTCACGATACAAGAAGTATGTGTATTGTAACCCTAATGACGTTAATGGTTTTTGTCTTTTTTATCATTGTGAACTGGCAACAGTTTCCACTGATTTTTTAAGTTATCTCTTGGGAATCCTATTGAAGGTGTTGAGTAGAGGTTCTGCCTTTCCTTGGGACACTTGACAGTTATCTACAAATAGGTTTTGTGGAAGTGATGTTACAGGGGGCTTTTCCCCCATGAAGATGCTTACACAAATCAAGCATAGTGGCTTTTAGTGTAACAGAGGTGATTTCATCTGTGATCTTTTCTCTGTTCCTTTTTTTGTTTTCACTTCCTCAGAATCCCAGCATTTCTAAAGAAATGTGTTCAAGGAAGCAAGCTATTACAGCACCGGCATAACCAGTTCTGTTGTGCTACCATATTCAAATGGACTCTGATGGACTGAGGGCACTCTTTGGGCAAGAGTATGAGCTGTGAGATGTTTGTTTTTAGTTTCTTGTCCTCTGATAACCCCTAACTCCTTTCTGGGTCCAGTGTCACAGTTCATGGTATTCTTAATTTCTGGACATGAACCTGTCTATGTTCAACTCTGTACACCTCTGTACCCTTAGCTGAAATAGTATCTGTAGGCTTCAGACATCACGTTGTGCCATTGTGCTACTTCTAGAATACAAACCAGCAGGATTTAACATCTTTCTGTCAATTCAGATCTAGGAGGCACATGATGTAACCTTGAGAACAGATGGCTGAATTCACATACACTGAAGCACACAGTGCTACACTGATTTCTTAATCTCATTCAGAATAAATGACTTGTATATGAACAGATTCCCTAAGTTGTCAGAGCATCATAAACAAAATTGTTTGCTAATTGCAGTCAGCCACATCCATGCAAGGTTGTCCAGGAAGGATTTACAGGCTGCTTTGCCTTGCAGAACCTCTTTGTTTTACTGCAGGGAAAAGGGAAGGAGAGTCTCTGTCTTGATGCTCAGCTCTTCAGTTCAAGGCTCCAGCCTGGTGTAATTTTCACCTGTAAATTGAACATATTTAATTTAATTGCATTAAAAAACCACAAGTGCAAAACCTCTTGAAACTGTACTTTGTAGAACTACATTTGACAGCATTTTAACTTCTCATACTTTAATTCTGACTTTTTTCTTTTTATGGATTTTTCTTGCCCTCTCTATCATCTTTTCACACTGACCAAGTTTGTTGTAGAAGAGCTGAACAGAAGCTTCCTTGCTTCTTGTTATGGTTGGCAGCCTTCACAGGTATGTTAGCCAAAAGGCATTCTGGTAGCACTTTAAACTTGAACCCAGAGTACAAGGTATTTACTTCATGTAGTGTCTGCCCATAACTTGCGCACAGAGCACACAGGCATCACTGTGCTACCCATAGGTTCCTGAAGGTTGATATGCTCAATCAGTTGGCTGAAAAAGCTGAGCTAAAAATACCTGTTCATACCCACTGGTGAATCTCCACTGTGGATGCATAAAAGAGCTCTTTGAGTGAGCCCCCAGGTTTCCAGGAACCAAGAATGTCTTTATGGTACCCTCAGTCCTCTTAAAATGGCTTCAGGGGTATGAAATTGGAACTAAGAACAAATTAGACCAGACCAATGACCTGTTATTTCATCTTCTGACCAGGAGTGATGCAGGACCACTAATGTACCTATCACAAAGCTTCTAGCCTCCCACTACATAAGGAAATGGAAAAAACTGTGTAGTTTAAAAAAAAACCTAGATCTTTTTCCCCCACAAAATTTGCTTCAATGACCTCCCTGCATTTAGCAGTGCATTTTTGTCTGAATTAAAGGAGTGTTTATATTAGAACATTGCATGCATTTGTGGAAAAGATATTTCAGTATTGATAAATATTTACCGTGGTGGTATTTCTGTCTTCTCCAAACCGCAGATGTTTTCCTTACTAAATGTGTCTGGTTTTCAGCTTTGAGCATTTTTTTCCTCTGCTTTTTTGTCTGTATTAATACAATCATCCATCAAAACAAGAGTAAGACCCTGACCCATGTCCTGGTCATTTTTTTTTTCCAATAGCCTTTGTTTTAAATTCTTGAAAGGTTTCCAGAGCAATCCTGAGGCCACTACCATTGCCTAAGAATTAACAGGCTTGTTATGGTCTCTGAAAATGTCAGTGATATGCACTTTTTCATTTTTATCTGAAATCATGCAGAGATCTGGACCTTGAAGTATCCTAGGTCTTTTCTGTTCCTCTTTTTCCTCCCCCTACTCCCAAGAGGCAGCTATTCATCTTCATTAGCCACTTCTGTTAGCTTGCTGCCAACTGAGCCTAGAAAACTAGCTGCATCAGTCTTGCATGGCAATTCAGGAATTAGAATCCATAGTCCTTGGGTGCAGGAGGTTAATGCACTAATAAAGATTGTACCTTGATTAACCACATCATCTCAGCTTGCCCAAGCAAGGTTGGTTTTCAGACAGTTTGTTGTATCATATGGCTCAATGCATTCATCTAGAAACACAGCTTCTCAGCTAGGAAGAGATATTCATCTTTGTGACTAAAGGAGACATTTTATCCTTTTTTTTTTTCATTTAAGTGAAGAATATTTTTAAAAAATTAAGGAAATAGTGTAAATGCTGTTCTGTGATTTCCTGTAAAAGAGCACCTTTCTTTCCTAATAAGGAGGGGGAGGGAGGTTTGTCCTAAACTCTGATATGAGAGAGCATGACATGGGTTATAAGCTAATTAACTTATTTTTAGAATGAAACTGCATTTCTTTTAGGTATCCATAACTTCTTCTAGATTTACATGCTTATTTATTCCCCCCAAAATGAATAAAAATTTGCAAGTCTTGATGTTAAAGAATTATAATCATACAAATGAAGGACCTAAATAAGTCAGTTTGATAAGTAAGCAGCTGTAGCCTTCTTTTACATTTATCTGACCTAGATTGCTGAACCTTGACTAAGTGTTGCAGGTTATTTTCAGGATGGTTCCACTAAAGCAGAGATAACATATTCCAAACAGAAACTTATTGCACTGGCATTTCTGATTTGCTGTAGGGTAAATTGATCTACAGATCACGTTGCAAATGCTCATGATTTGGAGTGGTTTAGTTCTGTAGATACCAAATATCTGGAGATTTAATGCTGAACACATTCTTTGGTGATGCAGTCTGCAAAATCTCTTACCTTCTCCCTTTTCGTGGGCCTAATTTCTCTTTTTGCCTTCCCTTCTTCCCAGCTCATGGGCATGCGCACACACTCGCACAGACACAGACACACACACACACACTCACAAGTCCTGTTTCTATCAAGCAGTTTCTGCTGATGACCATCTGTGCATGTCTGAAGAACCAAGCACAGCAAAATGACACAGTCACAAGCTACATAATTACCTTTATTTCTTTGTTTAGAGCAAAAAAAAAAAATATTCCTTGACAAGCACTTGCCCCTGAATTGTCATGTATCTTTGGACATTATACCAGTGAAGCCTAATGAAAGGAATTTGTATTGCAGAAAGCAACGGAGCATTTGGAGTGTCTTGGGACTGGTGCCAAAGGGGAAATGTGGTAGAATGTGTTTGCAGCAGATTGCTATGAAAAAAAAGTGACTCCTTGAAATCATTTTAGCAGGAGTAGGAGAGACAGAAGAACTGCTGACTGAGGTTCAGTGCTGAACTGGCACCCAGCTCAGTGTCCTTACTGCAATTTCAGCACCATGATAGGTAGCTCACTGTAGTTCCCTTATTTCATTCTTCAGTTACTGGGTGAAACCATGTTTGCCCCTTAGCTCAAGTTTAGACAGCATTTTGCATCATACATGACAAATATTAACTATAAATTAAAACCCACCCAAATGAGTGGAGAGAAAGTAAGTAAAAAAGAAAACAATAAGAAGAAGCTGGAAAATTACAAGGTATTTTGTCCGATGGTGATGATTCTGAATAACAAGTTATCGAAAGGATAATGACCAATAAGAGATGCTCAAATGGAAAGCAGAAAATTATCAGTTACTCAAAGGAAACTATGGGGCTGCTGAGGAAGTAGAAAAAGAATTCTAAGTATGGCTCAGTGACATCATAAAGAAACAAGACAAAACAGCTTTATCTTTCCATTTTATAGACACATATTGAATGTTTGGGTTAGAAAAGTTGCAGCAATAACAGATACTATGGAAGCAATTTTGAAAAAAGAAAATTGGCTTAGCACATGATAGGAACCTTACTACAGTGAAATACTGTCAGCTTCAACACAGTCTCCAAAAGTTTCAGTGTCTGACTCTTTGCTTTGGATCTTTAACACTGAAATCATAGCCATGTTGTCAGCTAGTGGCAAGGTAGCTTCATTGAATTGAAAGGGATATTTGCCATCTGACAGCAGTTAAAAAGAGAAACTTGTGTTTAAAAAAAAAAAAAAAAGAAAAAATAACAACAACAACAAAAGAACATAATCCTGTGAAGGCAGAAGAGTAACTAGATTAGAGGTTCTCAAACTGTGTCTTGTGATCACTTGCTAAAGGGTCTTGGTAAACTCTACATTAGCTTTGCATGGCCTTGACTTCCAGCTGAATAAATATATCTAATGCTTCCCTAAAATCAGTATTTCAGTATAGGTAACTACAAAGACAGATCCTCTCCAGTCCCCCTGAGCTAAGCAGCAAGAGTATTTGCAAAAGAAAATTGTGTCTCACAAATCTCCTATAATTCCTGTGACATGTCAGTAGAGCAGTGGATGAAGTTGAGTCAGCTAAAATAACTTTCAAAAGGTGTTTGACAGGACCCTTTATGAGGTGCCACAAATATTTCTTAAATCATCATGTGTAGGGAGACAAAATATTATGAATCAAAAATCAGCTAGGTGAGCACAAGCAGAAAGGAGGATTAAACAGTCAGTTTTCTTACTGACCCAATGATAAATTCTGGTTTTGGCACTGCCTGAACAACAAGATTATACATGTGATAAGATTTTAAGTGATACTCATCTCCCTACTTGTTATTAATTACGATTTTTCTGAATCAGTTCAACCATTCCCGGTATCATGTGCCACACAGCAAGACTGATGACACTTAGATAAATAGCATTGCCTTAAATCTAGAGTGAATACTATTATTTACCTCTGCATGGTACTTTTCCTGAAAAATTATCTACAAGCTAGGGTTAAAAGCTCTAAACAAAACACTGCCGAGCAGTCATTAATCCCCAAGAAATGTCTGGTTACTTAATTGTTGCTGTGAAGTTGGAGCAAGGATATGCAATACTATAGATTTCTTTATTTGTAGTTTTTCCCTTCAGTAAGAAGAAAAGCCAAGTTGGCATGTTGAGTTAGGCTAACTGGGCTTGGACCTTTATAGCTTGTAAAACTGGACATTTATGTATGACTGCTGAAAACCAATTTTCTACGGGTAGAGACAAGTAGAGTTGCAGGGTTGTAGAGTTACAGTATGCATGTGAATGAGATGTGCCATCACCACTACAAAGATGCCAGTGCAAAAACATTGCTGCAACTCTCACAAGCAGAAAAATGTTTTACAACCCAAGGAGAAATATGTGTTAAAAAACAAAGAGAGGGTCTCTGAGCTTCTCCTTGGACTCCAGTGCATCTGGCTGCAGGAGGAGGAGGGCAGTCATTGTCATCTCAAACAAGCTGTCCTCCAGTTGGGCAGGACGTATCATTATCCACATATTATTTTTAAGCAGCCTTGTCAGGGCTTCCTTCTTTGATATAGAAGTCTTTGTTTTCCCCACTTCTGGACCCCAAATGTCTTCTCAGTACTTTCTTTAGTTGACATTGTTCAGGGCTTTAGGATTAAGTTAATCAAGTTTGAAGAAAAGTATAAATTGCTTTTAAATTGGACCATTGTCTTGTAGTGGCTGGAACATTTTCTGATGGCAGGTGTTTCTGACTTATTTTTTGTTTGATTTATGCTTAAAAAGACCCGGCTTTTTTTTCTCTTTCTAGTTTCGAAAACCTTTTGTGTCAATCAATGCTATAACACCAATTTGAAGATGCTAAGGCTCCTAAATATTTTTAAATTTTCATCAGTCCTTTTCAAACAGTTTTCAGTCCAGCGTGTGCTTTATGCCAGTACTGCCAATCTCAAACTCCAAAGACAGGCAGGAGAGGAGAGGAGAGGAGAGGAGAGGAGAGGAGAGGAGAGGAGAGGAGAGGAGAGGAGAGGAGAGGAGAGGAGAGGAGAGGAGAGGAGAGGAGAGGAGAGGAGAGGAGAGGAGAGGAGAGGAGAGGAGAGGAGAGGAGAGGAGAGGAGAGGAGAGGAGAGGAGAGGAGAGGAGAGGAGAGGAGAGGAGAGGAGAGGAGAGGAGAGGAGAGGAGAGGAGAGGAGAGGAGAGAGAAAAAAGCTCATGAAAGTTCATTTTACAATGAAAGTTGAGAACTTTCTGTTTAGTTAGTTAAATAGTTGCCATTTAGGCTTGCATTTTCAGACATTTCACACCATGTACCACAAAAAAAGATCTCAATATAATCATATGTCCCTACTAGTGTTTTGAATCTGTCTCAAATATCTTCAGATAGAGTCTAAAATCCTGAGACTTGGCACACTTAAACATATTCTGGATTTGTTTCTGCTTGATCTTGCAAAGTGTTGACATTTTCTGGACACCTAAATCCTTTCTCCTGATTTTTGAGGCTCTGTTCTTGGCAGCCAGAAGGAGACTCAGCACATAGTTTAATGTTTCTGTTTTCAAAAATATTATATTACATTTAAATCCTACCACTTCTCAGTGCTGACAGCCTGTAGTTTGGGGCACTTTTCATGGTGGCTTTCTGATTATTTTTTCGTAATTTTATTTGATTTTATAGTTGTCTGAATTTCAAAGGGTAGAGATAAATAAATAATATGATTACAACTCAATGTATTATTCTAGTAAATTCACATTCAGATAATGGCAATTATTAACTCTGGCAGATATCAGTGGTCTTCTAAATCTTTGTGTCAAGAAGGGTTACATCAAATTTAAACTATGTAGAAAGCTTTATTATATACCACAACTGAAAGTAAAAATAGGAGAAGAGAAGCTAGTTGGAAAAAAAAAAAAAAAGACCATTAAGGCTATTTTTCATTGAAGTGTAGATGAGAAATAATGTTGGAGAAAAGAAGAAATGAAAGATTTTGACATGTCAAAAAAAAAGGTCACCCTTATTTTTAATCAGCCCTCTGGTCCTTTCCCTGGATGAAGGCATCATTGTCAGGCTGGGGCAGGCAAGGTGGGAGGACAGAGCTCTGCTGCCATCACAGATTGGTTTGTGCTGGCACAGAGCACACTCCTCAGGAGATGTGTCCCTGCAGGTGACAGTGGGGTCACCAATTGTATAGCCTGGAAGAGCTGCTTCTTGAGCAAATGGCAATCACAAGCACCAAATAGAATATTTCACAAGTAGCATAACGTTAGGTCAAAGCCACCAGATGTTCCCAGTCTGGCTGCCCCCATTCTTCAATTGGCAGAGATAACATAAAGCACTGCCCTTCTGAGGAAAGGGACACTTAGTCAAGCACATGTGTCCTCCTGGGCTCAGCACCTCAACTTGCAGGGAAAAACACTTTAGTTGGGAACAGGGTTTTAGCAGTGGAAACACCTCTAGTCTATGTGTGCAGCATCACATTTCCCACAAAATAAATGATCCTCTGAGGGAAAAACGAGAAAAGCACATGTGAAAGTGGTACTTTTTTAGATAACAGACTTAGGGTTAAATATCCACATTGCTAATCTCCTTTTTGTCAATTTATAGTCATACACCTTTACCACTGGAATATTTCTTAATACATAATTCCTTAATCTTTTGCAAACAGTAGCATGTGTGCCAGATACTTGTAGCAAACAGCAATCTGATTGCCTACGTTTTTTGTTGCCTGAGTTTTAAGAAGTTACTGTATATTAAAAATTGCTATATACTGTTATTGCTGGCACTTATCAGATAAGGAAGTCATAAGATGAATGATCTGCCTCAAAGAAGTGAAAAGCAAAGCAATTCTGATTCTGAAACTGCAAACCAGATGATGCTCTGATTAGAAGCACGCACATAGATTGCGGAAGTATAATAAATCATGTAACTTTTTAGCCTCAAATAAAATAAAAGAATGCAATTTTTATTAGGAAATAAACTGTTTATCAAGAATGCTTTAAAGGTGACATTTATTGCTAATAAACTGTGTGGAAAGGGCTGGTCCTTTCATTGGCAGAACAGCCAGAGACTTTCCACTATGTCAAAATGCAGCAGCTCAGTCCAAGCTGGGTCAGGAAGCAGTTCCGTCAGCACTAATGAAGGATGGACATGAGACTCACACACACTTTTTTTCAACCAAGAACATTTCTTTTCTCTTTAAAAAGGAATGAGTCATGGAAATATAACTCCAGTGTTATTTTGGGAGACTGTGGATCTCTACATGGCTCCTTGGAATATCACTGAGAAACAATTCCACAGTCAGTTAATGGGAGCAAAACCCAGCAAAGCATCTGCCAGGCAGACTCTTGATAGCCTCAGCAATCCCTCTGCTTAGGCAGGATGTTATTTGCTCTTCAGTTCTTCTAATATATGGCCCAGATTTCAGGGTTGTCATCCTTGGCACTCTTTCTCATATTAATTCTCTTAAGTTACTGTGTACCAAATACTGTGGCTGTTGGTGTTGAACATGTCAAAAAACATGTCCATCCCTTAAGATCCTGCACTAGAGAGGAGCAAACTTCTTGTCTGAAGTGTTTCATTTATCTCTGCCCAAAAGCAGCCTTGCTTTGGAGACCAATTCATTCAGACTTGAATCATAACAGTATTGAGCATGTGCCTACCAGCTACCTGAAGCTGTGTAAAGGATGACTACATGAAAGTCAGGTCAAGCTACATCTGTCTCTTAGGTGTGAAAAAATGTCCCTCAAGACAAAACAGGGAGAAGAAAAAGGTGAAGTGCAGCCCCTCATTTTGGGCTTGCAACATATCTGTGTCCTGCAAGGCATAAACACGTTGGAGTTAGGAAATTACTCAACTCCTTTACCATGATAAAGGCAATTTTAGGAATTAGCTGTTAGCAAGTGGTCAGCATTTACCATTCTGACCTTGTCTGTGAAATCGGTTTTGTGATTAGTCCATGGTGTGTACCCCATTACTTGGTCATTAATTGAAATTTCTCTTCCCGTCTACAAAAAAATGCTCTTCTGTTAGTCTTATCGGCCCAAATACATTGTGTGATTAAAATGTATTTGCAGATTGTCAGAAAAATCAAACTTTTTGCATTTAAGATGCATTATCTATTCAGGAAAATGAAACAGTGCTTAGGAACTGCTCTCAAGATTCTGTAAAAATCATTTCATGTTTCATGTTTTGGCTATATTATATGAAAACTGGGCATTTCCTGAAAGCTGCAGTAACTTAAATATTCCACTACTCTTCTGCTCTCTTTCTGCTGATATGCTATCATTGTCTCATTTTCTACTGACTTTCTAAATGCAGTTTGCTGAACAATATTGTTTTTCAGGAGATGACCCATTCATGGCCTCCGCCACTGTCAGCTATTCACACACCAGGAAAGGCAGAACAAAGCAAGTTTCCCTTCCCAAACAAGGTAAGACATTCAGCATCATGTAGAAACATTCCTCCTGCACCTCACAATATGTCCTGCACAAGCCCTAAGTGTGTGAGGTCTCTGGGCTGAGGTTGATGCCGTGGTGATGATCTTCTTTTTGTGCGTGTGTGCCAGTATTCCCTGTCTTCTCCCTGTCTTTTCCCTTCTTGCAGCTTCAGCAGGGCTACACAGTCTGCATCTCTTGGCAGCAGGATTGATGGTGGTGTGGGGGTCACAGGTTCCTCATGGCAAGGCAAAACCAGGGTGTCTCTGTTGGGATGTCCAGATGGGGTGGCTTCTGCTGGGGCTCCTGACTGATACCCCAGGGCACACCACAGTGGGAGGTCAGGGAGCTCCTCCCTTCGTCCATTGCTCCTGTGTCATTTGGTTTCACCAGCTGAGATTTTTGTTGAACTCTTTGAGGTCTGAGGAAGCCTTCATTAGTACACTGGCCTCTAGTTGGGCCTGAGGATTGGCCATACATCTTCTGCCACCAGCCTGGATTCAAAGGGGCAGCTTTGCTAGAGAGGCAGTCAGCCCAGGGCCATGATGCCCAGAGGGGCCACAGAAGCATTTGTCACAGAAACGTTTGATCCCCCAAGAGACCAAAGCCACTAGTCCTGCTGATGCTCCCTTAAGACCAGCCCCACTATTGGATATGTATCCAAGGGAAAATGCAGTGCAGCGTGGTAAAGCTCATCAGCATAAGCTTGGGGAAACCACATTATTTATACATGGTAAGTCAGGAGGGAATGAAATCAGCTATCTTGTGCAAGAGCCAATAAATTTCACATTGTATCACCATATACTGTGTAGATGTCACAAGCATATTTCATGCAGCGTTCAAGCTTGAAAGATGGTATTGATGCTGTTTATAGTCTTTCTCCTGTTAAAGCAAGCTCGTTTGGCAACTTTTAAGTCCATTCTGCAAAATTCAGTTCAGGGAATAATTATAACTACAAAGCCAAGAACACTTCATTTGCCTACAGTAAAACAGCTTTTCTGTGGATGAGAGTGTCATGATTTTGAAGTATCAGGGGTGTAAACCAAGATATCTCTGGCATGTTATGAAAGAAAAAGAAGGAAATAACTCAGTATTTGCTTGTTGAAGGCAGACAAATGACTGAAGATGCTAGGTGGACTAGAGGCTTGTTAAGTTAGAATAAGTCCTGTAGAGGAGAGGTGGATCAGCAGCTTACAAGCAGGTGAAGTGCCCATTAGGGATGCCAAAGTGAAGTGGTGCTTGCAGTGCTGCAGTTTCTGCCACAATTGCCACCACACAATGTGTTTGTGTGGCAAATGTGCATGGGCAAGGCGTGCACCTGCCAGTGGATCTGTGTGGCCATCCTGAATCCAATTCCTCACAACTAAATATATTGTGATAAATATAGGAATAGGAGAACCACAGAGCTGAGAGCTCTGAATGATGGTTGATATTGACTTTCTCATCCTCTCTCTGCCTGTTCATCCATCTCGCTGGGAAATTTTCTATTATTTTGAATTGCAGAGCCATTTCAGAGATCTACGATTCATTTTTAAAGATCTTTTTCAAGGTGGCTTCCTTTTCTCTTGCCAAAGTAGAATTTCCATTTTTTAAAGCTTTAGGATGGAAAAGATTTCATCTAGTAATACATGAGCATACTTTTGTACATGTAATAACATCACAACTGTATTGTGCCCTGGGTGGTCTGCATGGCCAGAAACTTGAGTGTTTTGTGTGAGATGGGAAAGAAGTACCTTAAAAAACTCACCAGAGTCCTGGAACAATCCTGTATTACTTGCCATAGATTATGTTAATTTTAGACACCACTTCTATTTTTAAATATTTTAAAATAATTAAAAGCTATTCTGTGGCTTAATCTGATAATCTGTACAGTTACAGACTTTAGAAAGCATCTGCTTTTCAGGCTCCAAAATGCAAAGAATGGTTTCCTAATTTTTCAAACGTTTTTCAAACCTTCATAAGCTAGCTGTTGCTTTTCACAAAGCATGGTGTAAAATCTTTATTGGACCTCACAGGGAATGTCTCCATAGCTCTTAGAAAGCTTTCCCACAGGTAAACTATGTTGCTGTCTCTACTTTTTAAAACCTGAGGGCTACACCAAACTTTTGTGGCTCCCACATTATTCGGATAAATGGGTCTGTCAGTTAAGTAGTGACCAAGGCCAATAAAGAGACTGAAAGGATAAAATCACAGCAACAGCTTCATCTCTTAGTTCCAAGTAATGCACAGTAACATGAATTCCTTTCAGTCTTAGTGGTAGTGTTGAGACATCAGTTCAATTCATTTGCAAAGATTTTTCCAGCAAGAGAAGCAAGTGGGCTGCACTCACTTCTAACAGAAGACAGTTCCCAAACATAAAAATACTCATCATTTTGGGAATGGGAAAAAGAGAAGCTTGTAGGACTCCTGCCCTGTTACAAGGATGCAATCATAACTACTTTTCTGTCCGTAAAACCTGAGTGTCAGCATCATTATTTCACATTCATGCCACACTGCTTTTAACCTGCAATTCAAGTAATTAGCGAACTGACAGCTTGAAACTTGAAATTTATTAATTAGGCTATTAAAGTTGCAAAGGCCAGAGCAAATATAGCTAGAGTGGTTTTGAAATCAGTCTAGTAATAAAAGCTAGATATCTGAGATTTATATATCACAAATATAACAGAATTGCACATTTGAAACTGCACATGTGGATGTATCAATCAATATAACGAAATGGTCATTTGATGGATGGGATGGATGTGCATATGCTGAACTTCTGTATGAAATCAGGCCTCATTAACATGAGGGGTCTGCACTGATTCACAAGAATGGGAGGAGTCTGGGTTAGGTTTGACACATGTGGCAGTGCCCAGTAGGTTTCCCAGTACTAAGCTGCTGGAGGAGCACCACTAGAGACCTGTCCTTTATGTAATGGAGGACATAAAGTTCCATTTCATCCTTAACTTTGAATTTTCTTTCTCTCTGGAATTAATCTGTACTCTTGAATTTACTAGGAAGGGCAATGACAGTCCCTTTATTTCTTGTTTTTCAAAGCTTAAGGATAACTGATTGAATGTGTGATGTGACAGGCTGCGTGTGCTTTCCTTTCTCCTATCTCTGCCACACTTTGTTATGTACAAATGATCAGGCATTTCTTGATTTTAATTTTACTAAAAGCATCTTAATAAATAAACTTTAAACGAGTAATTAAATTTGTAAATAAGAGCTCACTTGATGCTTGTGTGGATGAGCTTTCATGTTCAAGCACTAATTCTCTTGTGTAAGAAAAAATTCTGTTAATTCTGCTGCCTGCTTTGCTCTCTTTCTTAATTTTTACTGTGATTTCTTGTCTTGATGGTTTGATCAGGTGTTTGGTTTCTGGTTATGTATATGTGATATTATGGGATCAGCTATAATTTTGTTATTTGAGAATTAATTTAGCCACTCCAGGAGAACTGGTTTCTTGTCACGAAGCTATTGGGTGATTATTCTCAGCAGATGCTAAGTTATTATAGAGATATTGTTCTTTATAAGCACAATTCATTTCCTTTTTCCCTTCTTGTTGATTTTAACAAACTGGAGGAAATGCTGGACAGTAATATTCAGAAATGACAGCTTCACCCTTTTTTAAAAGTTACATTATTTTATTCCTCCATCAGTGGGAATATTCTATATTTCTCTATGAGATATTTTTACTAGCCTTTGACAGAGGCAAGATACTGTGCTCAGCAGTTAAAGGGGAGGGTGCATTCTTCCTAAGGTTAATGAAAAGGTAATAGAGTGAGCAATATCCTTGTTTAGAAGTTTGAAACACTTTTACAAATGCAAGGCTATTTCCCTCAAAATGATTGCATTTCCCTGAACTTCTCCAGGTACATAAATTCTCTGTTTTGGAAACTGAACATGCTCTAAAAGCCTACTTTTATTGGGAGTGTGGTTGGCTACAAGAATAGCATTTAAATTCAAGTGTACACACCACTACATCACGTCTGCAAGCTGATCTTGACTTTTTAAGATTACATTCAGTCACTAGAAAAAAATAGGCTTTAATCTCTCTTCATCAGAAACATTCACAAAAAGCTGATGCAATTTGTCAAAAGTACACTATTTCAAATTACTGAGAAATTACTCTTGGCATATGAAACATGGTACAGATCTTTTCATATTGCAGTAGGAGGTAGAAATTCTTGGGGCTTGCCCAAAAATGTGACATGTCACATTACAGGTATGTATGATGGAAGTGAGTTGCAGATGTGTATTATGGTATTAAAATTACAGACCAAAGCCAAGCAGCCTGGACAGAGTAAAATGTGCAGTTCCAGGGATTCTGGTCAGCTGAGCCCTCAAGATGCCAGGGCCTGCTGCCCAGCCAACTCTGTTTAGAGGACCCAAGAAGCTCTTGGGTCCCCAAGCCCCTGAGGAATTCTCCTGAGTGACTCAGCAGCACAATCTCAGCCCAGCCAAGTCAGAGCATCCTTACCTCTCAGGGGACCTCAGTTCCTCTCTCCATGAGCTGTGTTTGGCTCATCCCTCTGCCTCTGTAGACCAAGGATCTGGTCCAGTGCCCAGTTCCTCACCAAAAGTGACTGCATGTGTTCCTGTGGGTGCCTGGCCTCTCTGAGCAGTGTTAACTGCAGCTGTAACTGCAGCATGGACACCAGCTCCTATTCCTGTGTGTGTCTGGGTTATTCAGAAGCAGAGTTATATACAGGATACTTTTCCTTATGCCATCCATGGCAATATATTATTTTTTTCTCTTGATTTAATTATCTTTTTGTTATGGTTTATATGTATAGGCTTTTTAAAATATTTTTGTGAATTCAAACACATTCTGTGAGTAAGAAACAGTGAGCTAACATTTGCACTTGATGGAAAAGTGGTCTGATTTACTGCACCACATTCACAGATATTGCTGTTGTCATACAAGGTCGACCTTGTAATCTCAGGGACCCAGAACCAGTCTGTATTTTCATTCTCTGATGCTGTCAATGTCAACATGTGAAAGAAAAGAGACCAGCTGTGCTACTACCTCAGGAATCCAATGGTCCATGAAACAATATTGGCCTTCCCTCTGTCTTCTCATCTGAACTTGTAGAAGATAATAGACGAGTTTTGGCTGATCAATACATGAATAGTGAGCAGGAGAGTCATAATAGCTATACAAGGAATTGCACCATTAACGGGTTGTTGTGAAATAAATTTACAAGCCTAAGAATTAATGGATTTTTCAAAAAAATATTGGACTTATTCTTGTAAATTAAAATTACTTTGAAACCAAATGAACAATCATCAGTGCTGCTTGTACTGTTAAGGTAATGTCCAAGTAAGTATTACAGCAAAAAAAAATTTCTGAAAAAATAATACACCTTCCCTTTTTTCTGTTATTGCTGTAGGAGTCACAACAGGGATCTACAGGACACAGCAATACAAGTAAGTACCAACTCACTTTCTGGCTTCATTGGGTGGAGGGGTAGACAATGACTTTGAAGAAGAAGTGACTGATGAAGTAAGGGGTCAGTGGCAGCCTGGGACAGCACAGAGCCTCAGCATGCAGTACTCAGCTATGGACAAATACAGAGAACTGAACAGAAGAGTGACCATCAAAATGTCAGCTCCTTTGGTGGCCTGGGAAGAACAAAAAGTTTTCATTTCATTATGGTTGTTCCATTATGTAAATGAGAAAGACTGAAAGAGAAAAAAAAGTGGGTTTTTTGGAAATCCAGAAAAGAGCTGACCTACTTGCACAGTCAGATCCAGACTGCCAGAAAATTGTGCAAGAAAACTTGTTATCATTTATCTTTCCTACACAATGGTATATTTTGTGGCCATTGTACAGAAATAAGCTACATAAATCTTGCCAAACTAACATTAGATAACATTTCAGAGACCCTATGGCCATAGGTCTTTTTGGCTAGCAGTGTGGGTAGGGGAGTGATGGGTGCTTTTTTGACTTCTGCTTAAGGCTTTCCAGTGGACTCCTGCTTACCAATCATGGTGCAAATCAGTAGCACTTTAATTACATTTAGCTATGGTAAGAAACTTAGCATCTGTATTGAACAGGAAGATTGAATTGTTATGCAAAACAAAATATTAATCCTCTCCCTTGACACTTCTGATGGTTGTTGAT
Organism: Sturnus vulgaris; assembly: GCF_052056855.1. NCBI lineage: Eukaryota > Metazoa > Chordata > Aves > Passeriformes > Sturnidae > Sturnus > Sturnus vulgaris. Next base: position 88,914,117 of record NC_142244.1, on the reverse strand, counting down.
GTTGTCTTGCATATTAAAAATACATGATTCTATCCTGCTTTCCACATAAAATCATCACAACCAAAAGAATTATTTTGCTAGCTTCCTGACCTGTCAGCCAACTCAGAGCCCTGTTTGCAAATTGTAGGGCTATGACTGAAGATGAAAAATGCCCTGAGCTTGTAGCTAGGGCTTTGAAAGGGCCTGATCGCCCACCGTGTGAGGGAAAAGACATCCAGAGAGACAAGACTGGGAGATGTAGGCTTTTAAAATGATGTGGCTCTTCACTAGGGAAAGGTCAGCTTGAGGAAGACAATGTTGTGAAGAAACATGCACTGGTGTCACTTAATTGCTGGCATTGGTTTGATATTGCTGCAAGTAGCAGCACTAAGGAAATAATAAAAGGCAAAGGGTATGAGGTTCTGTCAGGAAATAATGAATACACTAATGAGAGAAAGAAGCACAAAAGAACCGTAATAGGAGGGCTATGCAAACACAGGCAGAGGCACAAGCATGACAAACACACGGGCTGAGCTGAGGGCTTGCAGTGACATCAGAGGCCACAGTATTTGGCCAGCTTTGGTCCTAGCTGAGTATTTCCTTCTTCCAACACTTGAATAAAATAGGTTGTTCTGCAGATGTAATAAAACCTGCATTCCTGTGTATTACAAAATTGATCCTGTGACCTTTCAACTTTGCACTGCTTCTTAGTCCTGTGGTCTTCAACCCCACTTCACTTCCTATTCCCCCATCCCTCCCACACCCCAGAAACCTCCAGTTTCTCCTCTCCTCATTCACCCTACTCAGCAAAATCTGCAGCTGGGCAGAAACTACACTTGGTACTGCCTAGCTGATAGCAACCGACGAACAGCTGACCTATGCAGAAATATTTTCTTCATTGGTGGCAAAAGTTAGGGTCACTGTTGGAAGCCCAGACACTTTTTCTAACATCACAGAGAGAGTTTGACTACCTCTGAGAGCTGTATCCATGAGGATTCCTATTGACATGCTGGAATAAGATATCAGATAAAACACGTTAGAATGAGACATAGACTTTACCAATCCTGTATGTCAAACTCAAAGAAAATTTGGGAAAAAATTATTCAGATGTGTGGTGGGTTGACCCTGACTGGACATCATTTGCCCACCAAAGCTGCTCTATTACTCTTCTGGACACAGGAAAGAAAATACAACAAAAGGATCATGAGTGGAGATAAAAACAGGGAGACATCACTCACCAGTTACTGTCATGGGCAAAACAGACTCAACTTGAGAAAATAAATTTAAGTTACTACCAATCAAATCAGAGTAGGATAATGAGAAATAAAATCAGATCTTAAAAGCACCTTCTCCTCACCCATGTCTTCATCCTGGGCTCAACCTCACTCCCAAATTCCCTACCTGCTCCCCACCAGCAGTGCAGGGGACCAAGGAATGGGGGCTGCAGTCAGGTAATTGCACCTTGTCTCTGACACTCCTTCCTCCTCAGGGAGGGCACTCCTCACACTCTTCCCTGCTCCGGTGTGGGGTCCCTCCCACAGGAGACATTCCTTCATGAACTTCTCATGAGCCATTCCCACAGGTTTTGGTTCTTCATAAACTGCTCCAGCATGGGTCCCACACAGGGTCACAGGTCCAGCCAGCAAACCTACTCCAGTGTGGGCTTCTCTCTCCATGGGCCCCCAGGCCCTGCCAGGAAATACCAGCAAATTACTCTCTGAGAAAGAGCTCTAATGGTCAATGCATTGTGTTATCCAAGTTCACATCTTCAGAGTGCCAATTAGCTGACTTTTCCTATTGCACCCTGACTTCTTTGGAGTGGCTCTCTGTCATTTGCAATGGTTTTGCTGCAGCTGCCAACATTGTCCTTCTCATGGATAGCATTTGCATTTCTGTCATCCTTCCCCCACAAGGAAATCAAAGCATTTAAAAACTCATAATGGATGAAATCCATTACAATAAATATAATTTATCCCTGTTACCCAGAAAGGGAAATTTAATCTGGTTGAGTGATTCACCAAAATTCCAACTAAGACAAGAGAACTCCTCTTCTGGCCACCCACTATTCAACAGGGGAAATCTTACAAAAGTTCGTCTGAAATTTATTTTGAAATTTGAGAAATCTGGATGCATCTTCTGCTTGTATCTAAAAAGATTAGGAAAGAAGTTGCATGAGATGAGGCAGAAACCAGCAAAGACCTCCCAGTTCTGTGTCTAAGGATCTGTGGACTGATTTTTTCCACTGTGTGTTTTCTGCATATAACCACTGACACACATACCCCTATTTCAGGAGACATACGTAGTGCTTAGAGTGCTTTAGCATCTGAAACAAAGTGTGCTAACAGCAATCCCATAGCAAGGTGGGTAGCATGTTCTTTGTTAATTCCAAAAAGGCTAAGAAAAACAATGGTTGGCACAAATTTGCCCACAAGAAGTCAAAACTACAGAAGATTCAGCAGTTCAGCAAATGCCAGCCTCCCACAATGGTACCTGTATGCATTTGACAGGTTACATGAAAAAATCAAAAGCAAATCTTAATTTAGCCAAGAGTGTAAAAAAGCCAAGTTATTGTAACAGGTAAGGGTAATGTGTCTTTTACATACCCTTATCCAAAAATTTTATATGTACTGTATTTGTGACATTCAACTATGCTTAGGCTGTACACATCTGTAAAATTTTTGAGATTCAGCCAGGTGAGAATGAAGTTGGTAAGAACCAATAAAGCATTAATGGCCAGGTTTTCTACTCTGATAGGCTGGACTGATGCATTTCTGCCATCTGTACAGGCTCCGTCCTTCCTCTCCACACAGAAGCATGTTAAGTGACAATTAGCATAAAAGCAGCTACAAAATGCTTACAGTAGGGTAATCCATTAATATCCAGTTTGGCTAAATCACAGGCATTCTGTTTCCTCACAGTATGTATGCTGTTTCCCTTGTTGCTGCATTAACACACATTGCTGAAAGTAGAACTGATGTGAACTCTGCTGGCAAAGCACTCGGGAATCCATATTCCCTCTCAGACTCAGACAAACCAGTGTTCATGGTAATAATTCATCATTTAGAAAAGACCCAAGTTACAAATAGAAAATCTTTGAATATATGCCAACTGTTACTGTTGGTTTCTTGTTCCAAATTACCATAATGCAGATGAGCTCCAGGGCTCCAGGCTGTGGAAGGCTGACAAAGCTTCCTAGCCAGCAAGTTCACCATCTGGATATACTTTCTGAGGTCTCTGCTGAAAGTGAAGGGTGACCTAGAGATGATGGAGTGGATGTATTCCATCCTGTATGGGTGCCCTGCTCATGCCTCAATTTTAGGTGGCCTTAGCTATCTATCCTCTTAAAGTGAATGCTGAGCTTCCCTAGAGGTCCACGAAGGCATTGTGGTTTTGAAGTTATCCAAAGCTTTCCCCATCCTGTTCAGTAAAGTTTAGGTGCCTCAGCTGGGTAGACGCAAACCCTAGCAGAGGGGAGGATGAGATCTAAAAGCACAGTGTCAAGGTGTTTGCGATACCCAGAACTCCCACAACAAGACAGCTACCTCCAGAAGGCCACTGCCTGGAGTGTCCTTCAGCTTCCTTCTCTACAGCAGTGGAAGAACACTGGTAGCAGAATCCTGCCTCTTCTGAAGGCAACAGCAAGTTTTCCAGAGGTGCCCTTACAGCTGCTGCTCTGTGGAAACTGAGGGTGAGGTCTTTGTCAGCAGCAAATGAATGGTGCATAATGCTCATGTGCATGGACTAGGTCGGGACTGATCCAAAGCCCACTCAACTCAATGAGCAGCACATCAGGCAACACCAAAACAGCCTGGACAAAATAAGAATTTCTCACATTTTTTTCAGAAGGAATAGGTGGATTTTGGTTTAACACAGCTCATTAAAAAGTAATGGAGAAAAACACATCCATCAATAAACCAGTCACATTCAACCTCTGCGCCTCCTTGTCTGCTAGGCAGCATAAACTCACGTGTAGACAGCTATTAGCATCCAGTGACACACAAGAGGGGCAGCATTTGCACACTCACTAGGCCTAGAATTCAAGTTCAAGGTGATTGAAGTGGAGCAGCATACCCTCTAAATCCATGCTTGAGCTACACAGAAATCTTACACTGGAGAGCAGCTCTCTCAGGTTGCTTAGAGAGCATTAATTACAGCAAACATCAGCCTTACTGTTTTTTGGCGGGGGAGTAGAAAGGAGAGAGAAGGACTGGGTCTGACTCAGCAGAAGCAGCACCACCCCACCTGCCAGCAGCTGACTCCCACTGTCTGTGCTATGTCACTAAGTAGTGTTGGGCAGATACATCATTTTGGACCCGAGATGGGGATCATCACAAGCTAGCATACCAGCACCCATATGAGTCTCAAGGAAATGTGAAGAGGCATCCCTTGGGCCTCTGGTGCTTCTCAAACATTTGGGTACTTGACTTCTCCTAGTATTGAGTGCCTAAGCCAACATAGCAAAGAGGGTTGCCCCAGCCTCCACTTACAGAAGCTAAAGATCAAATCCTTCACATGTTGAAATGAATGCAAACCAAAATATCCACTGGCAGAACTGTGCCTTCATCACCGCCTTACTGTCTCCTGCTGATGCTGTTTCCTTTGTATGAAATAATTACTGTTCCTGGAGAAGGGTTTTGAAGCAAGTGCATGTTATATGGAGTACACTCTCAACACAGAGATGTAGGGTCCTACAGAAACCCTTTCCATTGCTCTGGGGTCTGCTGTCCCCGGTAAAGCCTGTGTCCTCTCAGCATCTCCTCTTGTGGAGTTTCTCTGCCTGACATTTCCAGAGCACGTGTCAGTGCCAAGAAAAGTCCAGTCAGGATTGACTCCCTGCCTGCAAATGCTCCAGCAGTGCTCCTGTAGCCCTGTGGCTGCCTCCACAGCTGTCTGTGTGTGTGGCAGGAGTGGTCAGTGTCAGCAATGAGTAAAGCATTGATGTGTCACATCTGTGCAGTTTCCATACTGACCCGTTTCTGATGTCATTTTCTTCTTCTCTTTTAAAGGGAAAAGTGACGTAGAGCCAAAGACCCCAGAGAAAAGCGCAACCCATACATCGTAAGTCACGTTTGCGTTTAAGATTGGAGAAGGCAGCTGTGTTTTTATCAGATTTGTTGGGCAAAATAGAATTTGTTTGTTTTCCTTAAGATAAAGCTCTTTCACTCATGCTTTTCGTAAAACTGCTTTTTAGATAATGAGTAAACATTAATTGTTCCTAGAAGTTCTGCATGCCAGTAAGTCAGCAATCTTTGCAAATGAAATGGCTCCATATCACACTGAAGAGATATGAGATTATTTTTGTTGGTGTGCAAGGCTGGCCTTTAGAACCTTACTTCAACATTACCTTAATGCTGCTGGAGTTTGTCACACTTGCTAAAAAACATCATGTCACATATGCCTTTGATGTAGTGATGCAATTTTAAAAGACTGCAGTCTGCAGCTTCACCTCTGAATTACTTGAAATCCAATTACAGTTATCTCTGGTCTCTCACGATTTTGTTGATGTTTTTGAATTAACAAAAGAAGTCAAGAAATAGATAGGAACAGGCACTTGTAATATATCAGTGTTCACCTTCACTTTAGTGCAACAATAGAAGCTTTTACCATTTTTTACTCTATACAAAAGACTGAATTGTTTTGCCAACATAAACCAGTCTATGAAACAGATGGGCTGCAAGTAAAAAAAAAAATTAAAATAGCATCAGTCTTCCAAACTAAGCGAGATAAGTGAATTCTTTTAATAACTACCAGGCATGAGCATTATGAATTTCTGCAAAATAATTCACCTTTTTAATCCCATTTGAGAGAGGGAAGTTCTTGTAGCAGTTAGTCATGTGAGTTTTAGAGTGCATCTGGCCCATAATTTATGTTTTCTGATTCCTGTTATTTAAATTCAGAGCATTATATCATGTAAATCTCACAAGGTGTCACCATTTGTTACATGGCCAAAAGTAGTCACAGAAGGAGGTACAATAACAGTGATTTATTGTGGGACATTTTGATTTCTGCTGCAAATACGCATTAAAAATCTTCTGGAAATTAATCTGGAAAAAGATTTGACACGGTGTAAGAAATGGCTTGTCCTGCAGATTGTGTTGTGGAATGTAATTATAGTATGCAAGCACATTTAGGCAAACTTATTAAATGAATTAAGCATTAGCAACCTTATGCCTTCTGATAGTATGATTGCTGGGAATGTTTAATAGAATGATTTCAATAATTATCATTTTTAAAAATAATATTGTAATAAAGACCAAAAGAAGAAGGGTTTTAATGCCATCTGGAGGTATTTTGGTGAAATGAACACATTTATTTTTACTGATATTTAGCAATATGTAAAACATAAGCCATCCTCCAGAGCGTTTTTTCTAGTTAGTATTTTCTTGGTGAGGAATGTTCTTTTCTTCTCCTTCATTGGATTAAAATCCTGTAAGACTTCTGGACCACAATAGTGATATCTCTGAACCCAAAACATGTGTTCAGAGGTACACCCCAATGTGGTTATGGGTTGGATTTGAGACTACATACTGGGTGATGTAGTGTGTCCAGAACCTGGTTAGGTGTGAAAGGTTTCTTACCTGACAAGAGATCTTGGTACATTCTGAAACTGTGCTGTCTACTAGATACAGTATATTTATAATGCTTATCTTTAAATTGTTACTATATTCTAAGGCTGTCCCACAGCATACATTGGTTTCCAGAGCAATTTCTAGAGGCAGAAGTAACTGGTTACTGTTGATAAATGACTGGATTCAGGAACCAGAGGCCCCCTAGTTAGAGAAATTCCATACAAATGAAGGCAGGAGATAAAAGAGGAGGTGAGAAGAAGGGAACCAACAAGTGCTGTGTCTTGAGAAGGAAGAAAAAGAGAAAAGAGAAGGAAGAGAGTAAGAGGGATATAGTTAATGAGTTGGAAAAGGAATCGCAAACATCAAGTTTTCTGAAAGAGATACAAAACTGAGAACAGGAGAAGAGAAGATCAAAAACTGAAGACAACCAAAAGCCATCAGCAAACTAAAGATGTTCATATGTTACTCAACAGAGGGCTGGATCTATGAGTGTTAGTGAAGGAAAGTAACTCATGCTGATATAACCTCAGATTTCTTTATGCTACCCTGCTGTTGGCCTTGCCTGGGTTTCTTCTCTTTTCCACCATCTTCTAGGACAGTTTTTTATCCCTGATATCTCAGGCAGTCACAGATACAGAATTCCTCTGCTCTTTTGGGGCTGTAGCCACTCACACCTGTGCACACAATGCACAGCCAGGAGAGCCTGCAGTGCACAGCTGCACACGGATGTGTGAGCCTGTGTGCCTGGCCTGTCAGCAGATGGATTTCTCTTCCCTGCTGCACGTGGAGAAGACTATGCCTGGGCAAGAGCTTCAGCAGTGCCCAGCTGGGGGCCTCAGGGGTGTGCAAGGGACATTAATGCTGCCAGGGTCCCTGTGGGTCAAAAGGCTGTACTCTCTTGCAAGGTGTCACTCTCCTCAGAGTGTCAAAGGAGCCCAGCTGGCATCTCCTGGCAGGGGTGCTAAAAAGGAGCAACACTGATGTAGGAGAGAGATGGCACATTCAGGCCTGACAAGGAGAAACTGTGGATGCAGCTCACTGTGAATCAGTGTTTCCCTGTGAAAATGGAACAAACAGCAACAAAAAAAACCCCCACAAAGTCACGTTTGCCTAGAGGAAAACTATGGAAAAGATGGGGAGGATTAAATTAATGTTTTTTTCTTGAAAATGTCTTTTTTATTTTCCTCAGGCATGTTACAAGCCTCACACTCTAGCCAAGCTTATATGATTCAATGGCAGTTAATTCATCCTTGGTGCAGATATACTACCTCCATCCAAACATTATTTATGCAGCTTCAAAGGACAGGTTGATTACCCTCCTGAATCAGGCAGCGAGGCGTTTGTGAGCCAAGCATTAACATGACATCTCCCCTCAAAATAACCCTCATGCCTTGCCCACTGGGCTCCAGGTCCTCAAAAACAAACATAAAACTGAGACCTGGAGCCCCAGGACCAGAGGTGCTATCTGTAACCTCCGAAAATACAGAAACTGAGAGCACAGAATGCATAATGCTTTGTTCAGAGGCTTTGGGTACAGGAATAATTTGGAACAGCATTATGCATAGGGGCTTTTCCTGTATCTCCCTAGATAGACTCATTATGACATAGTTCTCCACTCATAATAATATTAAACATAAAAAAATAATAATAGGCATTAGATGATGCATATTAATTGATGCAACATCCTAATGATGCAGATGAATAAGGGCAGTTATTGCAATGCTAAGGATAATGGACATGGATTTAGGAAAATAAGACTGATGCAGAAGAAGGAAGGAAATCTAAGCAAAGCTGTATCATTTTGCACAATATTCCTATGGCTTTCACTGCCTTGGCATTCACAGTAATCACCTGAGCTGGCACTGAAGAATTGCAATAAAAGGTGCAAACAATACAAAAGTGTTAAAGCTGTCTAGAGTCTTCCCCAGTTGATTCATGTTCCTTGTAATTGAATGCTTTTAAAGCCATGAGCATTCTGTATTTGAAGGAGTTTTGTTGTCATTGTACTCAATATATATAGCTCTCTATGGGTCATATGGTTATAGCTTTGCTGAGCATTTCCAAACTTTTAGGACTGATCAGAAATATCTAGTGATGTTTTGTTCTTTTGGTTTCGTGATTGGAGGGTCAATTTTCAAGGATCTGAAAACTTTCACAAATTTTGTTAAAAACATCTAATTTTTATTAAAATCCTTTCCTCCCTGGTTTTACCCCCAGAGTCTGGAGGGCTGCATTAAGACATGAGTATGGATGAAGGAAGAGTGGTCTTCGGTTCTTTAATATTTGTAGTTACAGGATTTTAGTCTTTCTTCGGCAAATCTGTGTGTGTTTTCAGTAAGTCTCAGATTGTTGCAATTAAAACTTTTAATTGTATAAAACTTCTGTGCAAGGCAAATTGATTCCAACCAGTGCACATGTTTCAGAGGACCTTGCAGGGCCACAGAAGCTCCCTGAGCCAGGGGTATGGGATCTTCCATCTTCCCACGTGCAAAATATGACAATAACTAAAAAATGGCACAAATACACAAAGTGCTCAGCATGACTCCCGCTCTTGGAATGACTTTCGATGTACTGTCTGTTGTGATGTTCTTCAGTACCTTTGTGTTTGTAAATGATTTCCAGTTCAGACTACCCAAGGTTAATCATGCCTGACTGTGATTCACTGCTATGCATTTACCTCGACATTTCTAGTGCACTTACTTAATGATATCAGGGCTAGCAACTAGATACCTCAGTGCTGTCTCTTTATTAACCCTCCCACAATTGTTTTCATGCTGAGCTGCTCCAGATTTTTCCCTCCCTTTTTACAAGAGAATTAACTAAGATTGAGGGAGGCTTTGATAATTTATGGCAGTTGTGCAGGTTTTGTCCTTTGCTAATACTCTCTGAGAATTACAGCGATCACTGTGTGTGTGTGTGTGTGTGTGTGTGTGTGTGTGTGTGTGTTTGTGTGTGTTGGCTTGTTTGCTTTTGCCAGGCAGAAATAGATGTTGGCTCTGTTCCTTCCCTGTACTGGTCCCCAGCATCATGTGCAGAATGGTTTGCTCAGGGGGATCTTTATTAACAGCACTAAAGTCAGCAGCTTCTAAGCTGCCTATTTGCAGACATTAGTGCTACAGTTTCTTGCCCATCCAGCACCTGCTCATCATTCTCACCACCCTGTTTCTCCTTCAGGAAGGAAAAACATCAGTGTTGTAGCTTGATGTGACACATTGGTATTGGCACGAGTATTGCATGTTGGTTCTTCCTTCCTCTCTTCTGTCTTGCCCCTGGTATCTTCAGAGTGGCTTACAGATAGTTCAGCCAGAACAGCCAAATTCAACAGCCAAAATCACGTGCTGGTTTCCCCTTCTGCAATGGGAAGACGGAGGCAGAGGGGTTACAAGGTGCCTGCACAGAACAGAGAGAACCAGTCTCAAATACAGGAGATCAGTTTGAGCAAGTGCTGCCAGCTCATCATCCAGCTCTTAGCCCTCAGGGAGCTTGTTCTCTCACATCTGGCTGACATGTAAGTCTCTCAGGCAACAACTGCAACCTGGTGGGGCATGGGGAGTTGGAAGAGTAGCCCTAATCCCACCTCACTTCACTGAAAGCCCTGGTGCAAGTTATTTTAAGTTAACCTTGGGCTTTTCCCCAGCTAAAATAATCAGACCACCATGAAGACTATCTTATTAATATTTGTACAAAGTGTTGAAAAATGTAATCCGTAAAACAAGCTGAAGATTACTCACCCAGAACAGTAAAGGAAATGGGTAGTAGTTTATGTTTTCAAAGACAGACTTGGATAGTAAATGGTAAAAATGGTCCTGAGGAGTGCCACATGTAGGTAGAAAGGGAGAGCAGAAGCTGCTGCCTTTCCCAGGTGCCTGAACACCTGATCGGTGGCAGCTACTACCCCTTCACCATTCTCCCATCCTCTCCCCAGAGTTTCAGTCTTGGGACAGGGGTCACACAGTTTAAATTAGAAGGATTTGGCTTTAGTCTTGCTGAACTGGAGGGAGAGATGGCAAATAGAGAAGGGACAAAGCGTACAAGCTGCAGAGGAAAAAACCCTCCAGCGGTACATCTTCAATATCCTTCTCTTTGTTTGCCAAAAGGACCATGATGGATCAAGTTAATTGAACCAGAAAATAGCTAACAGATGGGCCTGGAGGACAATGGAAGGGGTGAAATCCATGCTAGTTCCAAAAGGAAGCTGTTCCAAAAAAAAAGGGCTGCACAAACTTTTATGGGATATAATCCATTTTTTAGCTTTCAGATTAAGATACTGGGGCAATTTCCTAATTTCTCACAGCTCAGCTTGTGGGCATTTTAGATGGCAAGGACATCTGCAGCAGACACATCAGTCAGTGATTTGGTGAAAACTCTTTTAGTAACTCCACAGGCTCTATCCAGGACTGTCCTGGAGCATATCAATCTGCTCACGAGCCACAGATGACCCTGCTCTGCTGAGAAGCACAGCTTCCAAAGGATGCTAGCCAATATGAAATAGCACCCTTTATGATAATTTTTGAATTTTTTTGTTTCCAAAAACTTCAATATGTCAATGGTTTTTAATGTATATTTGTGATGTTTCTGAGAGAAGTCTTGCAGTCCGTGAAAAAAAAAAATAAAACAGAAAGAAAACAACCCTTTACTATGATGAATGAAGGCAGTGTTTTTCAGAGTGATGGAGGTCTTTAAAACTGCAGAAGTGAAAGTCTGGTGTTTATCCATGAACTAAGTCTCTGGCAGAAGAAGAAGGCTGGCTTCATTGCACTATTCCACCTGTTTACTTGAGCCTCAGCCTGCAGAGCTAACCCCTAACACTGCCAGATTCTCACTCTGCTCAGCCAGTCCAGCAAGGGTAGCTAAAATTTTAAAACCCTCTACTCAGCTCTCAAATTTCCATGAAAAAGTTCCTCTTTTCTGCCCTCTCCCCTGAAATATTACCCTTAGTCCATGTACAGAGTTTCTCTGTGTGTTAAATATATAGACTGCTAAAAATGTAATTCTACCATAACTTCCCACTCCCAAAAACAAAGTGATTTCACCTGTGGGATGCATCAGAGTCACTGTGGTATTGTCACAATGCTGATGTGAACCTTTCCTGCCAATTCCTAACTTTTTCTGAGCACAGATTTTTTGAGTTTACAGAGCACAATGCTGCTGACAGTTCACAAAAAAAAACCCTATTGTAAGTTGATACCAAGAGGTCTATTTTCTTCAAATGCTATAAAGACATTTCTTGGAAGACATTTGCTCACACACATCTTGACTGAATCTGTTTTTAAGGTCTGCAAAGTACAGGAGAAAGAATAAATTTGTATTATGGGTCATTTTTTTGCCCTGTAAAAAATATAGACACATAGTAGTCAAAGTTGATACAAGTAAAAATAATCTTTAAATAGCACCTAAAGTCATAAAAATATCTCAAAAACATGATCTCCCTGAAAGATGAGTTGGAGCTGATTTGTTTGGTTTAGAAAGAAAACATATGGAAACCAAATCTGACCTTAATTGCAGCTGTGGTTTTCCTGGGACAAAATTGAGCTTCTGTTGATTTCGAGTCAGACCAAAAAAAGCATTATCTGAGATGTCAACAAAAATGGGGATAGGTGAATGCTAAATAAAATACTTACTGAGGTCTGGGGAAATTTTGTTTGACTTAGATGGGGTGAGATAGGGCTTTCACTGTCCTATTTTTAAATGCTGTCCCTCTCTTTTTACCAGATGTAAGGAATAGCTTGCATTAACCACCCTTATGGCTCAATGCAGAGTTTTATTTATAAAGTACCCTTGATACAGGCACTCTTGTGTAGCACCTTCACCTTTACTATCTATCTGTACTCTGCACACTGTAGAGAAAAATAATTTGTTGCAGGAAGCTGTCCTCATTTTGATGCCACCCTTGGTTCAAAGCTGAAGGGGAAAGTGGTTTTATGCAAGAGAAACCTTCACTCCATTGTCCCATTGGAAAACTTACTGTAATGCACAGCATTATTTCTAATTTTATACCAAGTCAAAAAATGCTTCTGTATCACCAGTGTTCATTGAATGCCATTTAGAATAAAGCTGACCAACTTAGCTGGATAGAATATCGTCATGCTAGAGGAAATGTTTTCCTGTATTACACTGAAAGCATATTATTTTTCTCTTAGGCACTGTTTTTCTTGGACTTTGTCATTTATAAAGGACTAATTAGGAGTTCTGTGTGTGTTATGTATTAGCTTGGAATAAGGTGATTAAAGAGGGGTTGCCAGGAAAATCAGGAGATGCCAATACCTGGGAAGAAGTGTGTTTCATTGGAAATGCCTCCAAGAAGGCAGACACCTTCGACCCCACTCTGTATTTTTTCTCTGAAGAAAATGATAAATGGAAGCTCGGCGTCTCGCACGTTGGAGTCGCGGTGTGCGTGGTGGTGGTTTTTGCTGGGCTGAAATTCCTGGTTGCCAGGGTAACACATTTTGGAAATTCTCTACCCTGGGCGAAAGCTGCTGCAACTTGAAACCTGCCGTGGCTGATGCTTGGCGGGGGCACCACCACTGCTGGGTGTGGGGGGCTGCTGGCTTTAGCCAGGGGCTTGGGGCAGGGAAACAAAACAAAATGGGTCCAAAAGAAGAGAAGAGTGATTGGGAGCGTTTGATACTTCCAGACTTCCAGGATGTCATAACCTGATTCTTTTTTCCACACCATGGCAGCCAAAAGATGGGGTGGGGGGGTTACCTCATCTCAGAGCTGAATTGCTGGGTGATGGGAAGAGGAGAGGGGTGTGTGTGTGTGTGTGTGCCTGGAGGGTGAGGAGAGGCGGAGGGTGAGAGGGGAGGAAAGAGAGATACAGGGTTCTGGCCACCTGCCAAAAAAAATAACTAACATTTTGCAAAAGAGAAATCCTAAGACTGAGGTCATAGTATGGAAAAAGTCTGTTTCACAGACTCTTGAGCCTGAATACAGGCCAAGTTTTTTAGGGTTTTTTTTTCCCCCTAAATGCAGGCATCCTATTAACATTTGAACACTAAAGCTCGTCCAGGAATGGAAAGATTTTGGAATCTGAAGTGCCTTAGTTTTATATTTTATTGGTACACAGATATAATTTTTTAGTAACAAGAAACTGAGATTCTGAATGAGAAGCTCCCTCATTTTGCTGTTAACTTATTTTATATGAAGAACAAATTAAAGGGATCTAAAGAAGCGCCTGTTTCTCCCACAGAGTGACCAACTTGAAAAAATAGACATTTCAAGCTTAGTGGACAACTTTTTTATTTGCCATGCAAAATACAAAAAGATACTGAAACCTGAAATGATGATGAATTTTCATGTGGAAAAGTCCGACTGTTCAGCCATGAATAGCTATGATTTTTCTAAATCTATATAGTGGCAGGCTGGCAGTTTCATGACAAATTATTTTTCATACCTATCTTAACAAATTATTGAAGTTCTTCTGCCTTAATCTTTGGACTTGGATTAAAAGTCAGTGTGGATACTTTTTAACTGGGGGAAAAAATAACCTTTTGGATTTGTTAGGATGTTATTGCAAGCAAGTTTTCTGGTCTTTGATTTGCTAAGCTACAACTGGAGTCTGCCTTCCTCAGGGTAAGAATATTTCCACATTATCATTTCACCTGTGGTATTTTAAGAAGGAGAATATTATATCTCAGCATGTATCTTGGCTTTGTGCATTCTGTTCTTTGTTTAGCATGCAGACAAGCTTCATCTCCCAAAAGAGAGATGTGGAATATATTTATCGGCAATTTTAGAATTGATGATAGATTTGACAAGCAAGCAGGGTGACGCACCGAAGCTATCAAAGCTGGAGATGAATCAGGACAAAGGTTTGGATGAGGTATATTGTTCCTGAGATTCAAAAGTATTATACTTACTGATCATTCCAAAATCAGGGCGACTGTACCACTGACTTACAAAGATAAAAGCTAAGTTTTTCCAAAGAAAAAAAAAAACAACCACATGGTTTGATTGGCCCACAGACCTTTATGGCAAAATAGTGCAATTACAGCTGGCATTTCTGCATGCTGATTTTTATTAGTTTTGTAAGATATTTTGTCAGGATTCATTTGTGCTGATTCCCCCTTTCATGGCATAAACTGTAAGCAATTGTCGGTAGAGAAAAGGAGTCAGTCTCTCAACATATTTCTTCAGAGACACACTCCAGGAGGTGGGATAGATCAGGTATACTAAATTAAAACAGAACGCATCTGTTACCTGAAAAACATGCAACCTTACTCTATATTTAATTGTATTAGAATTTAGTGCAATTATGGGTAAAAATCCTGTATATTCACCACCAGCTTTCCTACTATCAAAGCAAAGCAGACAAATCAGGACAAATAATATCTTAAAAGTATTTAATAGCATACAGATACAGACAAAGAATGAGCAAATTACCCTTTTGTACCTGGCTTGATGATCAATTTTTTGTGGCATTTAAATGGGCATAGAGGGGACCTTCTGTTCTTAAGTCCCCCAGGGAGATGAGGCAGATGTGTGACCTGCCTTGATGTAGTTCCAATGGAGGCTAAATACAGCAAAGAGCAAGGAGAAGGTCTGGAGCTGAGAACCCCAGAATATCATAGAACGTACCCTCAAAAACAATCTGTCATTACTCTGGTCTATACTGGTTTAACTGTTGGTCTTAAGAAACAATTCAGGTCCCTGCTCACATAAAATCCATGTTTTCCTTATACAAAAATATGATATGAGGCACAAACTTTAATACTTGTAATAACTGTAAGCAACAGCAATTTCTATACGCTTCCGTGGAAGAAACAGTGAAGCCTTTTGCCACAAACTGTTAAAAAAAATTGGTTTTTCCTCTGTCACATGGGAAAATTTTGATCTCATAAATAATTATAGACAAGCATGATGCCTTTTAGCAGGACTTCTTTCAGTATTATTGTTTGAAAAACCAATAATTCCTGTGGGTACCTAGATTTCTGCTTGTGCTGTGCTGCCCATATTCAGTTCAGTTAAAAACCATTTCCCTGGGAGCAGCAGGCTTTACTGTGAGCAGCCTCAGCAAAGCAGGATGATTTGCATGTGTAGAAAAAGGGTTTGCTACGAAGTGACTGCACCTGGAAAGATCAGGGGGAAAAAAGAGGAACCTGTATTTGTCAGAGTGGAGGTCTGCTTCCCCTCCACATCTCTCTTGGGTGCCATCAGTGCACTGAGCATCGTGTCCTGCAGCGCAGTAATCCCAGCACGGCAATCCCAATATAGCAATCCCAGCGCAGCATTCCCAATATAGCAATCCCAGCGCAGCATTCCCAGTATAACAATCACAGCGCAGCATTCCCAGTATAGCAGTCCCAGCGCAGCAATCCCAGCACAGCATTCCAGTATAGCAATCCCAGCACAGCAATCCCTGCGCAGCAATCCCAGCACAGCAATCCCAGCACAGCAATCCCAGTGCAGTAATCCCAGTACAGCAATCCCAGCACAGCAATCCCAGCACAGCAATCCCATCACAGTAATCCCAGCCCAGCAATCCCAGCCCAGCAATCCCAGTACAGCAATCCCAGCCCAGCAATCCCAGCACAGCAATCCCATCACAGCAATCCCATCATAGTAATCCCAGCCCAGCAATCCCAGTGCAGTAATCCCAGTACAGCAATCCCAGTGCAGCAATCCCAGTGCAGCAATCCCAGCACAGCTCTGCTGAGCAAGCGGTCCAGCTCCCAGCAAAGGAAACACACAGCCAAGTCAGGACAGGTGTCCTGTCCTCTCCTGAAGAGTTTTACTCTTGCAGGCTTTATATTCAAGAGAAGCAAGCTCTCCCTGAGCCTTTTGCATGTGTTTCATTACTGTCTAGGAGTGGCTGGCTGGTGCCACTCTTCAGCAGGCATGCCCTTGTGAGGAGCCCCACAGCACCCACAGCAGCATCCCGTGACTGATGCTGAATAGGCAGGAGTCAGGGACAAAATTGCCAGCTCTGAAGCCTCTAGACAGTGGAATAAAGAGAGAATGGGAAAGATCAGAGGTATGGTAACAGAAGACTTGTCATTCATTACTATATGTAGCACGTAAGACTAAACAAATATAAAGACATACATAATACATAAACGATGAGAGGGGGGCGGGAAGCTGGATGCTAAAGGTAAGATTTGTAGAAGGACCTATAATACTGATATTATTCCAAATTTGTATATATTTCCCTCTGACAAAAAAAAAAAAAAAAAAGTAGGTGGATTACTTAATAGCCCTCATCTCCAGGCCTTGTGAAAAGATTATACAAAGCAACAGCCCTCCTTTTAAAATTATTTTGATTTATTTTTATCTAACAGAGATGGCCAAGTATCTCTTTAGCATGATCCCATTTGGCTCAATGACATTGCAGAGCTATGAATTCAGTATGTGAAGAACCCTTTCTGTGCACTGAAGAACATAAAAGCCTGTGTGCCTAGCTGTGAAGCAAATACCTCCTGCTCAAGCCGCTTATGTTTTTCTACTTGAGAGAAATTAAAATCTCATCTTATTTCTTTCCATGCTCTTGTCATCCACTCAGATTTTTATTCAAATAAATCTCTGGTTCTTTTCAAAGAATGTCTTCTGTATGAGTTGCATTAGCTTTAAAGACTCACCAAGAACAGCACAGTCCAGGCTGACACTCTTGCATCAGAGAAGGCACTGTATGAATCTTATCCTACAATTCTGCAGCTCAGTTAATTAAGTATTTGATGTCCTAAGAAGCTGCTGCCTCCCAAAGCCAAGGAGAGGAAGCTTCCAGACCCCATTTCCATCTTTGGCCATCAGTGACGTTCGGAGACTTTCCACCCATCACACCATGTTACACAACTCTTCCCCTCTCCCCAGCCCACAGCGTTGATGAAATTAAGTAGCATGAAAAATTAACCCCACTGTTGTTGTAATGCAGCTGGGTAATGTGTGGCCTCATTTGCTGCTGCAGGAGAATGTGTGTTTGATGCTTTGGTCGTGTGGCTCTGTGAATGGGGCAGAGGGGATCCCAGTAGAGCATACCTGGGGAGCAGCCCCACAGCCCTGCCCACTCTCCAGGTACCCTTGGGCACCTTAGGCCCAATTGCGACTATGATTTCTGATTTCTCTGCCCCTGCCTTGTTATTTGCTGTCCAGCCTCTGCCATCCACCACTTCTACTTTTTTTCCTTCATTTTCTTCCTTGCTGCAACTTCTCTGCTGTTTTCCTACCATCACATTCCCGGTCTTGTCAAGATTCATCACCTGCAGCCTCATTTCTTGTTGCTTTTCGCCTGTGTGGGCCCTCCCATTTTCTACTTCTGCTTTACAAAACGTATCTCCGTGTCTCCTGAAAAACAGAAAAGAAATAAAGAAATGTATGTAACAAGGGATACAAAAATACACCCACAGTAGCTCAGGTTTCTGGATTAGTGCATATCATCTTTTGCCTCCTTTCTCCCTTGATTTTCCATCATGTCATCTCTGTTTAATGGTAAAGACTAATTTTTAACTCCTTTGTCAGGTGCCCAGGTATCTTTCTTTAAGGCACATAATTTTTCATTACTTCTTTTTTAAGAATCACACAAGAAAAATAAAATAAAAAGAGAGAGATTAATATGGAGAAAAGTTTTACTTAGCTACAAAATGTTTTCCTTTTATAACTTTAGGCATGATTGACAGATAGGTTTATTTCATCAAATTGCCTTTTCTGACAATGTATTATTTAATGAGGGAGTTCTCTTTTTTGATTGCATAGGAAATGTGGAAGCATCTGAGAATTTCTGATATGCTATTTACTTATCCATTATGTTGGGAATCAGTGTAATTTCAATGTCAGCAGTGGAATTAATAACCATAACTATTATCTGTCACAGAATGATCTATTTGGGGATTTTCTCAGCAAACCAGGATATATTCCCCACCCTTATACCACAGAAGGAAGTTTTAAAAAATAAGTCAGATTTGAACATGTTTTTGTTATGATTATCCCTTCCAGGCTAATGGTAAAGGCACATATTTTCAGGCTTTAATTCAACATGGAGTCACTGATATGAAACCCTTTAGCAGCATAAATTATGCCTATTTTTTTCCCACCGTTTATTTCACTCAGTTTCTCAAAAACTTCTGTCGAGGATGGCTCCCCATTGAAGTGCACCCTCCCGTCCTTAAGGAAAACAAAACCAAACCAAACAAAAAAAAAAAAAAAAAAAAAAAAAAAAAAAAAAAAAAAAAGACAAGGAAAAAAAATCCCTGACAGTCTAGTTTCCAGAGATCATGAAAAAATCCCTTTCTGGCAGTAGTGTGAATTTGGGCTGACTTTGTTCCGGTTTAGGTGTTGTACTTCACTGTGTGAGAGGAGCAGGGGAGTGCCTGAGCAGACAAATGGAATTACATGAGGGAGGCAGACAGGGCCCAAATCTAGTTCTACTCTCTTTAGGTTATGTGCACAAAAGTAAATAACTGATAAATGAATAAAACCTTTCAACTGATACCTTTGATAAGTACTAAGACTTTTTATATGACTCCAAAGTAAGGGCAGTAACTGTTAAATTAATTGCTTTTTAAATAAAACACATAAGAGAAATTTTAAAATCCTTCATTGTTCCTAAAAGTGTTTTAGTGCCTCATTAATTCTTGATTAGCCTGGTTGTTAAGAGGCCATTATTGTGTGGTAATAAGGTGTAGGAAATTACCTCTAGGACTATAGTCATGTCACACAGACCTGCTGTAGTTAGCACCTCATCGGGTGCTCAGACCAAGTGCCCGTGGTGTAAATCAGGAGTGCCCTGCCTGGTGCTGGGGCTCACGGTGCTGGTCTTGTGTGATGGACTGTTAGCTGAGATCAAGTGAGTCCTCTGGACTGAGAAGTCCTGACAAAATAGAATCCTCTCAGCAGCCTCCTGTCCTTCAAGGGCTTGCCAGTCTTGCCTTTGGCAGAACAGGAAAACTGCTATAAAACAGTGGAATAAAATTATTTTGCAGTTGCACTCATTTAAGTAATTTAAAATATGCCTGAAGCTAGTGCAGATGAAAGTTCACTCTGCATGATTTGTCAGGTAGAGTCAGAGGAGATTTGATGCTGGTCCAGGAGAATATCCCCAAACTAATGACCTCTTCAGGTCATTATTATTTCTTTTGAACACACAACCCCCCTCAAAGCCTGCTACAAACATTGGTAAAGCTAATCGTTATTACCCTTTTACAAATAGGAAAATGAGCCTTGGGGGATATTTTACTGTGATTTGATGCAACATTAATCAGCACTCTACAGAAAAGAAATATTTCTATGTCCTAGTCTGCATCTATTTCTTTTTCAGTGTGTATAATGATTTTTTTCCCTAAATCTCTTTGAGGCTGGTGATCTAATGCTCACAGTATACAGCTCCCATTCATTACCTGTACAGAGGGCAAATGTAATACAGCAGCATCACCATCTTTGAGGAGCACTGAAGATGCTCCCAGCTAAAACCACGAAGTGAATTCTAGCTAGTACCTTCTTCTTTATTCCTTCCTGGGGTTCAATCTTTGCACAGCAGATGAAGAACAGTTCTCAGAGGAGGGAGAACAGCTCAGGGCCAGCGTGGCCACAGTGCCCAGGAGTGATGCCTTGCCGGATGTGCCAGTGCCTGCTCCCTGACCTCTTCCTGCCGTTGGGTGTCAGAGGACACTCACACCTCGGGAGTGGTGTCGAAGCAGAGATGCAAGAGGCTCATGCTGTGCCTGAACCCCCAAAAGGGGACAGTGACCTGGGTTTCAGTCCTAAATATCCATGTTAGTTGTTAAATAGCTAGACACCTATTTGTGTGTGCTTTCACCCAGGTCTTCAGCATTTTTAAGCCCCTGGTGTGGCTTCATGGGGCATGTGTGACAGTGTTCCTCACCCCAGCCCTGAGTGGCATTCCAGAACTCCTCAGGGACTGACCCTGAGCCACAAGCAGCTGGAGAAAGGCACTTCTTATGTCTCCATTTAACCCTTTGTCAGCCTCAGAGTTGGGGCTGTGGGACAAAGTCTCCATACTTGGTGTTTCAGCTGCATGCCCCAGGACCTGTGCATGGGTAGGTGCTGCAGGCTATGGGCACCACTCCCCTTCATTCCCAAGCCAGCAGACCCCAGAGCATCCCAGATGGCATGGCCATCCTTCCAAGCCCATTTCCACCCAGCCCTTCTCGCTGTGAGGAAGGACACCCCTGAGTATGGAATTGTGTTTGGCTGCTTTCAGGTGTGCTGAGCTGGGACAGAGCCACACAAAGTCCCCCACACAAAGAGCCCCCCACAGAAAGGCACGCTGGCAGCAGAGCCATCCCCAGCTGACAGACAGTCAGAGACCATCACCCCCGCTGCAGGGACATCCCACACACAGCCCCAGTGCTCCCAGGCAGGGCTGCAGAACACGTCTGTCTGCTGAAATGTATTTTTAATATCTCGTGATAATAATTAGCAGCCCAATTGTCATAGCTATTACAAGGATGGGAGAAAACTCCATCAAAAAACCAAGTATTTAAAGGGCACTTCTGAGTGCAGTTTCAGATCTCACAAAAACAAAAGGAAGAAGAAATTACAGCCCAAACCAAAGACTTTTAGGAGTTAATAACTGCATGAGTATAGCAGTGTAAAGAACGGCAAGAGTTAAAAGTCCCAGCGTGATAAAAGTTTATTTAATCCTACTCTAAACAAGCAATATAACAAATCCTTGTTAGGAATGAATGATCTCTCACATACAGCTTAAAATAATCAAATTTTGATTTAAAATACCAAAATAGGTCAAATGTTATGGGTTTTTCTGGAAGAAATTGAAATAATCCGGTCCAATTTTATTTTTTATTTGCAGCATTTTACAGATGAATAAATGCATTCTTTATATAAAACCTACTTGCTCTGTCTCAGGTAGGAATGCCTGTTTGCCAGAGAATTAGAGACTCTTGAGTGTTGACATGTTCTGCTCCAGTAGCTCTGCTGTGCTCTGATGGAAGAGATATTGTTATATGGAGAAAGATGCAGTTTCAGCACCTCTTCACCTTCCCACCTTGTCTTTGGCTTTGTTTCACTTAAAATTTCCCCCTAGTGCAGGCTCCAAAGACAAAGTAGGGAGTGAACAGTGTAAGATGTTGGGTCACAGGTACATCTGAGGCAGTGCCTGTCTTCCCAGCAGGACCTGGAGTTTCCTTCCCTGCTCTGAATCTGACTGCACAGTGTAGTGTAACTTTGTTTAAAAGCACTCGATCTCTTTGCCTCTATTTCCTCGTTCTGACTGAATGAGAATTATCATGGGTTTGCTTACTTTTGATTTCATGGGGTGCTGGGAAATGTAACTATGCAGAGATTTCTCACTAGAAAACAGTGCAATAGGATGGAGCCCAGTAGCAAATTGGTCTTGATAGGATGGATCCTATTTCATGCTAGTTAATGATCCTGGTAATGAGGAGAGTAAGTCCTCACGCTTTGGTGTTCAGCTAGATAGAGGAGTGAGAGAAAGTATCGATAAGAAAATTCTGACAGACCTTTTTTTACTCCCTGTTCTTCTTTGGCACTCCTTTAAATTGCAAATAAACCTAGAGCATTCGAGACATTTATAAAAAGATGTAATGAGGGCTGGTTGCTGCATTTTTGGAACAGGAAAAACCTTTCTGTCGTGCACTGAAAAATACACAATGATTTCTTTAGACTAATAAACACTCGGCTGGAGATAGTCTAAGGGTTTGTAGAACTTATGGAAAGTAATTTACATATTTCAAAGCTCTTTATTGTCAGTCTCCTACATTTTGCCTATTTTATTTCTTATTTTTATCAGCCATCTCTGCTGTCATCAGCACTAAAAACCTTTAAGTGCCTGATATAATATGTACATCTGAAGTTTTTTCTCTTATCAGTAAAAATCATTTGCCTTGAAGGTAATATAGTGAGCTAAATTAATTGCTGATGAAACTGGTTTTACAAGAGTGACAGTAATGATAAACGTAACCCAATACATTTAGTTCACGAGATCTACTTTTGACCATTTAAAATGTTGCTACTAAATTGAATTTTTCCAAATTCAAGTGTCATTCCTTGCACATGATTTTTGAATATATATTGCACAATATATACACCATATTTGATCACAAATTATTCGCAGTTGTTCTAAATTCATGTATGATTTTCTGTAGGGTTTATTCTTACTTAAATATCAAACAGATAATTTTCCACAGCTCTGTCAATATTAAGTCCTGCATATTTTTTTTCCACACCCAAAAATACTTCTGAAATAATAGTGATTGTTTGAATTGGTCTCAAGCTGACATCAAGTAATAGCAAGCTAAGTGATATTTAAACCCGTTTTTTCAATGGTGGAGGCCATAGGTAGATCCTGTTGAACCTACACAGAATTCTTTTCCTGGGAACTCAGTATCAGATAATCATAAATCTCAAATATACAAAGCAAGCATCCAGCTATATAATGGAGTAGATTTGAGCAAGGTCTTGATTCCTTTCTGATTTGGTAAAACAAACAAAGTAAACTAAAAAGCCAGCGACACAAATCCTTCCATTTCAGCCATGTAGCAATCTGAGACTCCATCTCCTCTAGGCTTCCATCATTGCAACACTTGCTCACAACGCTGCTAAGGATGTTTGCATCTATTAATGCCAGTGTGACAACTGATGACAGAAAAAAGTATTTCACTGAAAATTTCAATTAACTGCCAATGAGAGGGAAAAAATGAAAGGAGCCAGTAAGTATTGTGGACCCGTATGAAACTCAAAACAAATCTGGGTTTAGAACTTTGCGAGTGGAATTGAATTAGCTTCTGAACCAGCATGGGTAATTGCTATCTTGTTTAATACATTAAAAATTATGTGAGGTGACTGAAAATAAAAATAGTTTTGTTCATTTTCTCTGCAAAATGAAAAATAACAACAATCAGGGCTAATAATTTCATTTAGGTTACCTTACACCTGGAAGTGCTTGGGCAGCCTTGTTACAGTGCTAGATACAAACATATTTCAAAGCAATGTTTTTGAAAGAAGGAAACAAAAGCACGGCATTTCACACATATTGAAATTTATAATTTTATGTAGAATTTAAACTTCTTTAGTTATTTAGGGGAAAGCATTGCTCAATTCTAGCAATTGCTAGGCATTTTGGCTGGCCCTCACACTGTTCTTGATGGTTAAACTGTGTTAGAAAATTCCCTTCAGCTCTAAATCCCTCACACAAGACTCTAGTTAGTCTTGACCACGCTTGAGCCTTTGTGAAAAATTATTGTTGGCATTTTTCTCAAGATGATTCAACATTTCCAAAGATTTAGGATGGCAGAAAGCATTATCAGACATCATTTAGACTTCCAAATGATTATTTTTTATGAGATGGTTGTGGTAGTTTGCAGCTGAATGGTAGAAGTTGGCAATCAGAATATTATTGTGTCTAATTCATTTTTATACACTATTCCTGTTAGTTAAAAAAGGATATTTCTTTGCAAGTGACATTACAGTCCTGACACAGGATTTTTGACTGTTTTTTTTCTCAGAAACTGCCAGCATGGTACTGCCAGCATGCCAAGCTGGTGTCCAGAAGAAAATTTAAGAGCAGTGATAAAAGGAAAGGAGAAAATAGAAGCCCTTCTTGCAAACAAGAGTTTGTAATAGATATTCTGACATGATATGAATGATGAGGGATGGAAAATTCATAAGGTTGTGTGGAAGTGCAACTCACACTCTGAGCATAGAAGACTGACCTATAACTCATAGGATAGTGTGTTTCAAGTGAGTTATGAGAGTTGTTCCCTGGTGTATATTTAAAAAGAGACATTAGAAAGGAGATATAGTGTGGTTTAGTGTTTGAGAGCTAAATTCATAATTTTTTCCAGAGAGTGTTTTTAAGAAAAAATACTTTTTTTTTTTTTTTTTTAATACGTACATATTGGAGTGCAAGTGGTGTATTTCTGCACAGCATGTGCATCTGAATGCTGAGAATAAAACTTCTCTTCCTAGGAGCAGCCCTCAGCTGATTATTTTTGCTGTTGCTATTGTCCAAAGAAGATTATTTCTAAGAAAGACGAATAGCCAATTTTGCATCCTAGAAGGGGTTATCTCAGAGTGAAAGAAGCAGGCTAGAAGCACTTGGTGACATCAGACGCCAGGGCAGCTGTGGGTGAGCTGTGCCAGGAAGCCCCAGGAAAACCCCACCCACACCTGGACCAGAGCTGCACAGTGCAGTTTGAATTGATGGGGCCCTACATGAGTAACCATCCCTTCACTGCTGCTCCGTGGGAAGCAAAGGAATTATCTGACACTGCAGGCTGCACATGTGTTTTCTTCCCCTAGCAGCAAAGTTCACGGCCATGAACTTGCCCCAGGTGCCACCTTGGTGTCCCTGTCCCTGTCCCTGCTTGTGCCCCATGTCCTGGTGCTCCCTTAGCAGCATTCTTCCTCCCTTCCTCCTTCAGCCCATCCTCCAGCAAACCTGAGAACTCCTGTGTTTGGTGGGACTGCTGTCAGTTCAGAGATGTCTGCCTTGTTGGGATTGTTTTTTGCCCCAGCATATCAAACACAGAGAAGAGTAAAGAGAATATTATCACTAATACACCATCTCCTTATAAGTTAAGCTTGATAAGCTAAGTAGCCCTGCTGGGAACACCCCAGCCATGGATGTAGCTTCAGGAGGAGTGCATTCCCTCTCTCTGAGCCAAGCATGCAGGGTGCAGGTCTTGTAAGGAGCAGAACCCATTTGCACCGTGGGGCAGAGTCTGCCTGGTGTTGGGCAGAGAGCTTTGCTTTCCTTTCACAGTCTGCCTCAGAAAGGAAAAAAATGCATTTTTCCCTGTGCCTATCTTGGCGGAAAATGAAAGGCTCTGAGAAATCTGCTCACAGGAGAGGTTTCAGCCCATTCCCACAGAAATTTGAGGGCTGGAAATTTTGACAAAAGTCTCAATGGCTCCTGCATGCTTAGTGCACAGAATTCCCTATGGCTCACTCCTCAGCATCGAGTGATAGCATATCACCTTGGCCATATGTGAGCTTTCAGGTCTTTCTGCCTCTTGTTTCTTTCTTTTTTTCCCCCTTCTTGCCACACACTGAAATAGTTATTTGACAATTTATTCTGACATTGTGTTATTCCAACAATAGTGGAATGTAATGGTGTGTAATTAGGAGCCAGAATATAACAGTGGTATGAAGATAATTTTCACAGCGAGATTTCTTTAAATTAAAATTTCATTACTTGAAAAGTGTCATACTTTTGCCCTTTCCAGTGTGTGAACAGTGTCCATGAATGAAAGGGATGACCCTCAGGGATGATAGCATGATTTTCAGTCTCTTGCACTCCAGTTGGAGATTCTCCCACGGCACTGCTCTTCCATACTATGTGAACCTATAAGGGCACAATATATTTTAAAGTCTCTGTAAAGTGTTGATTTTACAGTGAAACTCCTTTCTCTTTTGAGGGTGTGGGGTTGTTTAGGGAACTGTCTGTGTAGCATCTGGAGCTGGGAAAAGTCTGTAGCGCTACAGACCTGTCAATTTTCTATAGATTATCCTCACAACCCATATCTTTAAATAAAATGCTATGCTTCCTTTCACAGTAGCCAACTGGATTCTTGTCTATTTATTTGCTTGTTTTAATCATTTTTTTCTCCATCTAGTCAAATAAACTGCTAAATTCAGTGTGTATGCTATGGAACTTCATCCAAAACTACACTGTCTCCTTCCTGACAAGGCTGACAGAGAGTATAATCACTTGTATTGTCCAGAGTACTGTTTACATAAAGGAGCAATAAATACCTGTTGAAATTTTTACTGGAGGCCTCCCAGATGGATGGTTCATTTATTATTACAGACAGGGTTTCATTTACTTAGTTATTAAAAAAAGCAGGCCGCTACAGCCCATTTATAACTATATTAAAACTAAATGAAGCTATAAGTATTGCAGACGGGACCGAGTAAAATACATTTAGTGACTTTCCAGGAAATGGCTAGGCAAAGTATTTGAAAGGAAATGCTCAAAACTTTGGGGGTCCTGGTGTGTCTTTCACAGATGTGCTTCTACTGGCTGGAGCTGCAGAGCGAATGGAGGAGGTATAGTTCCCATATGCTGCTGTGCCATTTATATATTCTGCAATAGCCTCTCTGTATCAACCAGTCAGCCATGCACCTCTGGGAATTGTTCCTTTCCTCCTCTAGCCTTTCTTGACATAGAAAGCTCCAGCTCAGGATGTCCAGTGAACTTCTTCTTTATCCCACAGACAGAGTATCAACTGAATATCAGTTACAAGAGGGGATGAAGGTGCTTCATCATCATCAATCTGTAAAGGGAAGGCAGGTTAATCAGGTGGATTCCAGACGTTTTAGTTTGGAAGGTATGACCAGAGGTCCAGCACAGACAGCTGTGAAAGTGTAGTGAAGATTGTAGATGGTCTTTGTGGCACTTTTCTAGCACTGATGACTTTTCACCAGACATTCTCACCCCTCCTTTGAATAAAGATAAATTGGTCAGTGGATGGGAAGCACATGGTTGCTTGTGAACCAGACCATGATTTTGTTATGTCCAAGCTAGGCAAATAAAGGACAGTCCCAATAGGAAAAGGCGGGTGGATGTCCCAAAGCTTAAAAAATTGTTGACCATAAACTGATGGAGTAGAAAAGCCTAGTAACAAGGCAGCTTGAATTTTTAAGCAGAGTTTGTTAGGTTAGCAAAAGGCTGCATTTCCACAATCAAGGCAGAAAACAACTTTACTGAAAGCTAGTTCAGCTTCAGTGGTCAAGTAAAAGTAGTAATTAGCCATGAAATTTAAAATATATGTAATATGAATACATACCCATGAAACATCACAGTCTAAAAAAGAAAATGTAAAATACTGAATATGGATAAAAGGAATGGATGATACTAGAGGAAAGCTCAAGGACAATGAGAATATGGGGTTTCTTAAGGTACATGAAAAACAACAATAATAAAGAAATTCTAGCAATAGCCCCTCATTAGCTGGAAGTATTAAAGCTGTAATAATGTTAGAGTCAATAAATATTTTTTTACATGAGAAAAAGCAGGTTTGCCTATTAGACAGACAGGAAGCTGAAGAGTGTCTAGAGGCAATAAGTTATTTACAATGAGCTACCCTAGAGAGAAGTATCCATATGCCTCAGATCTTCCATGCCACCCCACAGACACCAGCTGGAAGACCACTGGCTAGCAAAATCTGAGGGTTATTGTACCTTGAAATGTGGGGTAAACCTCACCCTCATGATGACTCCAGCATAAAGACAGATGCTTGTACTGCTGGGGATTGGGCAGTAAGAGATCATTTGTAAGGAAATAATCACTGAGTACAAAATCAGATGCTGCACATTTAGCGGGGAGACTTGGCAGTGGCAGCTCTTTCTCAGACACATTAAATTCTCCAAGATTTCTGCCACAATGGTTGATGCATAGGCAGTACTGCAGTTCATGCCCTCTTAGTTCATTTCACATTTGAAATGAATATTTTTTAGGTGACAGCATCAGCAATGGCTTGGAAATCAGAGGGAGAGCGTTAGTAAATAACTGCTAATCACACCCAGAGAAGCTTGGGGGCTGCAGGGGCAGGGAGGCAAGAAACAGATTAGAAAATTGCAAACAGCACATTTGAAACTTTTATTCCTCAAATGTGTTTCCTCCTGTCACACAGAGCATGATTAGCCATGGAACTTTGGTAAGCCCTCAGACTGATTGGACTACTTAGGCGTGAGCTGCCGATGTGTCGCTCATCACTCTTCCCTTTTTCTGAGTGTTCATGCATTTTTAGGTGGCTTCCTTGCTCGGGGAGTGGTCTCACAGGGGTTTGTTTCCTTGCTTTCCTGAATTTCTCTCATTTTTAAGGAGGTACTCTGGGTCCTTCTGCCCAGACATCATTCTCAGGCAGTGCTGTTGTCTGTGGGGCCCTTTCTCACCACCCTGCCAAGGAGTTAAAAAACTCAGGGTATGATTCAACTGCATTTGTTGTCCCTTTCTTTATAGGGGAAAAACATCACCAGGGCAAGCACAGTTGCTCACAGGGGCAGCTGCTGCAGAAGAAACCTTATTTCAGCTTCTGCTCCTAGGAGAGAGTGATGGCTGTATCCCTTGGAGAGGACTGCCTTGCATTTCTAATGAGACCATCAGTGTAATGGGAATTCAGCAGAATATTTAGCTGGTTTAAATGGTTTTGAAAAGCAGTGTAGACCAGCTGAGATGGATTCAAGCCAAGGACAGAAAACTTTTCCTTCAGAATATCTATTTTTTATTGGAATTGCTAATTCTATTTCTATAGACTGAGTCCGTTTTTCAGGCATTTAAATTCTGTGCTCTGGAATTAAATCTCACATTGATATATAGGCTTCATTCCAGCATTAAGTACATTAATATTTCACCAGCCTGATTTTACTGGCTTTCTCCCTCTGTTTTTAATTAGATTTGATGGTATTCTATATAATCATGTTTTCCTGCATGTTTCTGTGTAGCAGAACTTGCACAAACTGTTTGTTGGAGGATTTTTACAACTTAAACATCATATATTCAGAGTGAATTTTAGATGCTTCAGGCAGTGCTTGCAGAGGTCTTACAAGCCTGCTAAAAGCTCTGTTACAACACTTATAAAATATTCTCTTGATCTACTTGTTTACCTTAATCCATAAGCTTTTGACTTTATTTTGTATAAAACAGAAATAAATACTACACTTTTCAGATAATATAAATGCATGAGCTTTTCCAAAGTGAAACATTTACATCAGTTATAGCACTAGAATAAAAATAATTTCAGCAATCAGAATCTAATTAATTAAAAATTACTACTGTATAAAACCAGCCACTCCTATATTTTGGGTTAGTAAACAAAGCTATTTGAAATACCTGTTTTGGCTGTAGGTGAGTAGTGACTATAACTGCCCATCTGTTATGTGCAAGTAACCAAGGTTATAGCAACAACACTCGTTTGCCTTTTTTTCTTTTTCTTTTTTCTTTTTTTTTAAGAAAGGAAACATGTTCATCTGTTTCTTATGAATTCTCTGTACTTCTTACCAGGCATATTTTTCCTAGCATTTCTCTTTTAGAAAGCAATGGAAGACAGCCAGAAACTGAAGGTACATTTGTCTTATTGGAGCTTAAGTCATATTATGTACGTGAGCACTCGTGGCTGAAACAATCCCAGTAACATAAGGGCACAGTCTGGGCAGGAACATCATATTCCCACCTGGCATTCTCTCTCTTTTTGCTGGGGACAAGAGTTAAAGGTCTTACATGGTGATGTGCCTCTGGGAAGGTTTTGTTTGGCTTTTTTATAATGTGAAGGAATATTTTCTCCTCCTATATCAGTGCATCAGCTGTGACTTTAAACATCTTTAGACATCAGTCTGAAAGTCTTCTAACATACTGCTACTTAGAATAATATCTGTTTTCTTTCTGGGTTTCTCGTAATATCCAGACTAATGTTCAGTTCTTGAAAGGTCAGTATGCATTTATGGGAAAGAAAATAAAATGCCAATAAGGTACAATGAAAAATAAGAGAATTTTCCAAGAGCATTCAGAATGAAACATTGTGGTCGCCTAAACTCGAATGAGCACTTACTTATTTGATTTTGGGATTTCATTACAGCTCTTTGCTTAGTGGGGTTCCTCTTCAGCTAAAATCAAAGTATTTTTCCACTACTGAAGTTCCTTTCCTACATAATGAGCAGAAATCATAGAATTCCATAATAAACACGGTATTCTGACTGAGATGCTGCCTAGAATTAAACTGGGACAATATGCTTGATCAGATTAACACATTCAGGAGGTCTTTTACAGATTGCAAAGACAGCGACTTCTGAGTTTATTTAAATGGCAGTTGAAATATACATGTATTTGTGCCCCAGGCCCACAAACCATTGGCATGTTCTCTCCTAAAGCATTAGTGTTAATGCTTGAATTACTATCAATATTTTTCCTTCCCCCTCTTGATTTTTTTTTACTGGTTGTTATAATTATCTATATTATCATGAAGAAAGACCATATCTTGTATAGTGTCGATCACCAGAGAGACATAGAGTTTTGTCCCTCATTTGTATAACCTCTCTTGAAGTGCCAAAAGGGAATCTCTAAAATAAAAAAAAAAAATACAACAACAAAAACAAACAAACAAAAAAACCCCAAACAAAAAAAAAAAAAAAAACCAAACCACACAGAAGAATTTTTTGAGAGTATTATGCCTCAATAAGTAATTTGCAGGGAGAAGAAAAGAAGACATTAGGCCAAGGAATGTGAAATTTATCAGAGGTTAAAGTGAAATACAAAGTGTGGTGCTTGCTGCTGCTTTCATGTGCACCAGTAGATGTGAGGGATAATTCCAGGTTTTAGGCATGTCTTCACTGTGGAAGAAAACAGATATCCTTCTAAGCAGGGCTATCCTGGAAGCATCTCAGAGTGGCTCCATATGTCAAAAGTGATAAGAAATTCTCAGCTGGCTCTTGAGGACAACCTTCATGGACATCTCCTTCTGCAGCAGCTCCTTCTCAGAATGAGAATCTTCCAGCTCAGTCAGAAATCTTTGATATAAGGCCTGACTCTACCTTCAGACTTGAAACTTGTTGCTACTTGGATGTTAATTCCCAGAGGGGAAACTAGATATCTTCTTGCTACTCCCAGGACTCTGGCCGGGGCTGAAGATAACACTTGCTTGGGACTTAGCTTTCCTGCAGTGACAAGTCAGGAAAAAAGACAAGCAAAATGGCAAAGTTGCAAGTCTCAGCTATTGCATTTGAGTAAGGTGACTCCCTGGCAGCCTGTAATGACCTCCCATCCCAAATCCCCTGTAATTTTGATCAGGAGCAGCTCCTGATCATGCTGGGATGAACAAGAGTCCCACAGGTGTCTCTTCAGTGCACCACATGGCTACCCCAGCCCCAGCAGCCTTCTGAACCAATGCAGTGAGTAACCCTCAAATGAAAACAGGTCAGGTTTTCTAATAAGCTGTGTGGGAGATTTGGAGCCACAGTCACATTGACGTTGGCAGATGTTGTATATCAATGCCCTCTAGACCACTTTGTATTTTCTTCATGCACACCCCCTCCTTTTCCCCTGTAACTGAATGGCCCATTGCCCTGGGCTGAAACCCCTTGGTTAGTGGAGAATGAAACCAGCTGGCTTGCTGAGGCATTTCTCAGTATCCCAAAGCCATCCACATGTCCTTTCATTATGTCTGTACCTGTCACATTCTTTGTAGGGAAAGGAACTAATGCACTAATTAGAGTGCGGTGAGCACTCCCACCTGACCCCACCCCTCACTGCCTCCACGACCTCACAGAGATTTCACTAAAACATATAATTAGGTTCTGCAAAGTGACTTCCTGACCGTATGTGCTCTTTTCAAGTGCAGAAGCCCTAAGTGTTGCTGTGTGTTTTTCAGAGCTGCTTTGAGTACCGCTTCATTTTTTTGGCTTTTGTTTACAAGGTTGTATTTACTTACCTCTTTACCAGTGCCCAATGTATCAAAACCAGGTTCATTTTAAAAAATCTGAAAACCCATGGACCCATTCACTTACTGGCCTGAATCTTCAATGTTCTGAAAAAAGTGTAAAGGCTGCATTTGCACGTGAGCTTGTCTGTGCTTGTCTCTCCATCCTTATACTGTTTGCCAGAAGGTGCAAGTAAATCCCATCCCAAGCAAGGGTTGTTTTAAACATGGTCTGAAGTGCTCTGCTAACATAGGGTGCACCAAAACTCATTCTGTGCTGAATCTGTATCCAAGTACGTTTGAGATCAATTACAATTTAATGTAACACCTCTTGTGAGCTTAAAGTATTTTTCTTCTGTTCTCACTCTCTTCAAGTGGGGTCTGCTGTTCCAGTTGTGGAATTTTTCTTTCAACAACCATTGTTTTCATGATGGAAATGAGCTGTTGAGAAGAAACATTCCTCAAAAGCATCCATACTCAAAATGTATTTACCTTACTTAAGACACTGCAAAATGGAATCCCTGTAACATAAACATGCCCTCCTCACCCCGGGCGTGCTTCAGCCTGGGCTGTGAGAGCTGCCCTGGTGCTCTCTCCCCAGGCCAGCTTCAGCTTCACCTGCCAGGTGACTGAGTCCTGCTCTGGCTGTGGCTTTGTAGCTGAGGGCTGGGGGCCTCACCTGAGAGTGAAAGCTGTCTGGGAGCCAGCAGGTTATACCTGCACAGCTCCTGCTGTACAAGGCAGACCTGTACACTGGCAACCTGATACATCCTTGTGACAAATACTTGGATCAGACCGGCCAGGTTCCTCTCTAGGGGGGAAAAAAAGCAAGCCAGCAAGGATTTTATGATGACCTGGTTTTTTTTCCTATTCCCAGTGTTAGGAGCATGTTTGTAGTCTGATGGTAGTTCCAAAAGGGGCCACAAGCCCCAGGCAGGCAGTGCTTTTCTTGGAAAGCAGCGCTTCTGAAATGAAAAGCAGACAGGGAAAATAAAGACAGGCTAAGATGTACAAGCTAGGAGAGTTTGAAGGACCAGTGCTGTGGTTTGTTCTTCCTTTTGTGTGGATAGTACCGGGTTGTAGTCATTGTCTCACATCTCCACACAACCCAAAGGTTCCAAAATATCCTAGTTGCTTCTAATAACAAGTTCATAAAACACTTTTTTATGTGTTAATACAAAAATCCAGGACACTAATAAATACACAGAGGTATCTAGAACGCTTCATTATATGCTTTTGATTTTTCAGCTTCCATTTAGGAGAAGAACTAAGCTACTAAACCTAAAGTAAATGTACTCAACTACCACATCACTAGCAGAAATTCATGCAGTCAAGGGAGAGCAGGCAGTGATACCCTGGGAGTTCTCATTTCACACAAGCATACCACTTTCTGGTTTAAACTATCACTGCAGATTTCATCACATAGGTGCCAAATCCTGGATCTGAGCTTTCTATTTTCATGCACTGTTTTCTCAGGGATGGCCTAAACAGATTTAATTAAAAGAATGAGCAATTATAAGACTGTTTGGATCCCTGCAAGTGATGGGATCGAAGGCCAGTATGGATCTTGTGGTGCTTACAGGAAGTTTTGCCTCTCTCTTGTGGTTTAGCTCCTAGGAGCTGTATCCTGTGTCATCATACCTGTCTGGTTTGCCCACCTCTCAATAGGGCTTGTTAGCTGGGTCAGTGCCTGCGTTGATACAGCCATCAAAGGTTTTGCTGATTTGGGATATGGCAGAGAGAGCTTTATCCTGACAAGGGACATACTTTGAGATAAAACATAGGCAAGTCCTGCTGGGAGATTGTCAAGCCCCTCCAACTCAATGAGAGTCCTGTATATTTGAGGTGTCTACATTGCCAAGAGATTTTGCTGAGCTTGATATGTTGATTTTACAGAGGAGAAATGTTGGCATAAGTAGAAAAAAATGTGAGAAAAAAGCAAGAGGAGAATCTTTAAGAGATGAACTAGCAAGCATTTCTTCTCTGACCCCCAGTCCTGTTCTCATACACCTACGTTCCCTCAAAGGTGCCATGGGGAAATTGGGAAGCAGCTGTGACAACAGCAACAGGCAGGGGCTGTGCATACAGAGAGGAGCTGAGGAGAGCGTGGTGAGGCTCTGTGCTCTTTTCAGGCACAGCACACCATGTAGCCCATGGAAGAGTCATGCTTTTCAGGCACGCTCTTGGAAGATCTAGGCACAAGTACAAGGAGGTGGTTTGAAATTACTACATATGTCTTCTTGCAATACTTGCACTCCGGGGACCACCCACGTCACAGGATGTGTTTGAATTGCTCACCAAGCTTTCTTCTGGAGCTGAGATGAAATTACAGATTCTTTTTTTCCCAGAGTGCAAGAAAAATTAGCAACTTTCTGAATTATTACTATTATTACCGAGGCACTTTTTAAAAATAGGTTCTATTCTCTACGATTTTTAAAGCACTGGGGGAAATCTTCAGCTCCTTTAACTGCTGGTTACTTAATCTTAGATTGTAAAAAAAATTCTCTTCTTTGTGAACCAGTTTAAGCAAGTTGGGGAAAGGATATGGGAAGGGAGGATGAAATCCTGTTTAGAAAAGATGCATTATTTCTATATTTATATGACAGTGAAATCCTGAGAATACTCTTGTGCACTGAGACAATATATTTTAGTTTTAATTGTTTCAGTTAATGTCAATTTTACATCAAATATGCAATAAAGTAAAAGTGGCCTTTGGGAAACATCACTGAACCTTATTTTGTGCTGCAGTATTGCCAGTGTAAACATCTACTTCTGTTTTGTAAGCTCAAAGCCAAATGGACAAAACCTTTCCTCTCATGGAGTCTACTGACCTGTCAGCATCAAAAATATTAATTTTAGCATATAAAAATTGTTTGTCAGTGATTGTAATAACAAGAATCTTTGCAAAATCCATTATTGCTCTAATAAACATTTTCTTTCAGGCAGCAATAGTAGGAAATTAATTTAAAAGTTAGCTGATAGCAAATGGATAAGATATAAAGTGTCACAGCTACAAAGTTACTGGGAGAAATATATTTTCTTTCTATTAATATTATTGAATATTTACAGTAGCTCTGAGAAAATGTCCAATCTAAGGCATTTTGATAAGTTATAATTTATTCTCCTTGCTTTCCAGAATGCTAGAAGATGACCTCAAGTTAAGCAGTGATGAAGAGGAGAATGACCAGGTAAGAACCAGACAAAAAAACCTGTCACTTGAAGCATGTTTCATGTCGAGACTGAGCTACTGCAAATATTTTGCTAATGCTTTTTCTAAACATACATAAAGGTTATCAAAATACATGGCAGTACTGTAACTGGAGTAACAGATGTTGCTGCTCAGAGCCAGCCTGTGTGTGCTAACTGCTGGACTGGTGGGGAACAGGCTGCAGTGCTATTGATTTATTACCTTGATGCGACCCAGAAGGTTTTTGTATCAGCTTCCTTCTGATTTGAATTTGTTTTGTTTTAAAGAGTGGCCAAAGAGGGGAGAAACAGGAATTCTGGATTAAGGGTTCAGGCCAACTTTGCAGTCGTGAGCTGGCCCTGGGGATTAGCTGCTGGGCTGCTTATCTCTTACCTGCCTCCAGCATCCCCCCAGCCCTGGCCTCTCCTCTGAGCATTTTTGGTCCTGTCTCTGCGTGGCCCATGCCTTCTAAGAAAGCTAAAGAGAACTGAGAAAAGCCTTGGCTGTGCATTTGATTCACTCTGTAACACAGTGATTAGGTTTGTGTTTTAAACACCCTAAACTACCTGACTGGCAGCAGGTACACCATCCAATGTTTTCCATGTGTCAGGGGAGCTGGGTTTTGTCGGCTGTAGGAGGTGGCTCCCAATTTTTCCTTAAAATATTGCTGTGTTTTGTCTAAATAATTAAGGACTCAGTAGAACAGGGCTGGAGCTTGACTTTCCCATGACCAGCTGAGTGCCTCGTTGCCAAGCAGTGCTGCTGTGCTGTGTTCTCTCCTTCTCAGTGTCCTGGTGTGGATGATTTGTTTGGGAAGGAGAGGCCAAGATCCCCTTCCCTTTCTTCTTTCCCTAAAATGCACGACCCGTGCCTTCACCAGAGTATATGAGGGCAGTACTGCTCCTGGTTGCATCTCACAGATATAATCTCGTTTTCTGTCCTGGTTTAGGCTGGGATAGAGTCAATTTTCTTCCTAGTAGCTGGTACAGTTCTGTGGTTTTATTCAGTGTGAGAACAGAGTTGATAATTCCCTGATGTCTCAGTTGTTGCTGAGCTTACCCCGAGTCAAGGAATCTTCAGTGTCTCCTGCTCTGCCAGCGAGCAGGTGCACCAAAAACTGGGGGCAGGGGCCATGGCCAGGACAGCTGCCCAAACTGGCCAAAGGGATTTCCCTTCCACAGAACATCATTTCCAGTACATAAACTGGGGGGAGTTGGCTGGGAGGCACCAATCACTGCTTGGGAATGGGCTGGGCATCAGTCAGTGGATGCTAGGCAATTGTATTTTGTGTCACTTGTCCTTTTTTGGAATTTATTTCACTCTTTTTGTTGCCTCCCTTTTCATTGCAATTATGATTTTTATAATATTATTATTTTATTTATTTCATTTCAACTGTTTAACTGTTCTTATATGAATTCACAAACCTTTTTTTCCTGCCTCTCCTCCCCATCCCACTGGGGCAGGGGGGAGTGAGCAAGTAGCTGCATGGTTCTGTTGCTGGCTGGGGCTAAATCATGTGAGCTACAAATATGATTATTTCAGTCATGGGTAACTGGAGTATCTAGATGGGTAGGCTGGATGGATATCTAGACTTTTGAAATCCAGGAACCTAGACAAGTAATTCTAGGTTCATAGCATAGGTATTAAGTTCTTCTAGGATTTTCTTTAACTCTTGTTATTAGATGTCTCTATTTTACAGTATATTGCAAACAACTAAATCAAAACTTTCTAATATTTATACTAAACCGTTGTTTCATCTATTTTGAGCAAAGCTTCTCGGTGTTAAGAAGATTCAGCACATCGATTCTACTATTTACATATTTATACAATTTCTTTTGGTTTACATATTTCATCCTGAAACACTTCACATTTAATTACTCTTCCTGCTTGTCTAGATAGTTTAAAATACAGCTCACAGAGGGCATAGGACAAAGTAAAGTGAGGGATAGAAGGGGTGTCTGAAGAGTAACAAAAGCAGACCAAGGTGCCATGATGTTGCAGCCAGGGGCTGGGTGACAGGGGAGGCACGAGCTGCTGGCCAGGAGAGATGTCCTTCAGGCAGGGAGACGGGATCCTGGGTGATGGATGTCAGAGTGAAACAGGCTAGGAGAGCCAGAGAGAAAAAATTCTGGTTTGCTTCACAGCAAGCAGAAAAGGACATGTGAAAGTGTTTATCATGCATAAAGGACATGAATAGGTTTAGGGAGAGAAGGGATTGTGGAAAACTCCTGCTGATCGGGCAGGCACACATGGACCTCTGGTTTAGCAATATGACTTGTAACAATTAACATCTTCTGTGTGCTTGTGTGCTACGCCAGGTCTCTGCTCAGTCACCAGGGCTCCAAGATGCATCTGGGTCTTTCACCTCGGTGCTCCAGCAAGCTCAGCAGAGCCAGGACAGAGCTCACCACCCACACGGCAAAGAGCAGGGCTGAGATCCCATGACTCACTTCTGATCATCACAGGCCCTAGCATGAACAACCTTTGGAAACCGCTTAGTTATTTGGTCCTCTTTCCTAGTCACATTTTTTTCCTAACTTGACTCTACAGACAAAAATCTCCCGGAGGCACAGGCTGGCTCCTGCTGTATGAAATGCTTTGTAGAACTTTAGCTGAGACCTGCAGGCTTGCTTAATGAAAATCCTAAATAAATATACCTGCTGGAAAAAACAAAACACTACCTTTCCATCCACCTTGCAGGAAATAGACACAAAAAAAGAGTAGGACAGACTTTCTCTTCCAATAACTGCTCAGATGGACCTGTGTCTAAATGTCAGCAGACTCGTTTCCTTTTACTTCCTAACTCAGAGGCTCTTTAATCTCCTATCTCCTGAGCTCAGGAACAGGAAAGAAAAAAATTAGAGATGAATGGATAAGAGCAGTACATGAGAGATTCCCAGATATTCCTCATGTAATAAATTAACCTTTGAGCAATAAAACTCATTCAAGTAGTCCAGTTTCTCAAAGAGCTGAAGGTGAGCTGTACACAAGCTGGGAAGCTTTTAATTTTGCTGATTTCTAAATGGGGAAGTTTAGGGGAAAAACTTTGAAAACTTTGAAGGGGATTTTGCATTTATGTCTGAAATTTCCAGGCAGTGAATGGGAAGTTTCTGAAGTAGTGCAGAGGGGGACAGGTGCTTCTGTGCTCCCAGGGCTGGTGTTTGGAGTGCCGTGACCAACCAAGGAATGTGAGCCATGGATGAGGGAGGCCAAATGCAAGACAGAGGCATGATTAAAAGCTTCGAGACTGCAGTGGGCAAAGCATTCCCAGCCCTTCCCTCAACACCAGCAATTAAAGCAGGGAGATTCACAGACCCAGGAGAAGCCAAAGAGGCTGGGTTTGAGCTGAGTATGTGTGCGCCCACGGTAATTATATTATCCACACATATTAGTCTCGTAATTTTAATTACATAAATGTATTTTTCCTCTTTAATGAGCATAGTTTATCCATTTAAACTGATCGTTTCAATTTTACAGGCAGTGATCATAGGATCTAATATGCAGACAGAAAATTTCCTGTTGGCATATTTTACACCACACAGATTGAAGAAAATATACTTTTTAATCCTCAATCAATATCTGAAGAGCATGCAATTAGCAGATACCAAGGTAGTTAACATAAATCTGCAAGTTAAAGAGCCAATTCATTCTGATTTATAACACATAGAGTAATAATTTCATCATCATCTCTCCCAGAAAGCATCTGAAGCTTTGTAGCATGAAGATGTCAAAATTGTACTTAAGATTGTTCAGAGTACTGAATTGTAGTGGTTATTGCCTTTTGGTTCTTTGAAGTGTGGCATAGTACATGAAACAGTCCCCATTATAATACCCTGCTCTTCTTTGTAGAGGTCACTGGATAACTTAAATCAGTCTTGGGTGAAATATTAAAAGGAGATTGTCAATTGTAATATGAACAATTCTCTCCCCCCCCCCCTCACTTGTCCTTTTACAACATGAACATTTTGTAATAGAAAAGAATTTCTTTAAGGGAAGAAAGATCCCTGGCATCATTTGTGCAATTCATGTCAATCAATAGCCAAATAAATTAACTGACTGGTACACATACATGGAATAATAATCTAACATATTTTTGCAACCCAAGTCTGCTTCCTCATATGCATTTTTTTGCACAGGATCAGGTTGGTTGCCGCTGAAGTTTTGTGGCTGTGAAAATTTATTACCACAGAGTCAATCTGCATTCTGGCTGCCAAGTCTGAATAAATAGAGTCATTGTGCTTGTCTGGAATATGTAACCAAAGTTCATCGAGTCAGCTTGACTTTCACATCCCATGAGATTCATAAAAGCCAACACCCTGGTATGTGCTCTTGATTCCTGCCAAAATTTTGTAAAATTGTATAAACAGAAGTTGAAGAAGCAATCAGAACACACTCCCAGGGACATGGCTCTGCACTCTAGCCCCGGCTGATCTCGAAAGGGAAGACACAAGATTTTTCTTTTCAAAGAGAAAATAGCATAACTACTCTCCTGTGGCGGCAGGTAACTGCAGGGGCTAAAGATTCCCCCCTTGCAGAGTGCACAGGGAGGCAGCAATCAATCCTCTCAGGTTCCTTAATTTTGCTCATATGTCCTGCACTGAAGGAAGAGATCAGGCTGCATTTGCCTGCAAGTGGCCACCCTCCTCAAGAGAGGCCAAGGACAGCCTGGTCCTGCAGGGTGTGAGCGCTGTAAGCGAAACCAGCCCCTCCGCGGGGCAAGCCAACACAAACAGAAAGCCTTGTCGTTTCACAGGACACCTCGGGGGAAGAGCAGCCTCTGAAAGTTCACAGCTTTAGCACAGTCAAATAAAAGTCTTAGCCTGATCCAGCTCACCACCCGAGGCCCAGAGGGTGATGGAAGCCCACTCAGCCCGGCACCTTCCTGGGCATCTTAGGGTTGCCTCCCACCCATGGCAGCCTAGGGACAGTCAGGGTGGGCTGCTGGCCCTGGGGGGCCTGTCCATGCTTCAGCATCACCCTGGTCATGGTCAAGCCATAAAAAATGATGCTGATTGGAGTTACACTTGTAGCTCCCGTGGGAACACACATGCCTACATTTTGTTCCCATCGTGTATGTGTTGAGGGTTACCCGGGCACATTGCTGGAAATGCATCTTTGTGGTGGGACTGTCTGCAGCACAGGCATTTAGGACAAGCCAAATCTGTCACAACACTGCAACAGGACAAAAGTCCATCTATGTGCTCGATGGCAATTGGTGTGGGACTTTTCCCTTTCACTTCTGGATATGGAGTAACAATCAACAAAAAGAGGAAAATCATCCTGAAATGAACACGTGGCACAGTCACACATTGTCTTCTTCCAGAAGCAATAAGTTTTAGTAGAGTCTTTATAAACAATGCTTCTACATATGAAATGTAATGTTTCAGCTAATTTGAAGCCGTCTGTAATGAATTCTGAAACTAATCGATAAAGGAGCAAATCTTTCTTTCTGTAAGACCTGTTAGGAGAGCGCTTTCCAAAGTCGAAGATTAACTGAGCAGAGCACCAAGGCAGGAACATTTAGAGAGAAGAGTTTTATAAGGGAAATTGCTACACAACAACACAACACTGCATGGCCCTGTTCATTATTAGAACCATTTTTAGACAGTGCTAATTGTGTTCACATAAGCCATGTCCAAATATTTTAATCACATTATGTCATTTTAGTGTTGTGTTCCCTTTTATTCACCTCTTCATCAGTGCAATACTTGATGCTTGATCAGAAAGGAAAATGAGTGAAAAAGGAGATGAGAACGCTCAGGTCTGGTGAAAAAGCACAAAAAGCACAGAGCCTGCATCATTTCTGCAAATGAATTTCTCTAAAAAAAAAAAAAAAAAAAAAAAAAAAAAAAAAAAAAAAAAGAGGCCTTGATAAACTTGGAGGAAAATATCTTTCTGATGAGAAGTTTCTCACTCCACTGAGCACAGAAAACTTATTTCATGAAGTCTGGCTACTTCATGCGAGTCTGACTGCAATCAAAACTGCACAAATCAGAGATAAGCAAAAGTGGAAAAATTAAGTTTTGGGTAAAGGAATGGCTGGAACCTCAGGTGTTTTTTTACTTAATCCAAGTGCTCTGTTCAGCCCCCTGTCACTATAATGTATTTTTTAGACTGGAGGAATAGGTGCTGTAACAGCCTTACTTAACTTGGGTAAGTCCATTATTTCCTGTGTATTAGAGAAGCAATTCTTTTGGTATCCAACTTAACTAGAATCCAGAGTAAGATTTAAGGCAGCTGAGCCAAGGGGTTTTTTTGTGGTTTGCCAGCTCTGATTTTAAAATCTCCGTGACATCTAAATTTGCACTTCCACAAGGCATGACAAGAAGACAGAGATTGCTTCACTGAAACTGTCAGATGAAACAAAATAAGAGCTCGGTCTTGTCCTGCCAAACTTGGCTCACATCACTGCCTATCTTACAAAATCAGATTCTATGGCTGGCAGGCAGGATCAAGTTCTAAATTTGAATGCCACAACCGTACATGACAGTGGAAAAAGTTAGAGATCTGCTTGGATCTTGGACATGCACAAAATTTGGGACATTTGAACATGGCACTTTGATCTGCATGCTCCTCAGTAGCAAAACTCAAAAATAGACAAGAAATTAAATTTAAAGTGTAAGGGCATCTTCCCTGTCTCTTCGTGTAGATGTGTGATTAAGCTAAGTTTTAGCTTGGTAAATCTCAAAAGCCTGCCCTTCTCCACTCATGTAACTTTTTTCCAAGACTAATTCTGTATCTGACGTAACATTCTTAACCCCATCTTCTTGGAATATTTCATTAGAACTTTTTCCTCTTGTGAAGTAGAATTACTGTGTGAACATCTGTTTTGACTGGCGTGGGAACATATCCTACTGCAATCAATTCAGCAGTGTTGGCTAACTTGAGGCATAAAGAAGGATTAGATCCAACATTTTCAGGCTGGATTTTGCTTGTCCCTGTCTCTCATAAGCCTTCCAGCCTGTGCACTTTTCCTCCTGCTGCAGAGAGCTCTTGCTGAGGCCAGACACTGTGCCTGAGTCTGGGTCCTGCTCAAGCCTAGGCACTGAGCTGTTTGCCTCCAGGCAAATGCATTCCAGCCTGCCTGCAAGAGAGTGGTTAAATAACCAGCAAAGAATAAATAACCACAAGGAATCGGTGCTGTTTGTAACATCACAGCTATTAAAAGCTGTAAGAGGAGAACGCACCCGCTTGTGTCTCTCTCACACGAGTGCACACACTCACACTTGCACACAAACACAGTCTCACAGCCTCTCTAGGAGCTGCCTGTTGCTCCCTGCAAGGCAGAAAGTCAAGCTCACTCCTCTCCCCTCGGCCACTGATGTCGGGCAGGGGTGATGTCAGCGTGAGGAGCTGTGTGGAGGAGATGTGGTGCACAGAGGTGGAGCACAACAGAAATACAGAGAGGCAGCTGAGGGCATGTCAGAAAACAAAGTGAACACAAAAGGGGAAAGGCATTAGGAAAAAAAATAATGAAGAAAATAAACTGGGGGGAGAAGGACATTATAAAGGGAGTAGAAGCTGTTAGAACATGATGAGGAGCATTAGAACATGGTAAGAAATAAGTAAAAAAATTCAGAGGTCAATCCATCAAAACTACCGTTTAAGAAAAAGAGACTGAGGAACCATTGTTACAATTTCTCTTGCACCTAGGATGAAAAGTGCCTCCTCTGAAGTCAGTGAGAGTTTAACCACTGGTTTCAATCAGCCTAGGGTGTTACCCCTGTCTTTTTTATTTCCTTGCACAATCCAAGCAGATACTTGGGTAGTAGCAGATGCATCACAGTTGATTGACATAGCACATCCCTGGGAAGTGCTACCACTATTTGGGGGATTTAGACTTGTCTTTCCCCTATTTTCACACATGTGGACTTCTCAAAAAAAACCCTACTTTAATTCCTGAGCTTTCAGACTTCCCAATAAATCTTTTAAAACCTGTGGCATAACACTGACAATTCTTGTCTGCAACAGCCTAAGTGCAAGCAGCACTTCAACCAAGTTACTTTTTCCTGGATAAGGAGACTACTTCTGTGGAGACTGAGGAGGTTTTCCAAGATGACTGCTGTGTTGTTTGCAATGACTGAGACCTTCCTAACAGTGGCATTGGAAATTAACCATTTTATTACTGTAAAATAACAAGGATTTTTCTTCTGCTCATCTCCACTGAAAACGATTAAAGTTAGCTCATCTGTGTTGAAACCTCGCATGGTTTTGGGGCCAGACTGCAGGGAAAATCTGAGCAGATGCAGGACAGAAGACTCAGCATTTACAGATCAATAAAATTCTCTGTATGGTTAATACCCATGCTGATTATACAGCAATTTGGAGATCCAAATCACTTTACAAGAATTAACTGCCTAATACAATGCCCCTGAGAGGTATTTAGGTAGAGCTAAGCAAGAATTATTATCTCTACAGAACTGACAGGGAGGCTGTGACTGAGATGTGGCTTGTGTGAAGCCACACAGCAAGTCAGCTGCAAAGTCAGGATTAGCACTTGGGTCTTTCACTGCCAGGTGCCATGTTCAAGTCACCAGGCTGTGCTGCCCCTAAAGATTAATAAGGATTAATGGGCAAAGCAGAGGAGAAAGAACAACGTACGCCAAGAATATAATAATAAAACTCCAGGGTGAAAAATTAATACTGAGGTGTTGAAAGGCCTCAGAGAAATCATGAAATCCAGAAGGAGTTTTACAGTTTTTTAAAAGATGTGGCTCTGATGATAACCAACTCCAAAATGGGAAGAAAGGGAAACCTTTTTAAGTCTTACAGTCTGTAAATCTTAAATAAATATGAACCAGACAGTAAAAATCACATTCATACATTTATATTGCAAATTTACAGAGAAACACT
Source organism: Sturnus vulgaris (assembly GCF_052056855.1). Lineage (NCBI taxonomy): Eukaryota > Metazoa > Chordata > Aves > Passeriformes > Sturnidae > Sturnus > Sturnus vulgaris. The sequence continues at coordinate 88,870,189 of NC_142244.1, read as the reverse complement.
CAAGCTGCAGTTTACAAGTGATTTTCAATCCCTCAGAAATCCACATTGGAAAGCAATCCTCAAACAAAGCCCCTAGGAACAGTGAGGAGTACAGAATAATGAAGTGAGAGAAGGCATGTTGGGAATCACTTAGGATAAATTGCCTGACCTGATCTCCTCGGGCAACTTCTTGTGGCCACAAGATACTCATGGGCATTTAGACAGGGCAAATCTGTGGGTGTGAGAGGTTTCCATTACCTCTGTTTTCAGCCCTGATGAGTAGCTCTGCACTCCTCAAGTGTTGGAACCCTGGTCACTGAGAATTTTAGATTTTCTGTGCTGACAGGAACTGACCCCCAGGAGAACACTGCATTTGACCTGAGGCCGTGGAGAAGGCTTCCAAAATTGAATGATAGAACTGAGATTATGGGTGTTTAGTTTGAATGGAAGTGTGTAACATCACATGATGGAAAAATTAGAGTTTAAAGTTTTCGAATATAGTAATATATATAAAGCAAGATGGAGGGTTTAGGGTGGAGGCTAGTACTTCTTCTTCACCTTCTTCTTCATGGGTCTAGGTGATATTGTGTGATTGGGTAAAAAAGTCCTCATTGCAGGCCATGGGTGGTTGGTTATTGGGTTAAAAGTAAAAATAATTTAGGTGGCCTTTCGTAATTGGGTAGTTTACCCTTAAAAGGCCTTGTAGAAAGAGAGAGGGGGCTTCATTTTTAGTTTGTTAGCTTGAAGTGCTGTAGAACTCGTGGTTTGTGAGATTGCAATAGAGATAAGAACTAATAAACATCTGAGTCCAAACAAGAAATCCTGTCTCACTCGTTTAATCCTGACCCTGGCAAAAAGAAGGTAAGACATGACACTCAAGAAGAACACCAAAAACTGGAGGGGGTTTCAAGACATGGGAGAAAGATGCTTAACACACTGGGAGAGCATGCCTTGGAGTGAAAGATATCCACATGATGAACTGAGCCTGTCCAGGGCAGGGCTGCTGGCTTGATCACAGTCTATAAATAAACTCCTGTGCAGGGAGAGGAGCTGGGACACTGCAGGGCAGCTCTGTCCCACAGGCACAGGTCTCACTTTCAGCACAACAAGGTGTTTATAAACTCACCTTAGCACGGAAGGTGGAAAACTCTGCATGTGGTTGGACTGAGGTGGGTTCACAATAAGAGAATTATCCAGAAGTTTAGTTCTGGGTCCTCAGCAGCACCCAGGTTTGAAGCAGAAAAAAAAAGCATTCTGTGGAGTCCCATCATCCAAATTGTGGCATCCAGTCAGGTTGTGCCCTTCACAAAAAATTATTCTTGGTTTCACTGGCTTAAGAATAAACTGAATTTAAGCTAAAAACAAACAAAACCTTCAGAAATGAAAACAGAATCAACATGGAAGATGTGTGAAGAGTGAAATGTGAAAGAAGACAGATATAAAAGTGTTTTTCCTGGTTTGGTTCCCAAATGGCAGTATATAGTAATGACATCTTTCCTTAACCCTGACTTGGAAAAAGTGTGTCTACAGCTCATTAACTGCAGTCCAATACAGGGTGACATCCAGCACTCTGGGTGGTTGCTAATATGGGAGCTGCTGACTTAGAGCATAAATGGTTCACTGCACAGCTCCAGGGCAGCACCTACCACCCAAGGAAGACAAACAAGATGCTCTGGAAGCTGTGCAATTTACTTGTGCACAGGCAGCATGTACTGCTTCACTGTCCCCAAAGAAATGGTTCGAATTCTCACCACATGTACACCTGTGCCATCTCAGGGAAGGCTCTGGTGTAGCTCATGTAACTCCCTACAATCGCTGTAACTGAGCCCTCTCACAGCAGTTAATCCACAGGACAGGCAAGATGGAAAGCAAAATGCCTGAATCTGCCAAGAGCCAATTTATTGGCTTTTATTTGCCAAAGGTCGCTGTGGGTGAGGTATAGGAAAATGCATCCACAGTCAGCCCGCGGTGCCTCCAAGACAGTCTTCCAAGCCCAGCAGAACATACTTCAGTAGTTTTCATTTGTTTCTTATCCAAAAATGCCTCTGAGCCCAGCAGTTTATGAAGCAATCCTTTTGCAACAAATTTTAAAAAGAGGGATTTCTGGGGAGCACTCTTAACACTCCTGTATCTCCATCTCAATAGCTGTATTCAACTCGTTCTGCTCACTGCTCAGTCCCAATTACAATGAGCTAGCTCACTGCTCAGTCCCAATTACAATAAAAGTATTTAATTTCCTCTCTGATTTCCCTTCAACAACAGATTGCAACTTGTCACACTTCAAGCTAATTTTGGTAGCTCATTTAACACGCACTGAAACCTGAATATGTTCCCAAGCTCAGGCTCATTTCAATAAAGGATGGAGAAAGGAGATGAAATCTCTGGAGACTGAGAACCCAACCATGATTACTGCTGTCTGAAAACTTGTTTTGTCCCAGTAGTCCTGGGGTACACCTAGAGTCTTCCATGAATGATTAATAAACTATAGGCAGATCAATGAAACTCTGCTCTAAATGTATCTGAACCAACTCAGCCAGGGATCAAAGAAGTCTAACTAGCCACTGTCCTGTAATTTACATTTCTTGATGTAGAGAAATAGCATAATTCATATTCATTTACTGTGGCTGGTTTCTCTGGCTCAGGTACCTGAGACACCTGAGTGATTGATTTTTTCCCTTCCCTGCTTCCTACTCAGCATTTAAGTTATTATGTGGTGAGTTGGCCTCCAATATCCATGATCGTATTGAAGAGAACCTTCCTCCATTTAGTAACCCCATGGATTCCAAGAACTGAAAATTCAGGATTATGTTCATTGCTAGTGAACACATACTACCACTTATCAAGACAATATTAAGCTCCTCATAAAGCACTTTTTAGTGCTAAGTCTTGGAGATATTTAAATTCTGTCAGCAATATCAAAATTATTTCTTATCCCCAATTTCTATAACCAGCACAGTAACTTACTTCCAGGAATAATAAAGACTGTAGAGCATATTCTCAGCTTTCTTGATGGATGATGAGTTGGCCTCAGTAAAGTTGTTAACGATGTAAAATAAAATGCAAATTAAATAGCACAATCAAAACGCAGCTATTAAAAAAATAGTCATGCAGGCATTATATGATACTAAGTACCACCCCTTTGCTTACATTGTTAGATAGATAATTCCAGCGTATTAGAAACATAATAAATCACAAAAAACCCTGTTTCTATAGCTGTGAGCTCCTCAAACTAAAGGTCATAACCCTCCACGGGGATTCCTGAATGAGTTTGAATGGGATCACAAACTGTTAGCAAGAAGTGAGGGCAGATACTTCCCCCTAAATTGAGCAGCCCAGTCCTGTGGCAAGGAGGGCAACAGGAGAGCAGACTGTAATTAGTGGCTGCAAGTATTTATACTTGCTAGGGAACTGCTAACTACCTTTAATTACAACAGCTCACTTTCTCCAGGAGAGGGGAGCAATATAGGCTAGAATTAAAATTGCCGGATAGTTGCTAACTGCCTTTCATTGCAGGCAATAGATCTGTTTCTCCAGGGAGGAAGAATAAACTTGCGACTGGATCTTATTCCCCCATCATTTAGAAATGGGGCCATTACCAACTCAGGGGGTCACACAAATATGCAATCCAACACAGTTGTATTTCCAACTGTGTAAGAAAGAAATCAATAGTCTCATTTAGAAAATGTGTGACCACTAGGCAAAGACTGAGGTGCCCCATGCAATCTGCGTTTGCACCTCAGTGAGGAAGGATGTTTATTAAAGGACTTAAAATGAAAGGGTAATTGAAAAAGTGGAATGATCTCACTGAAACACACTTGTACATTTCTTTCTGTGTCCCTGCCTGTCATTTGAACCCACTTTCTTGTCCAGAAGGGATAACCTTTTCAAAGCTTTTCAAAGCTGAATGCATCAAGATGGAAACTGAAGACGGGCATTTGAAGCTGCAGTTCTACACAGTGTCTCCTGACTCAGTTAGCACACCAGATGGGTCAAGACAAGGGACTTCTCCTTTTCCCTCCTGAGGGCAGCTTTCCTCAAGCCTGGAAGAGAAATTATCCAGAACTTCTTCCTCTCAAAATTGGGGATTTTAGGAGAATACAACAGTGATATGAACCCCATATCCCATATTAGGGGCTTTTAGCATCATCAAAGTTCATGTTTGCTTTCTTGCTGTCTCTTCAATATCCATGAGGCTTGTGGCTGCAGAGAAACCTGTCCCCTCCAACGCCTTCTGGCTACCACAGCCACCATGTACCTTTTTCCAGGAGTGCTCTGCAGCTCCAGAAGGGAGTGGAAGCCATGTGAGGTGGAAGGGACCTTACTGGTGGACATGATCTTATGTCAGCAGCAAAGGTCTCCACTACCCCTTCAGTGCTGTTCCGATTCTCACACTGCACCCTGTAATGTGACACCGTCTCCCTGGGGAAGCAGCTCAGAAAAGAACAAAAAATGAAGGAAAATTTTTCAACTGGATCAGTTTTCTAACCTGTTGCATTGAACAAACACATGAGCACCTGTGGTGGCCTGAGCCAAGAGTGGGAAACATGAGAAGAGTCTCAAGCAGCACTGCCACGTAGTGGCTGTGTGAGACCGAAGGACTGACCCTGGCTCATGTGGGGAGGAAAAGAAGAGGTGACCTGAATGATGTCTACACAGCTTGGCCTTGGAAAATGGCTCAGATAGTGAGAGAAGCTCCTGAGTTTTGCAAAGATGCAACGTAGCACAGGCCTCAGCATTGAAGCTGGGAAGCTTGAAGCCCAAAATGGTCATAGCCTCCTACTAGTGGGAGTGATTAGGCATGGGAACAGAGGAACTTGTATTGGCCCTGAGTGTTAAAAAAGAGTTTATGCTCTAAGTCATTCTTAAACCAAAGTTAGGGTCTCCTCTGGACTTGAACTTGCAAGAGTGTGTGGGATGACATTGTCCTACTAAACCTCTTGCAGAGGAGAGAGGAAAAATTATGCCAGCCCACAGGACTGGAGAGTGACTGCACTTTCTGAAGCCTGTAGCCAGTGGCATGGATAGTTTTGTGTCCAAAAAGCATGGAAATAGGATGACCTACTGGAAACAGTGAAAAATACCAGACTTGCCATATTATTTTTCCAACACTAAAATCAATGTGTTCATGCCGTGGGAAAACTCCCACTGAGCTGCTGGGACCTTCATGGCCCTTCCCACAGGTTCTCTGCCCACTGCAGAAAGTCAACACTGAGGAAAAACCCTCCTGTGAGCCATGCCACTGTGTCTTCTGACAATCTGGTGGGTGGTTCACATCAAACTACATCTCCCCAGAAACCCAGCAGGCACAAGTTATTCCAGAAAGTCCAAAGAGCAGAAATCCTGCTTCCAGAATCAAGTGGAAACTTTTCCCACTCCTGTCAGATCTTCAGGGATCCATTTAGGGCATCTTTTCATACCTTGTGAAATACAATGTAACTGCAGCCATAAGTCAGGTTTTCTCAACTTTTTCTTTGCAATTTGTCAGCAGCATTTTTGCCAAGCCAGAAGGGTTATGTCCATACTCTCTGGTGCTGAGCAATATACCTGTAAGTCATCCAGCTTGTTTGAAAATGGAGATGCAGCCCCCAGCAGGCTGATAAGCCAGGAAGAGCAGTCCAAAACGTATTTACTGGTAACTGCAATGAGAAAATAAACTTTCATTTCCCTGCCCTTTGACTGTACTGTTTAGCTCTGTCTCCTTTCTGTGCCATGTGAGGCATAGCCTGGACAGGTACAGCTGGGGACAGGACACTCTGGGCATGGCCAAGTGGAATGGAGTCTTTAAGGCAGGTTTTCAAAATATTATGGATTTCATCTTTGCTTAGCAGCTGGTTACTGTGCCAAAGCCATGAATCACACCACTTGAAGTGATTGAAGGGGGGGAAAAATAATAATAGTAAAGTGGCAAACTAGTTCAGAGATAGGCTTGGGAGTCCTATTAAACTTGAGAGGCTACAATTTCTATTCCCAGACCTGGTGGTTAACACAAGAACAAGGACCATGTTTCCCCACCCCATCCAAAGAGTTGTACTAGGCAAAAATTGAAGAGCAAACCAGCAAAAGGTCAATCCTGTGCTGTGTAGGAAAATGTTGTCAGCAGATTAACATGGCAGTGTTCATGAAAAGTCTGCAGCAGCTCTGGCAAGCTTTGCAGAATTTATAATTCATCGCAAAGGAACCAAATATGTGATGTTTGTTTCTGTGGAAGAATGGGAGGAGACTAATGGTAAAGGAGAAGGAGTGGGAGTGCAGAAGTGGGTAGAGGGGAAAGCAGAAAACTGAGCCCTGGCAAGTTTTCAGGGACCTACAGAAAAAAATTGTCTAAATAGAGTAGTTCAGACCTCAAATACCGTGCGGTGCTTTGACAATCTTCTGGGTTTTGGCATTTTAAACAAAGTGTTCTTACATTTACTAGACTGGAATGTCCATTTGACTATAGACTCTGCTACTTTGCTCGTAGTTTAACGTTTTGGACATGTGACAAAAATGTGTGTAACGCATTTTTTAAAGTGTTGATTGTGCTCGTAATTTTCAAGTCAGAATATAAAATAAACATCTCTGCCCTTTCTTCCAGCAGGCAGCACAGAGATCTGCTCTCCGCGTTCTATCTGACAGGTACATTTTGTCATTTTTATGAACTATAAATTGCTTTATGAAACGTTGAGCCCTATTTATTGTGGCATATAACTCATAATCGGATTTTGTCCCCAAAGTATCTGTGAACTGGGATGTTAAACATTTTGCATGCTTGGATTTGTCATGCATGTGTAGAGTTTATTACTGCAAAAATCACAGTCTTGTTGTATTTCATACAGAGTATGCAGAATCCCTTGTTGTGATACCAAACGAGAGATAAGAAACTTACTGGAGAAGGCATGAATGATGCAGTAAATTCTGAGCTTTAGAGTTTGCTGAGATATATCTGAGCTCATTTCTCAGCAATAAGTACTTCATTTATTCCGAGATGTTCTCTTTCGACTTTTTCCAAATCCTTTCCCTGGGAATTACTCTTCCTTTGATGAGATTCTCTGTATGTTTTATGCACAAAAACAATGCCCTTTTTTACCCCTTAAGTTTTAAGGGAATGGTATATTGGAGGAATTTAATTAATTTTTTCACTTCTTCTGGAACTGCAGCAGTGCTCCAGGCAGATAAGCAGGGGACCAAATCCTTAGTGTTCAGGTTTTACTCAGCTCTTTTTCAAGCAAAAAAATCCATTAACTTCAATGGGAAACTTGCCTGAGTGAGGAATTCAGGATTTGGGCCATAGTAAATGTTATAGTTGGGCTGTAGGTCTGCACAGGTATTTACCTTAAATGACTTTTATGAAAGAGGATTGATTGAAATATAAGGTAGCTTTCTAAGACGGTCCTGATTTCTTTTCCAGTTTTGGGAAAGGGGGTAGGGAAGGGGGAGGAGACACTGTACATTTTAGTGCCTGTGAAAAAGAACTAGCAGATTTACATTTTTCCACAAATGAGGTACTGTGTCATGCAGGCTGACACAGAGTAAATTTCCCCATGTCTTGTTGGCAGCCCCCTCTGCTCCGTCTGGCCCCCAGCCCCCCGCCTCCCTGGGAATAAGCGGTAATTGACTCTGGAAGCCAGCTCAGGCCAGGATTTCTCCAGAGCAGAGCCTGTCACTTAGGCTGAATTATATGTTGTGCATGGATGAATAACATTTCTCTCTGCTCGGAGGGTAAGGCCGCCAAAATTATTGACCTTCCCTCCCCGAGTTTACAAACACCGTTTTGTTTAGAATTTTTTGCCCCGTTTTAAGGAAAATAAAAATCCTGAGTAAAATGTATGGGATGTGGGTGAAATTGCTGGCACGGTTATAGGGCTCAGAAGTATTTGCTCTAACTGTAATGAATGCAAAAACAAAGTGGAGTTGGAGTCAGCATTATGCCCCTCTCCCTGGAGGTGTGCAAGCTCACCCCCAAGGCAAAGCAGATTTTGCACTCGGTGGGGACAATACTGTGACCAAAGGAAACGTGAGGATTTTTTTCACAGCACTCTACTCCCAGGCTGAATGTGGAACATTCCTGCAGGAGTGGTCCTGGAGGTAATTAACAAGCCCCAAGCCCCACAGTTTGATTTCTTTCTCCCCGGAAAGAAAAGTGGTGGTGATGGACAGATGTTCCCTACCTCATCAAAGGTGGTGAGGTAGCTGGGTGCAGGCTGCCTTCATCCACAGAGCAGAAAGGTCTCAGTATTAATAACCATCACACCTCAGATTTAGGATTTATGATCGAATATTTCCCTGTCTGCCCCTAAAAGCATGCTCAGGGACTACAGCTTTCCAACCTGCCCTGCAAAAATTTGGCTGCCAGGGCACCCTCCTTCCCCCGCTTCTGGAGGGGGTGCTGGGAAGGCTGGGGGTGTACCCTGGGGGTTTGCCTCCCTGCCACCCATGACCTCACTGCAGCGAGCAAAGGGGAGGGCAAGGGGCCAAAATCCCACACTGTGACAGCAGTTTCTGTCTCTTCTTGGCTAGAGAGAGGATGCCCGTGATACTGCTGCTCATTAGTTGTGTCCCAGTAGCAACTCAGAGCTCCCAGTCACACACCAGTACTTCCCAGCAACGAGGGAGATGGCAGCTTACTCTAAAGCTTTCAGTAATTTTGTCCTTTTTTAAAAAAATATTCTCCAGAAGTTCATGTTGCAGTTCTTGCTTTTAGGTTCTATTAAAGAGGTAACAGTTAGCTAAACTAAAATATGAGAAGAAAAACACCTTAAACAAGCAAAAAAGAGAGAGTTTTTAAAGCTAGCCATTGATTTCTGTGGTGTAGCACACTCAGTCTTGTTTTCAGAATGACACAGTAACCCCCAGCAGATTTATGTGCAAACACAAAGATTAGTGACCCAGAAGCTTGACTGAAACAGCTTTTCTACTTCCAGAAGACAGGTTGCTCTGCACATGCACTGACTATTTTGTCAGCAAAGATGCACTGGCCCCATTAGCTTTTCATTCTCTCATGAAAAGCCTTCGGTGTTTATTCAGCACAGCTTGGTTTTAATTTTATTGTGCTCTTCAGTAAAGTGGTCAAACTATACAGATTACTCACTTTCTGGGACAGAGAAGAGCAACAACTTAACTCATATACCTTAATGGTATAGTGCTGGCATATTTTCAATTGTCTGAGTCCCATATCCACTGCCTGAATAGCTTTCAAGTGAAGAAAAACGCCTGCAACTAAAATATTCCATGTGTTCTGTTGTTATTTAACAGTAAGCAGTGTGGTTAAGCCAGGTCTTAAACCTGCTTAATCCCACTGAGCTAAATAGATTTTATTATTGACTCCCATGGTTCCAGAACTCTGACCTTAAGGCTGAAGTTAAAAGCTAATTTTTTTTGCAGTCTGTTCCACTAACCCAGAAGCATTTGCTTGCTGAATACATTTGCAATGGAGAATGTCCAGCTGTAAATTACAGCTGTTTGCAATCCTACCCAAACACAACACTCATTATTATTCTTTTGTTCTTTTTAGGCTGAAAAGCCCACCATGAGGGAGTCCGTACAGTACTTAATCCATACATTAAATTTACTCACAGCTCATATTCGTGTGCAAGATAAGATTTTCCATGAAGTAAAGATTTACAGTGGTCCTAGGGCATTTTTATTCCCCTGGTTGCTTTTAATTCTCTGTGCTGGAGTGTAGGCCAAGTGGGTCTGCTGAAGAGTTTTGAACACTTAGAGGAAAGTGTTGTACCCCTGCTGAATTTCCTCTCTGGTTGTAACAAGGGAAAGACAGGTCCTTTGCTGAGTGCTTGGGTGGTATTTGGGAGACTTCACAGCCACGATCTGCTCTCCTTTCTGGGCACTTATACTGGAGGAGGCAGGCAAAACCCACCAGCTCTGCCCATGTAAATCTCAGTGCAGGCATGGAGGGTACAGGCAGAGCTGAACCCACTCATCTCAGCAGCCATATGGCTGTGCTGGCAGGCCTGCCATTCCCAGCTGATAAGCCTGTAAAGAGTCCAACTCAATAGCTTACTGTCAGCACCTGGGTGGTACTAACATGTCATCCAGACCTGAACTGTGAAGCATGGGCTATGATAAACCTTTTAGATTTACCACCTCTTGCTGTTGACAGAGCAGGTGTCTCAGCACTAGCATCCATTTGGCAGTGGAGACAAACCCCATTCATGATGTCTGGTGAGCTACACAGCCTGTCTTGACCTTCAGTCTGGGCAGGAGGGACAGTGCATTGCTCTTCCATGTAACCATGCCTTGTCTGTCCATGTCTGATCACGGTTGGGACACCAAAATGCAAGGTGTACCAGACATGAGCTGGTTTACCCTAATGGGACAGGCCAGTAGCACACAGGGTCCTGAAGGGCAAATGAATTTTCCCCCTTCCCCACCAGAGAAGTAAAGATTGGGCAGCTGAGAAGCAGAGGAGCCTCACATCTGTGGGGAGAGAGATTTGGAAGCAGAGGTGCTGCTGCACTGCCTGTCGTGGCTGCATGCATGCATTTAGCACTCAGGTGCAAGAAAAATCAAAAAGGTTGACCTTGGACAATCCAGTCCCTTGGCCTGATATTGTGAGCAGACACAGAATTGATAATTAGTCCAGAGGGATGTGTAGCACAGCTTTTCCTCAGAAAAAGGCACACCGAGATACACTGTTTGTGTTAGGAGGCCTGGAGAGGCGCTGCCTGTAAAATATTAGAGCAACAATAAGAGGCAATTTAGATTTTTTAATAGATCACTTAAGGCAGGCAAGGCAGCTGTCCAAGCATCCTTAAAACATTTTGTGGAAGGAGACAAAGTTTTCTTGTTCTCAGGTATGTGATTATGTGAAGCAGTTAAACTTGTGATACCCTAAAGTAAGTAGAGAGTCCGATGACAGCTAGCAAAAATACTCATGTGCTTCTTGTCACTCACATACTTAATGTTTGTGTTGGACTGATGTTTTCGATAACATTGCCTTTCACACCGTGAGAGTTCTCCACATGGGAAGCGCCATGGTCAGCTTATCAGTGAGTGACTCAGCGAGCTGGCTGGCCAGGAAAGCCTCATGTGGCAGCATGGTGCAAGCAGTGACAGCCTAGGGGAAGCCTTGGCTTGGGACAGGTGACCTGGGACCCGGCAGAGTGACGGAACTGAGATCATAGGCTCCACAGGAGCCAAAAAGGTTGGCTGGAGAAAAGCGAACTCTCACAGTGCTCACTGCCACAGAGGCAGACATGCAGCTCAGCGTTAGCACATGGCTTAAACTTGCTGGATTATCTTTGAGAGGAAAAAGAGAATACCTCGGAGAGGGAATATATAGATTTATTATTTATGTCTTACATGGAAGTTTGGCTGTTTGGAAGTGCTGCTGTCTCACACTTGCACCCTCCCTGCCCCCTGCCCCAATATAGGGTAGCAAAGGGCAGCTGCTCCTTGGAATGGTCTGGAGTTTCTCAGTCCTGCTAGTTACAGAAAGTAAAGGTGAAAGAATAACAATACATATTGTATATAGCATAGTTCTTCCAGTATTGGAGAATGCTGTGAATTAGTGAAAAGGGGCTTTAGAAGAAGACCCTGTGTAGACATCTTGGAATGAAAAGGAATAGGTATCTCTGTAAAACTGAGACTCCCTCTACTTAATTAGTGAGCAAGACCTGTAGCACTCACCTTTTTGCTGCTGGACGTTTTCTCATACCTTGACTATTCCTGGTGTTTATTTAGAATTGTTCTACCATCGCACCAAAGATGTGATGTGGATATATTTTTGTATGAGAAGCTGGACCAGAGTTGTCCCAGGGAACTGTAACAACTTTGAGCCCTACTAAATACTGGAATTCCTTTGAGGTTTAATGACAGAAAAAGAAAAATGAAGATTTAACTCTTTTCTTCAAGGAAGTGATAGTGTTTTGCTATCATGACAGCCAAACATTTCCCAGCTCCCTAAGGGCAACCTCGTGCATTTGATCCCCAAAGATATCTGGGGGAAGTCAATCAGTTCTAGTTCCCAGAAGCATCTGCATTTTGAAAAGTATCTATCTGCTAGAAGAAAGGTCTGACTAGTAATTTCTCACATATTTTCTTTGACTTCCTTGCTCTTTTATGAAACAGTGTGAGGATAATTACAACATGAATGTGGAAAGTAAAAAGGCAAGGTATCGGTCTGTGGTCTTTCATAAATATTAGTATATATATAGTATATATATTAGTAAGGAGAAAACATATATATTGGCAAGGAGTAAATAGGTCCCATTGCTGTCTGGCAGCATGAAGAATATGCAAAGTGCTATTGGGAAGAAGAGTGCATATGTGTGCAGCATATGAAGTGCCTCAGCATATGATTAACCTCACTGGGTATGTAGTAAATAGTAGATAACTGTGATCAAAAAAGTATTCATGTGATTTATCAAACTGAGCAACTGTGCATTTTGCAGTGAAGCAGGAGGTCAATCCTGAAATCTAGGGCAAGTAGAGCAATAGGAAATTGCAGGGACTAAGAAGTTAATCATACTGTTGGACTGCTTCCATCTGGTTTTGAAAGACGGAGTCAGTGCAGTGCTAGTGAGGACGCTTCACGGCAACAGATCAGGAATTAATTTTTTCAGCAAATCTTCAGCTATCATTTGTGGTAACACGGGCTTATAAAAATGTAATTTAATTTCTTTGGAATAAATCAAACAGGACAAGAAGTGTGAGAGTGTTTTTTTAATGTGTGTATCTGAGGCAAAAAATAAAAAGTGTGAGAGTAGGAGAACCGCAACAATCCAAGAAGAAACAAACATTAACAGTATAAAACCTGGAAGACATATATGGCCATCCGGTTAAATTGTGCACATAATTTTCTTTGAAATACCAGTTTGCAGTTGGGAAGCTTCTACATTTTTATGCCCCTTGGAGGCATAATCTTGTCTAACCTGTCTGTCCATCTTCATAAATGTGGATCAAAGGAGCACTGACCTAATGTTTTGTGGAATTGATGCTCTGAACACCACTTACATATATCATGAGTGCACAGCTATAGGCAGCCAGTTTGTTAATTAATTCTGTTTTTCTTATTATTGATATGATATTTCAATGAGATTTGAACATCTGGGCAATAAAAGTCCCCGTAGGCAATGAACCTGTTGTAAAACAAAAGGAATTTTAACCCTGATAGTAATTCTGTAGCTAAAACTTGATTTCTTCAAAGAAGTAGGAGGACAGCTGATAACATTATGCCTTTCTTACTTCAGCTGTGGGATAAGAGAACAGAGAGCCCTACACTAGGAGTAACATGTTGTGCTATTTTTAGTCCTATGCTGCAAAAAGTGAAATGTTATAAATACATTTGTATCTATTTCCTGGCAGTCTGATGAAAGAGAGCTCAGGTTTACAAAACACCAAAAGCAGGAACCTGGCAGCCACTCTGTTCACACAAACCACCACTTTCATTACCACTTTATTATAAGAAAAGGTGAAAATTCATAGCAAGCAGCACCACCTCAGCCTGGTCCAGTTACATGACACGAGTTTGGAACTTTTGACCCCTGTGTGTTTGTGAATCACATCCTCGCTGTAGCTCGGGGAGTCTCCAGAGCAGGTGCAGCAATGCAAAGGAGAAATCTCTGTGAGTGAGGCAGCAGTCCATGCAGCAGATGGAAGGAGATCCCCCCTTCAAGCTTTAATCGTTCAGTAATCAGCCAGGCACAACAGGGCTTTCTGGCAGCAGCTCCATGGATGATGACAAGCTCTCTCCCGTCGGTTTTTCCTGCCTTCCTGCAAAGATGGTTTAGAAATCTCAGCTAAATTTCTGGGCTTGCCTTTGTCACTGGTAAAAGGCTATCTGCCTTCCATCCTCTGCATTTTTTAATTTTAGATTCAAGAGCATTTTCTCCTTGCTCTTGCTTTTGTTCTGACCCTGGCAACAATGAAGGCAGAAAGGAAAAGGGGAGACTGGTTTGCTCAGAGGACAACAGTCAGGCTCTGCACGAGGCCAGTCCCATGAAAAAAGATATGCTTGTGCCCAGGATGGACATGGGATTCCTCAGAACAGTGTCTCCATGAAGCCCCAGTGGGGACAACACAAAGTCTGTGCTTTGGCTGGCCCTTTGTTCTCTGAGGGGTGAAGAGGACACTACACAGATGCAGAACTGTGTCTAGTTTCTTTGCAGGCAAAAAAATAGGATGAGTTAGTGCAAAGAATGAGGTGCCCTGTGATTTCTCCATGGGGATTAGTTGTGGCTGATCAGGCCTGAAATGTTCCTGCAAGCAGTCACATTGTTGTGGTCTGAGATACTTTGCTCCCCCATGCAGTCCCATCCAGATGTCTCCTCCATTTTTTCATGACTGCCTCAATTTTGATGTAAGTTGCAGGAAAATTTTTATCCTTTCGTCTCTCTTGGAAATGTATTGGGTTTATTCTGCAGGTGAGGAATAGTCCATACTGTTCTAGGCTTCTTGCATTTCAGTGAAAGGAAATGTGTGATCTTTGTGTGGCCTGGGTTTTCTCCCAAAGAAAAACTGGAGCATTTGTGAAATCAAACAAAGCTCTTAGGGTGGAACAGCTTTTTACCACTCAGCTATTTCACAGATGCTGGTGAGAAGGTACAGCAGCAGCCTAGTGGGGCACTACTGGCTCCCCCTACACCCTCCCCCCTCACTGGCTACTGATGAGCAGGGAAAGTATTCAGGATCTGGAACCATTGAAGCTTTTTTGATGTAAACTGAGATTCAAAAATCTCAAATGGCTCATTTTCAAAAGTTACAAGGTTTTGGGTTTTTTGCTCACTCAACATTTCCAGGGAGTCTGTCTGGTGACATTTTCTTTACAAATTATCAGACCAAACACTTTCTGCTTTACTTTTCATTATTATTGCTTTCTTTTGAGGTTCTATTTCATGGCTAAATTCAAGATTGGAGGACTTTGTTCCAAACTGAAAGAGCATGAAATTTCAAATTCCTTCTCCAAGTGGAAGACCTTCCTTCTCTCAAGGACTGTATTTATAGTAGGCTGCCCTTTTTGCAGTCAGAGAGGGGCCAGATCATATTATGACTGTTTGCTCTAAGTGTTTTTAACTTAGAAGTAAAATTAAGCTTGGGTTGAAACTGGATGTAAAAAAGCCTAAGTTCAGACATTACATTTTTGTAACCTGAAAATTTTATCATTTTGAAAGGCCGTAATAAATAGAAATTATTAAAATTAAATTAGGCATTTTTCCACAGGGTATGATTTAAACATGACACATGCTATCTTTAATGTGGTCTGCAATCTTCCATCATTTTAGACAAAAAGAAAGTTGTTTATTTTAAAGATAGGTATTTTATATCTATCAAAATTTACTTTGCATAGCAGTGTATCTTCTGTGTTAGATTGCTATCAAGATTTTAAAGTTTTTTTTTCATTCTTGACTCAGACTCTTTTTCATACTGAGGTACTGCCTCTCACCCACACATTCACACAGAAGAGAATAGGCCTTTCTCTGTGGAAATTTAGCAGCCAAATAATTTACAAATAGCTCTCACTTATTACTTACTGGCACAATCAAAGATAACTGCTCTAAATGAGCAGTTTGTCAAATAAGAAACAAAACAAAACAAAACAAGAACCAAAAAGAAAAAACAAACTCCCAAAAAACAACAACAAAAAAACCCAAAAAAACCCAACCAAACAAACAAAAAAACCCAAAACAAAACAAAACAAAAACAAAAAAAAAAAACCAAAAAAACCCCCAAAAACAAACAAACAAAAACCAAACAAAAACAAACAAAAAAAAAAAAACGGCAGTAGGGTTAAAGAATCTCATTATTCTCATTTAACAAATAAAAATCGCCCCTCAAAAAGTCATAGAGATCTGCCAAGTAAATTTATTGCTTTGCAATGATCCTTTAAGACACTTTAATATGCTTTTTCGAGGACCTGCTGTGGCCCTGGTGTCATGCATACCCAGGGAGGCTTGTATTGTTTCATGCCCAAGAAGGTGATGCCTGCAGGTGAAGGAAGGTGCTGGTTAGGGGACAGCTAGACCCTGGTTCCCAGCAGCCCTAAGGGATTTTGCTTGCCTTGCTCATCTTCCTTTTCTTCCTTCCTACGTTGCCTGTAGAGGGAAAAGGAAGAAAACCAGACATGCAGCCTTCTTGTATGTGGCCTCAGATCTCCATAATTTTGGCTGTTTCCCGAGGGGACCTTGTCCCAGAGCTTCTGTGTCTGCCCATCATGGACCCTTGCTGTGTTTCCTGCCCAGGCTGCTCTTTCCCCATTCCTCAAAACCCCCCTGATGCCACTGGGGTGCCTGGAACCTCCCCTGGAACCTCCCGGGTCTCCTCCAGCTGCCCCAGGCTCAGAGCAGCAGCAGCATCCAAGCCCCTCTGGTTTGCAATGTCACAAGTGAAGCCCAGCAGAGAGTACCCGAGCGTCACCCACTGCTGAAAGGTTGATGTGGACCCCGTCATTGGAGGGGGACAATGGAGAAACAGCTGTAGTGAGGGCCAGCCCTGTTTTGCCCTGTTTTGCTGCCCCAGGGACACCAGCATCCTCCTTTGGCTGAGACAGGGTGGGGCAGCCACGCCATCAGCTGGACAAGGGGGCTCTGCCTGCACCTTGAGCCTTTGCATTCAACTCCCCGCAGTAACCATCACTCTTCCCTGCTAATAATGCCCTCAAATACTGGCTTCCTGAAGCCACTTCTTTTAAGGTCATGACGTCCCTTTTTCTAAAACTTAATAAGCTTGATACTGACCATGTGGAGTTAGAGCAGGTTTGTAAATATTTGTGTCTTCTGTATTATTTCTTTGATAGCAAACACTAGGACAATAATTCCCACATTAAAAGGGCTCTTGGGAAGAGTTTAGGAACTCTGGCCAGGCAAAAATAGTTGCCTGAAGGAAGAGGAAAAACCTTGGAGAATTACCAGACTCTTTTTTTAAATTTTGAGACAAATGGACTTTTCAAACTTTGCCCTGAAAAGAGATCTGGTCATGACCTACTATAAATCTCATATGGCCATTTAAAACCTCACAGTGCTCTGGTTAAACAGCGTTGCACCAGACAAAACCTCCAGGGCATGGGGACATTGCTGCGGTTTTTCCCTTTCAAGCTTGTATATTGTCCCCATAACATATTGCCAATGTTCACAGGACCAAATGAGACTGTGGCCTTTCTTTAATGTACTCAGAGCTCTTGTGTCGAGAGCCTGTGAGGTCAACAGGAAAACATGGAATGAAATCTCAGCTGAATATCGGTCTTTCCCAGGCTTCCTGGCAATTTCCAACTTCTCACTCTTTTGTTTTCACTTAATAAGATAGAGCTTGTCCTGCGTTCAATTAAAAAAAAAAAAAAAAAGTGGTGGAAGAGCTAAGACTCAGAAAATGAGCAGTTTCACAAAAGCCTGGCAGATTCCCACTCTGCTGAACCTAATAAGAAGCACACTCATTTTCCCAGTTTGAAACTTTTTGGTGCAAACATCCCTAGTGCAAATATCTCCCACAGGACAGTGGGAAGAGCGCCAGTATATAGAAAAATAAGAGTGCTGGTATTCTGACATGAAAGCTGTAGCCTACATTTTTGAAATAATGATGTTGAAAAGTGGAGCTCTGGGAAGAACCTAGTTTTGGGCTTCTCCAGCTGTCAGATCACCCTCAGCTTTTCCTTCTTCTCCTTCTGTTAGAGGGATTCACAGCACAGCACCTCTCTCTGTTAAAGATGAAGAGTAAAGCAACAATTGCAAAGTCATTTCTGCACTCAGAGAACAGTCTGAGAGCAAAACCTAAACTCTGAGATTACTCTGAGATTATCACTCTCTAATTGATAGAGACGTACTGGTTCAGATGTACCTCTGTTTCAACTTCTCTTTTTACACCATTTTCTGTATTAGCAAATTAGGTGCTTGTTGAGTGCAACCAAATTTTAACATCAGATTGCTGATGTTTTATGAGTATTACATAAATATATATATATATCTTCTAAATTATTGTAAGGGATTTAATGTTGATGAAAAGCAGCAGATGGACACCTGATTACCTGATTATGCAAGAGTTTTTCCCTTGTGTTGCAAGTACATCTGCCCCCTCCTGGAGCCTTGAATTATCCCCATGCATATTCTTTTAGAGTGCAAACAAAGGGCACTGTTGAAGGAGACGAATGCCTCAGCATTTGATGTCGCTAGCTAATCTGAGCCAACACCACATTATTTTCTAAGAAATGCATTGTATTATTTTCTTCTATTTGGTCAAAATGCAGCATTAGCAATTTAACAAGAGCCATGACATATTTATGTCATTGTCTACTGTATGTTGCTGTCCTCTGCCTTTGTAAGGTCTCACAGATTGGTTAGACTGGGGAATTATGACAGAGTTGTCCTACTCAAATTATTAGGGTTGTTTTTATGAACAAAATCTGGTATCACTATGCAGCAGCAGTAAATTGTGGAATGGTTTGAATTGGTTTGAATTGTTTGTATGTCAGTCATTTACCACACCAGCCTTTTAAATATGTCACAACAAACTATGAAAACACTCTCTGATTAAATGAAGGAACGTATGGCAAATTAATTCCCACTGCCCCAAATGGAGAAGACATACTCCAGGGTCACAGTGCACTCCTTGTCTGCTTTGGAGTCAAGCTGCAAAGCGATATCATGCACCAGTGTTCATCTGCTGAACTGGGAGGTTAGCTGGAAGAACTGGTAACTGCAAATCCTGCAACTGAATGGACTTGCCAGTCACTCCTCCCGTTAATCAACAGCTGAAAGGATGAAAAACAGGTGCAACGTGTGGATAGTCTGGCCGGCATAAAAAGGGATATCATGGAAGGAATGTAAAATCTGGAAGGAGAAAAGATGATTTTCTCTGTTAACAAATTCTTCACTACTTTTATTAAGGCCATACGTGAAAGAATAGATTTTCTGATACTGTTTTCAGGTTGTCATAGGCTGCATTTTGATTGAGTCAAGGCTTAGCTTCTGTGAATTTTTGGGGTGTTCAAATACACTTTCTGCACTTGTGCTGAAAAGAATAATTACCCCCAAAAGTTGCATTTCTTTTTTTCAGAAGTGACACCCAATTCACATGGCCACAATGATTCTAAAATTACCAACATGTGTCCAAAGCTAAGACATGATGAGGGTTTGCTTAGTTAGGAATTGATTGCCTTAGGTTTGTCTTGCAGCTGGTGAAAAGCTTGTTAAAGGCAATAGTGCAACCCTGAGATTTTCTTTGTTTAATTTCTTATTAAGATATATTTTAATATCTTCACTTTAATGTTGATATGGTCTTGTCAGGATTAGAGTTAGTTATTTGTTTGCAGGGCCACATGCATGGGAAGTATGTTATTTAAATGACATACATCTTCATTTGACATGACCCATGTTACAATTGAATAAACGAGCCCTGTACACTAAAAATAAGCAAACAAATGTAAAACACATCACCATATTAGCAGAACCACAGCACACCGATTAACAGTGGACAGCACAGTCATCAAATCAAGGTCACAATCAAGACCTGAACCAATGAATCAGAGCTCTGAGTTTTCCAAGAGACATATTCAATGAAGAAAGTAAACAGCTTTACATTATAAGATTGACCATGAGATGGAACTACATCCAGTTAGTTTTGCATGAGGGAAAGCTGAAGAGAAGACAGTTCACATTTCAACCAAGCTCCTCACAAACATTCAAGTCAACACAAAGCACTGAGTAAGGCAGTCAAGTACAGTATTCAGTCCTTGCCAGTGGTGCATGGAGGGCTGGTGCTGCTATGGTTCAGTGCAGGGAAGTCCACCCATCACAGCAAACTCATCAGCAATGCAGAGTTGAGAATTTCCTTCTCATGTCATAGTTATCATGTATGATTATTCTTCTGCTTTTATTCTCTCCTGGCCATCAAACTCAAGTCAGAGGTCACTCTGAAAATCACATGCTCTTGCAGCTTTTAAATTATCGATGTAACATTTATGAAAATACTTCTTGCATAATTACTAGGTAAGGACTATGAATAACTTTTGGAATAATTCACCAGCAGAAAATGATGGATCTAAGAATCTGGCATTTGCTGCTAGGTCTGCAAGCAATTAATAGGCACCTTTTCACTTTTTTCCTTTTTTGGCCAAACAGCTATTCATCCATGCATGTGGGATCTTTCTCTTAAAGGAAAATAAATTGTTCAGCCTCATCCTTTCTTCCTAAGGATCTTTATTTGACATGGTTGCTGGCTGCCAGCACAACACAGCAGAAGCTTTGGCCAGGATAATGACAGACTTTAAAACTGATGTCTCCTGCTTGGTGATCCCAAGAGGTTGCAATGCTTCTCACAGATCCATCCTTTTTCCTGCTTACTTCACCACACAGATGGAGCCTGGTTTCCTGGATGTGGTCAATACAGCCTGGTGTCTGATTATAGATCACTGCTGAATATACCCATGGCCTTGCAGGCAGGAACAAGAGGCTGAGGTGTGACACACCAGTCTCCTGCGTGGCGTGTGTTCCAGCAAGTAATGCCAACCTTTTCCTGCAGGGAAAGCTCTTAAAACCTACACTCAGCAGGTGCCACCTCCTCAGGACAAGCTAATAACTTCATCAGCACATAGTGTCTCCATGCTTTTCTAATAATAATCACTTCTTTACCCTAAGTTAGGAAGCTAATATGAATCAGTTCACAGCTTGCCCTGATGACTTTTCATCTAAGACCACAGCTGGCCTTTGTGCTTTCCATCAGATGAATTCCAATAATCATTAAGCAAAGTTTTCTCAGTTCTGCTTCAAGTCTGGCCCAACTTTATCTTGCAGACCTTATTCCTGTGCAACACTGGTAAAATCCTGTCATCCTGAAAAATCAGTGATGGCAACATGAATAATTAGTTGCTGTATTTGTATAGCATTAGACTTACAGTTATTTTTCAGTTGTCTATACTGCATTTTTCTGTATCTAGTCTAACCCTGGAGAGTACAGAGAAGTCTGCAAATTTTTAGTCCATGAGATCATCCCAGTAATTTCTTACTGCAGGCACTGTCTGTCTAATTTTAGTTCCCCATGTTAAATAATTGTGATATTGTTTCTTTAAAACCCTTGACAACAAAAATCAAAACAACCGTAAATAATCCACAGACATATGGAATTGTTTTGAGAAAGACAGCAAATTGCTGATACTCCTTAAAAATGGAAATCTACCAAGGAAACCCCAGCAGCCTCTTTGACAGTCTGCTCTAAAACTTTTCATTTGCTTTGATGTTGTTATTAATTTATGCTCCTCAGAGGCTTTTAGATGAAGGAAATCATCTGTTTTAATAATGTGAAACCTTCTTCTGGCTACTCGAGATGGGAATTCCTGCCCTGTTTCCTGTGCCTTTTTGTCATGGCCAGAAGGGGAAGGAGGGCTTAAAAATTGCAGGGCTGTTAGTGATCAGAGCTGTGGCATCACCTACCATTTCAAAATGTCTACCCAAATTTTACTTACCTCTCCCTGCTGAAGTAACATGGTAAGGAAACCTGTCTTTTTAAGCTCATTCTCCAACATGGTGTTATTTCACTGTATTAGTAATTCATAACAATAGGTTATGTGGTAACAAGTATAGGACAAAAGCAATAATTGAAATACTCTCTTTAATTTAAAATTATTTTAATTACTAGTGATACCTGTCTTTTTTTTCCTCATTTCTGTGCTAAGTCTCTTCATGATTCAAAAATTGCCACTAGGCTATCACCTCTGGTAATTGCCATTCTCTGAGCTGAGTGAACAAAGGAAAAATTAAACTGGAGTATGTCAGGCAAGCAGAATAGGAAATATATGTTCCTGCAGGAAAGCTACTCTCCTCCTAATTACCCTGCAATTGCCAGGTTCACAATGTAATTTATGAGCAGCATAGATAGAATGGCCACACTAGTCCATTATTTCATGATGATCTTTTCTACTCCTGATTTCAGAAAGAAGGGATTTTGCAGCTGTCAGTGCACTGGCATTGTCAGCAGCTGCTCTGGTCAGTGATGCTAGACAACGGCACTTCAGAGATACTCCCAAAAAATGTAAAGCAGTCTCCTAACAGCACAGTTTCATAGAAGAGAGGTGCTGTAAAGTATAGCTCAATAAATAAAGCATAATCTGATGGGCTGCCTCAGACAATGCTGGTCACATTCAGAAACAGATCTAGAAATATTTGAAGGAGAAGGAAATTTTCTAGTCTGTGGCTGCTGCTGTTGCATGTTCCACTTACTGCAAAGTGCAGCAAATGAACCTCATAAACACCTCTGAATCCATTTTACTCTGGCAAGCATGGAGTAGCACGCAAAAGGATGGAGTAGGGAGTGAAGCTGTGACCCTGTGATAAGCAGCTGACCTATTTCAGCTGTGGGTTTGGTGCCTGAGGCCAAGTCTACATTTCAGTAAAGTTGGGACAGTGACTTAGCAGTCACCTGAGTGAGCTTTAGACACAAAGCAGGGGGACACTGATGGCCAGATGGAGCTCAGGAACCGTTCAGTGCCCACGTAGTTACCACATTATCACACTAGTAAGCACCATAGTTTGTGGTACTTGAGCTAGCCCCAACAGGGTCACAGAGTGACTGAGGCTGGAAGGCATCTCTGGGGATCATCCAGTCTGACCCCCACTCAGAGCAGCATCAGCTAAAACAGTTGCTCAGGGCCAAAGTTGGTATCTCCCAGGATGGAGACTCCATAACCTCCCTGTGTAACCTCTTCAAGAGTTTGACCATCCTCACAGCAAAAGAAAAATATTTTGTCATATTTAAATGGAACTTCCTGTTTTTCGATTTTTGTTCTTTGCTTCTTGTCCTGTCACTGGGCACCATTGAGAAGAGCCTAACTCTGTCTTTACTTCCTCCTGTCAGGTATTTATCTCTCTGAGTCATCTCAGCCTCTTCATCTGAAAGAAGTTCTAATCCCTTAATCATCTTCATGGCATTTTGCTGGTATCTATGTCTCCCCTGTATTGCAGAGCCCAGATCTGGATCTAGGGACAGGCCAGGGGAAAGCAAAAAAGTAAAAGAGGAAACACTAAGTTCAAAGCAAAAGGGAAAACTATCTTGCTGATTCTGGATGTGACATGCAAACCTCTAAGTCAACTGACTGAGAGTTCATTGCCTCCCAGCTGTACACAAAGTCCTTCAGTATTTTCCTTTGTTGCAACCTAAGTCCATAAGGAAGCTTGCCCCTTCCCTGAGAAAGCATTAGATTATATTGCTTGAGAGTATCAGTCCTAAATATTCCCTTTCAGTTTCCTGCAGAGAATGTTGAACAGAGCGCTCTTAGGAATGGGAGATTCATTCTTCCAAGGTTTTGTTTTTACTTTGCCCCTGAGGAATTGGCCATTTTTAATGACTTTTATGATTAATAAAACTGTCTGAAGGCCTGCTGGGGTCTTCAAGCTAGTAGTTATCAACAAAGTCATCTAGCTTTCTCCCCTAGTGCCTAAGATAATGGCAAAGACCCAGCACTTGAACTTTCTCCCCAAGCTCAAGCTTGCCTAGCTGCACTTTGGGTTGTGTTGGGGGGGGTAAAAAAAATCCCCCAGGAGTTACTTTCATGCTGCACTGACTATGGAAAATCATACTCTCCTGGAAATCTGTGTCTCATCCCAGCAAAGCTCTTGTGCAGACTCTCCAACCTTCCCCCAGCTGTTTCCCAGCTGCAGGCAGGTGATGTGATACCCTTTTAAAGAGGCACTGAATGTGTATCCTCACAGCTGGGCAGTGAACTCCCAGCAGCAGCACATGTTGACTTCTACACCTTTAACAGTCTCCATGCTGGATCACAGTGCTGAACATACATTCCTGCTCTGAAGAGGTTCACCACTTGACACAGCACATCCTAGACCATGCAGGAGCTCAGGCAGGCAGAGGCAAGTTTGAGGCACTGCAGTAAGACCGGTGCCAGAAAGGGACTATTGGCCTGGGGGCAGAGAGAGGAAAAAGACAGCAACAGCTTGTAGTGCCACTGGGAGGGGGAAGCAGCACCAGCTAGCAATATTCCTCCCTGTCCCTGTGCCCCCTCCCCACTGTCATGTGTGCATTTCCTTTCTGCCCCACCGGGATAGGCAGGGAGAGCAAAAGATGCATTGAAGAATGGGCAAAGGCATCTCCACATGCTTTAGTGACACTGTAAATTCACAGGAAACCTAAAAAGATGCAGGGTGGTTAATGAACAGCAAAACACGTGAGATATGGATTGAAAGGTATATTGGAAGATATATGTTTAACTACATCAGGACACAGCATGGTATAAGACCAATTTTTTTTTTTAATTAAAATGTCATACAGATCTAGTGTTTTTCGTAGTAGTTGGTAGCACATTTCACAGAAATAAAGGATTGATAACATCCTGCAGGAGGTTGCAGCTGGGGAACCACTGAGTCCAGACACATTGGTACCACATTCTAGATTAATAAAGCAAATAAAATTATATTTACTTTGAAATTTATTTCTGCCTCCCCTCATCATCTGTGTGTGCATGAGTAAACCTCAAGTTTACTTTCCTTGGATAACATCTAACAAAAAGATGCAATTCACATCCAGTTTTTTTCCTTTGAATTGTAAAGGGCAATTTATATAACTCTTCGCAACATTTATATATTTGTGCATATCATACTTCTTCACAGTTTTTCACAGACCACATTATACTTGAGGAAGGCACAGCAAAGGTTACTCGTATACACTGCTCTCTGCTTCAAAATCCTTCATCAATTATCTGCAGCTGTGTTTGCTGGGTTACAGTGGGACAGATCCTGACATCCCCACTAGACACACCATGCCTGCTCTTTAGGAGCACTTCTGGGTACTCTTATCCAAGTTGTAAAGTACGATATCACTAAACCAGAATAAAGGGTCAAGAATCTGAGCCTGGTCAGAATGGGAGAAGGTTTTTTGCCCGTGGCTCAGACCCCTGAAAACCTAAGGCTGCATCACAAGCAAATACAAAACAGCTAAAAATTAATTTTAAACATTGTTTATTTCCAGCTAACGTGTCAATAATAGGTAAACAGCATATCCTGGGCAACTCTTTCTAAAAACATATTAAAGTATTTTTGGATGACGATGGAAAACGGGCTGTGCCTACAATAGAAACGAGAATAGAAGAACCTTTCACAAGTCTTCAAATAATCTCAAACTAATTAGGTTTTAACATTCTCTCTGCTACAATTCTGGGCTTTATTAACTGCTTGCCATTCCTGAGCCTGCCTAATGTCTTCTGTAGAACAACTACGCATTTTTTTCTAGGCATTTGTCATTTCTTGAAACATATAAAAGAGAGCATTTGGATTTAAATAACAGACCATCTAAATGCTGTTCTGCATAGGGAGTGATATATGCTGACAAGGACTAGAAGTCAAATTTTCTTTTTATGGTTCTTTATGGTGAGCAAACCTACTTAAAACAAGCTTCTTCTCAAGGCAGCATATTGATTAGAGCTGACGGGCCAAAAAGACCTTTGGGAGACAACAGAATATGGCTTGAGTCAAAGAGTAACACTAAAGCTGGCAGCAGCAACATTAAGAGTCAGTAAAACCTGAGAGAGTTTGTCTCATGCTGAAATTTATTGCACCCATTTGGACAGCCATTATGGTAGTTAGTAATTTTATCTGCACAAGTTCATCTGTATTTGGACTCTCAGAGCTTAGTGAGAGGTCTTGCAAGGCAGAACCATACCCAGGGCTCTGCTGACTGAGGCAAACGACTGCTGTGCTGAGGCGAGGTATGACTGTGTCTGAAGACTACAAAAGGCTGTTTGTTTTGATGGCCAGCCACAAAATTAACAGTAATTCTGAAATAAGGTGATGGCAGGCTAGTGCAGATGAGGATTTTCTAGTCTGCATTGCTGTGGTTTTCTTCTGAGGCTTGATGAAGCTGTCACTCACAAGCAAAAATTGCTATTCTCTTGGATAGAAGTACATTTACACTTCACATTTTAGGAAATAAATGAGACAAAAAGAGCAACACCCTTTCTAATATCCAGTGAAAGTGTATCAAAATCTCCTGATGAGATGTATTGAAAACTATGGGTTAAAGCCACTCTACAGAATATTTTGTATTGCTTCTTTGCCTCGTTTCTGCAATTACCATTGCAGTGAATGTGCCATTACCATTACCAGTGAAGAAGATACTTATCTTCACTGATGATTGGGTCCAGTGCTTAATTACCTTTATTTTTGTAGCATGTCTCTTGGCAGGTTGAAGCCAACTAGGCTGCTGGAATCACCTACAAAATGTTAGTGGAGGATCTTTTCCTGAGACAGGTATATAATTGTTTCTGGTACTGATACAGTTGAATCTGACAGGTTATCAGCTTTTGACAGTGTTCTAGTGCAATACTGGAGTACTGAGTTGGGAGTGGATATAGGTCTTCATACTGGATACCAACCCCACCTTAGGACAAGTGTAGAGAGGTGACTGAACCTTGAAAAGAAAATTATGAAGAGGAATCTGAACCAAACCTCCTTGACTTTCCATACAGATTACAATGCACAAGGTGCTGGGTACATGAGCACACAATTTAAGCAATCCTTAGGATGTTAGATTCTTTCTAAGTCCATCAAGAGAGGTAGGAATCTCCAGAGAGCACAAACTGGCCTTGACCAGACAATAGAAGGATCTCAAATATAAAGATCCTAGCATGGCCAAAATAGTGAAGAAAAAAAAAAAAAAGAAAAATTAAAAGTTCTGGGGTACATATGAAGGAAAACACCAAAAAGCCATTGCCCTTGGTCTCACAGGGAAATCAAAATCAGTGTTCTATAACTGAGTCTTCTCAATGGCTTTATCCAGTTCCAATTTATTTCTGGCCCACCCTCTGTCCCCCTCAAAAAACGTCTCTATAGAGATTGCTTCCTGATTTCACAGGGGAGGCAGAAGGGTGCTATTCATGGACTATTCTCAAAGCTGTTCATCATTCTCCAGGTCATTGGTCCAAGGCCATGTTCCAAGGACAATATAGGATACACTATGCCTGTGACACTGTAATTTCTTCTTTTCAAGTCCCTGTACTTTGAGACATTAAGAGACTAATTAATCTACCAAGGTAAAAAGACCCTATCAGTCTTCTTCTACTAAAGAGTTAACTTGCCCAGACCAGGGATTCTCTCCGCTCATATTCAGCTGATGCAAGGTCAATGGCAAACACACCAAGGAAGTCAGAGTTGCTTTATTTTTCTTGTGAGCAGGTCAAATAAAACACTGCTGATGCTCCATTTATCTGGAGCGACAAGCAAACACTTGGCAGCGGTGGAAAGCAGACGCTGGAATCTGGCACCAGGCTCCCAGTACAGCTGTCAGCCTGCTGACTAATCACTTCACAACCACGTTAATTCTGCTCCAGGTCTACTGGACCCTTTCATCTCAGATACCAGGGTACACACTCCTCTTGATAGATCCATTTATAAAGAGGTGTCACTATTAACTGTTATGTAGCATTTTATTTTAGGAGGTTTTTTTTTACTCAAAGTGGTTTTTTTGTAGTGGCTTTCTCTTTTCTACCATATTCTTTCATGGTGGGAGCTGTGATTTGGCTGCCTCCAATATCAGCTAGACCTTAAGTAGATGGCCCTTGCCAGAATGGATTTTCTTCAGAGTTTTTTTTATATATGTGTGCATGAGCTTCATAGCTTGTTCTTTTAAATAGCCTTTCCTATCAATTTTTCTTTACTGACTATTCTGACAAGCTGCAATTGCACAGTGCACACCTGACTCTCTTCAGAGAGATCTGATTTGCCTTCAGTTTGTGTTATAAGATGATACTTGCAGTCTTGTCAACACAAACTATTTAAGAAGCTCACAGAGAAAGTGTTAAAATATAGGTGGGGCCTGTGAACTCTGTTCTTGGCAGCTGTGCTTTATTAGCTGTGCTGTGCAAAGGTGGTGCAGCTAAGGTAATGCAGTGCTTTCACAGAAGCATTATATATTGTGACAAGCCCAACAACCTCCAGGATTCTCACTCATCATGACTCCCATTTCATACCTCATCCATTACAGGAATGAGGTA
Organism: Sturnus vulgaris; assembly: GCF_052056855.1. Taxonomy (NCBI): domain Eukaryota; kingdom Metazoa; phylum Chordata; class Aves; order Passeriformes; family Sturnidae; genus Sturnus; species Sturnus vulgaris. The sequence continues at coordinate 88,842,297 of NC_142244.1, read as the reverse complement.
TGAAAACATTTCTCTGTTTCCTAAAGATATTAACAAACTCCTGGGAAATCGTTTACCTGGAGAAAGGAAAGAGTTGAGCCTCATTTTTTTTCATTCAGGCTGAAACAGCAGACCATGGCAGGGCTGTCTTTTCCTGTTAGTGAATGATAGGTTTTTGCAATTGATAACTGGAAAGAATTCAGACATTTAATTGGTTTAATGCTAACAGTTAGCAAAGATACAAAACAATAAATTTGTGTCACTTCCATACTGACTTCAGAAAAAGGACATCCGAGGCTATTTAAAGAATAATTACGGACATCTCCTAACACACTGACAGTGGGAAGTTTGGTCACACCTATGTATGGGATAGCGACTGGAGCCCTGGAAGGGTCGTTTCATTTGGTCATTTAGACATAATGCAGCAGATCTAAAACTAGGGCAGAGCCTTTTAATCATAGAAGCATAGAGTCATGGAAAGGCTTGGGTTAGAACAGACCCTTAAGATCAGTGGAGTTGGGACTAGATGACCTTTAAGGTGCTTTTCGACCCAAGCCTTTCTATGACTTTGTAATTGTACTCATCTTTGAATGTTAAACACACAGTCTTTGTACTTGTATTTTAAACCATGGTGGTATCTGGCTGTTGTCAGTGCATGTTCTAGAGTTTATGGTATCATTTCCCTTTTCTCAGCATGATTTTGTCCTGAAAGAAATGGATCAGGTCCACCTCCATTCCATAAGCTGTCCTTATGGTGCTATTTCTTGGCATTCTACAGTTGCCTCAGAAGAGATCCCCATATGTTCTGTTACAATACTGGGATGGCCTGATCTTCAAGTCCTTATGATTCCCATGCTTCAGAGGTCTTTGCTGGAAGAGCAAAGAAAAAATTTGAGAAATACACAGGGGCAGCAGCAAGAAGTGGGCATTTTCATGGCTTCTGTGATCCATTCACAATTATTGAGACAGGAATTCCCTACTGTGTGCATGAGAGACGTGCAATATCTTCAGTGCCAGTCAGCAGAGATATTTATACAGATCTTGGCACAATGTTCTCAGTCTGTGCTTTGAGGAAGCACCACATGGAAATTGCTTCTTGCAATAAAGGGATAAAGAGTTTTCTGTAAAAGACCTTTGATGTGTTGTAGGTTGGCTCTGGGTGGAGGAGGAAGTGGTGTTTCAGCTACTTTAATCTGGAATCAAAACAGAGGCTCTGCCAACAGAGCTCCTTTAAACCATGGAATATGTTTTCATCACTGAATTTGAAATACTGTTTCAGAGTCTTGGTCAGATTGACTGTTGGATTTAAATCACTGTAGCCTAATTGAAGTCAATGGAGCTATGACAGTTTATACCAGCTGAGGGACTGGTGTCTGCTTCAGAGTATTGTTTTCCCATAATTGGCCTTGATCTTCTAGACAGTGATAGACTTTTTTCTGGGTATCACAAATACTCCAAGTATTCACACAGCCTTTCAAATGCTTGTGACATATGAATTTCAAACGTTTGTGACATACAAATTTGGATCACCTTCTCCATGCTTACCTCTCAATGTTGATAATGTGATCCCTAACAATGTCACTTGTTTATTCAAATAAGCTCTTCTCACTAGCTGTTGCATTTCTCTCTCCTCTGGGAAGTCACAGCCATTTAGCAGTTGCACACTAGAATAAGACTTAGAAGAAAAATAGTTTAGATGATCACAGCTGTGCAAATGACACAAGATAAATAGTGTTCTATCTTCAGACACAAAAACAAATACAGCAGATAATGTCTAATGGTGTTAGACCTTTTTGGTAAGAAAGCTTTGGATACAATTCTTGCAAAGTGAAATTACACAGACCAACTGTACTCTAAAATATTGTGCCTTTTCCCCCTGCTCGGCACTGGTGAGGTCACACCTCAAGTACTGTATTCAGTTTTGGGCACCTCACTACAAGAAAGACATTGAGGTGCTGGAGCATGTCCAGTGAAGGGCAACAATGCTAGTGAAAGTTCTGGGACATAAGCTCCCATAAGCAGCTGAGGAAACTGGGCTCGAGGTAGACCTTATTGCTCTCTACAACTACCTTAAAGGAGGTTGTGGTGAAGTGGATGTCAGCCTTGTCTTCCATAGAACTAGTGATAGGACAAGAGGAAATGGCCTGAAATTGTGCCAAGAGATGTTCAGGTTGAATATTTGGAAAAATTCTTCACTGAAAGAGTGGTAAACTTTGTGATATGGTTTAGTGGGCCTGGCAGTATTTGGTCAAGGTTGGACTTGATGATCTTGGAGGTCTTTTCCAACCTTAATGATTCTACGATTCTATGAGGTTTGTGTAGCCTTTGTTGTGGCTGGAAAAGTATTTGAGAGGCTCCCTCCAATATGTTCCTTTGTCTGAGTCATTTCTCCAAGGCCTGATTCTTCCTTGCACTGCATTCCTGATAATCATTCATGCCTGTGTAAAGTAGATATAAAGTGCCTTCATATTGTAATGCAGTGAAGAACTGAGAGCCCAAATTCTTCAGCATCAGAGGGATTTTTCTCTTTCTATTGTCACTGAGTACTTGTAGTTTGGTAAAGAACTGCATCAGTTTTACTTGTATCTTTATCCATGGTGTATCCTGGCCCCATATCTTTGGGCCTGAATTCCTGCAATGCAGCATATGCCTAGCCTGGGAAATTCTTGTGGCTAGTGCTGAATGCCATGATTTATTATCATGGGAAATAATGCAGCTGTAAGCAGCAGCTTAATATGAAGCATAGAGCAGGACTCAGATCCTGTGTGATTAACCTGAAGAGGTCTCCTGAGGGCCACCAAAGTAATCTCATTTGGGAATCTGTCTCCACTGACTGAGCAGCCAACTCTAGCACCTTCCTTCATAACTGTTCAAACCACCTTGGTGCCATTCAAAGGCTGGCCATGGCCATACAGCCTAATGGGGCTATCAACTGGTCCCACACAAATAACCTCTAGGCCTTGTCCAGGGATTGAGATGGCTCCACCTCTCAACTTGGATCACAAGTTAATTAGAGTGAAGAAGAAGCATTAATCTCCCCAAATCACCGGGTTTCTGAACCTGCACGTATGAGAAAAACTGAGGCTGTGAGGAATCTAGCAGTTCTAAGAAGGGTCAGTTGTCAGCTAGACAGAGCAGGAAAACACGTTGTTGGAGACTTGCATGGCATTTAGGTGCCCAGGTGCCCTGTAGCCAGGGTGATGGGAGATACCTGATCAGAAACTTCAGATGGTGTGCTGGATTTTAAATGGTCTTATTACTGAATTTCTGGCAAATTTGCAAGGTATTTACTCTCTCTCTAAAGTCAGAGAGTGCATGTTCTGGTTAAGAGCTTTAAAGAAAAGTGGTTCTCACCCAAACTGTTGTTTAATTCCTTAAAATAAAAATATAAATTCTGTGATGTGGTAATTAATTCCAGGGTATAAACCATGGCATAAACCAGTAGCAAAATATGCACAAATGTTATGTGCCACAGCCATTAAAATGTAAATCAGCCTAACTGCATGATCTTGCTTACATCGTTCAGACAGAGCAGTCCAAAATAAAAGTTGCTAATTTTTAAAAAAAGGTTGTATTTTAATAAGCATGCATTAAGACAGATGTAAGTGTTATTACCCTGGTCACTATAACATAATGAGGATCATTATAAGAATATGCTATATTTTAAAACTAAAAAAAGTAGAAGGGGGACAGGAGACTTCGGCAGTATCAGCATAAGTGGGAAAATATTGCAATATTTAATTTTTGTAGTATATTGGCTACCATTAGAACAGCAAGCATAGATTTCCAGATGTTTGTGAAGAGTCCAACAGTTATATTTTATATCTAGGGCTGTAGTAACAATTTCTATTCAGCAGCCTAGAAAAACATTTCATGTCACAACAGGAAAGAAATATTACCATGGGTTTTTCCCTCCTCATCCCCTATATAGCAATTTCTGAATACTTTAGTCAATGACAAATAAAAATGATGGTTTAAAAATTAAAACCACAGTCATAAGGGCAGGACATAAATGTGCAGATGTTTTGTGATGCTCAAGAACTTTTCACTCACAATGCTGTTGTGGAGAGGACTGGAAATCCATCAGAGTCAGACACTGTCAAAGGCACTCCCTAAGCTACACTGTCAGAAAAGGCAGTTAACTTTTCATATTCTTTCCACATTCTCTTAAGGGAAAAAAATCAAAACCTATTCATAATGACTTGTATATAGCTTTCACTGTTTTATTAGCAAGGGATTAACTACAGTTTGTTAATATAAGTGGGCAACTTAAATCTAGAGTTCACTGGGCAACCTGTACAAGTGGAAAGCTGCATACCAATTTTCCTTCTCCGAGAAGGACAATTTCTTACAAGCTTACCAGCTGTTTCTGTCACCTCTGTGCCGTAAGTTACACAAATGGCTGCCTGAAAATCTTGTCTTTACCGCACCTACATGGCCAGACAAAAAAGCAGGTTTTTAAAGGCACTCCTTGTAACTGGTACTTGCAATGCCTGTGCATGAAGACAGACCTCTTGCCACCCAGGAGTTGGCAGACACTTCTGTGACCACGCATGTAGCACCAAGCCATCCTGACAGAGCACAAGCTTTCACTGCCACCCCTCACTCTACCATCCAGTAGTTACATGGATGGAAATAAAGATCAAAAATATAAATGGATGTGAGCTCCTCCCTCTTCTGCTTATTTTACTTGCTTTTAATTAGTAAGGTGAGATCGCAGGTGAGATTTCTTTCCGCTGCCTGGCCCCACTGTGCTTTGAAGGGTGCAGAAAGCTCTCCAACAGTGTCATGATTCCCCAAGCAACAAAAACTCCCTGGAGCAAGAAAGCCACGGGCAGCTGTGCCACTTCCTAGCAAAAGGCAACAGGGATGCTGCAAGTTAAGGCAATGTGGTGGGAGGACTGGCTTGTGCAAGACAGGTGGTCCAGAGGGGAAAGGCTTGCATATGTTAGGGGAGGCAGGGAGAGGCCCAGAAAGTGTGCAGTCATGGGAAATTTTGGACTTCAAACTGCATCTCTGTTGAGGCCTGGCCCCTTTTCAAAGCCTCAGGATTGCCTGTCATATGTGGCTTGTGCAAGGTGTCAGGTATCAGTTTTCCATAATGAAAAGTACCATTAGCATGCAAAAACAATTCATTAGGTGCAACATAGCAGAACTGTTATTAATTATTAGATATTATTTCTCACAACGTGCATCTCTAAGATCACATTGCATTAGCCACAATATTTGACTGATGGAGCATAAACAAGGGTAATGATAAACACCGGTGAATAGAGTTGGGAAGAGATGGTTATCAGGGTGCCAGAGTGTTTCATGTGGGGTTTATTTAGCAGTCTCATTAATGATCTGGAAAAGGAAGTGAATAACCATTTAATTAAGTTTGCATTTGATACTAAATCAGAAGTTGCTGCAGACACCTTTGAGGGCAGTGAAATAAATCAAAAGGAGCTAGAAGCTTGCAAGGTAAAAGAGGAAAATGAGATCTGGTATGAAGAAAAAAAGAAGCTAATCTCTCTGGTAGCAAATAATCATGTAGCTATCAGTAGAGGAATTCTGAAGAAAGCAGTGTTGAAAGAGAGGTAGGGATGTTAATGGATTATACATTCCCTCACAGCTCAGATATATGTTTACAGAAGCAACGCATCAAGGAGCAGGAAGGTAATAGCCCTTCACTGCAGGGCTGTAGTGAGAAGCCATCTATAATGCTGCACTCTGTTTTGGGCACCCTGTTATCAGAGAAATATAGACAAATTGGAATGAGCTCAGAAAAGAGCCATAAAAATGATCCCATATCCCAGGAGATAATGACTTATGAAGAAAGATCAGAAGAAGTGTATGTGTAAGGCCTTGTCTGAAAGATGACTGAAGAAGGACAGGAAAACAATCTGCAAAAATGTGAGAGCAAAAAGGGAGGAGGACAATTTATCATAGTAACTATTAGTAATACGATGAAATAATAAGTAACAACTATAAATTTTAAAAGGGCAACTTCAGGTTGAATATAGGGAGAAATTTCTGACAGTGGAATTTGGGTTAGTTTGCAGAGAAGTTTCCCAGGGGTAAAAGTAAAAGCTGCATTCAAGTCATTTAAAATCAAATTGGACAACTCACTAGAAAATGCACCCTACTATAGGGAACAATATTGTATTGCCTAGAGAATAAACTGGATGACTTAATATGATATTTCACACTCAGGTCTTTATGACTGTGATATTTTTAATATGCATGGTCAACTATTTCAGGAAAATACACATTTCTTCTGCTGTCAGACCTGATAATACAAACACTTGCATGCAAACATAACTTTAAAGAAGGCAAGTAGCTCTGCTGACAGCACTGCACTGCTGACATGCAAAAACACAAGCCTGACCTCAAGTTTTTGCAGGCTGAGTCTTAGATCTTGAATTGTCAATATCAAGATGGTATATACATATATATATATATATATATATATATATATATATATATATGAGTAGGTGAAGAAGTGTGCAAAATGGAAAATGGGGGCTGGAAAGCTCTAGTGAAAACGTATTGTTATTTTTATGGTTATTGCTATTACTACTTATGACTGGTAGTGTGGGGTCCAACTCCATTTCTTAATTGTTCACCTTTTTGGTCTCCTGCTTCCACCTCTGGGCTGAGTGTTCATTAGCATAAAACTGCTTTCTATACTGCTTTTTAACATGTAGTATTTTTAATATGTCCTAAAATATCTGTGGAATGGGAAAAGAGACAAGGTGAAGTGAAAACTTAACTCTCCCCCAGATGAAAAAGATGGCAAAGGCTGTGGATTTTATTGGATATGAGAGTAACTATTTCCCCCTATTTCCCCCCCAGTTGAAGTCGCTTCACTATTCATTAGCAGCAGAGACAAGCTCACAGGCATTCAGAGAGTACGCTCCCTAAAACATCATGGCTCTTGTATGTGGGGTTTTTATATTTATGTTCCTGTTTTCTTCTCTTCCCTCCCCTGTCCCCGCACCCCGATGGGCTGTGTGTGGGGCTGGCAGCCTGGTGGTGCCGCAGTCCAATGCCCGAGCCTCGGGACTCTCCAGCAAGGGGTCGAGCAGCAGCAGCTCCAGTGAATCCGAGACCAGCTCCGAGTCTGACTCAGAGAGCGAAAGCAGCTCCAGCGAGAGTGACGGCAGCAAGCCCTCGCATTACTCCAGCCCAGAGGTAAGGGCTTCTCTCTTCAGGATTTAGCGTGGCACTCCGTCACTACACCCACTCACAGCTTTTCCCAGCCAAGCCAACACAAGGAGGCTGGGAGGAGATGCATTAAAAATATGGGAGAAAAAGTCCCAAGGATCCTCCTCCTGGCATGCTATGAAATGTAAGTGCTGGGGGATCTTGGAGCAGATTAAAGCATTTGAAACAAAAATGAAGAAAGAAATAACCCTGTTGCATTTTCCACAAATTGGACATGAGTGGAGCACCTTGCAAGGCTCACAGCTTGCTTGAAGTTTTATGCAACTCTGCCTCCATAGCAATGGCTTGCTTAGTGTGTTAAGTCCTGATGTGGGCTCCCAGCACTGCAAGGGAACTAAAGGCTTCTCTACACAGGGAAGCTATTATAGAATCAGTTTGAGGGTGGATTTTTGAAAGAAACCAGTTGTTCACTCACACACTTCCTTTGCATCACTCTCTAAGTGAATTATTCTCTGCTACTGCTGCCTTTATGTGATTTCTTTCAATTCACCTCCAAAATGGACTAAACTGAATTACTCACAGTGCAAAACACTGAGCCCAAACTAGTCATCTGGAAAGCTAGCATCGAAAATTTCCACATGTAGACAAGCCCTAGCCAAACTACAATTAAGCTGCCAGTGCTGTGACACCTTCTGCTTTCACCTCTGCAGAAAGCTCAACAGACACAACAAAGCTACTTTTTCTGCTCTACTTTTCTACCAGGATTGACATTTTTACATGTTTTGGTCAATACACACGTTTAGAATTAAACTATGAACTCCACAGCCACATCACACACATTAATGTATGTAAAAATATTCAAAAATCTAGCAGCAAGATTGTAAATACACATGAAATACAGTCTGTATTTTCCTACTCCACATAAACCATCCAGTCACTAGAATCCTCCCCCTAAAACTATGTCTCACCTATTCTCTCACCCTGAAAAAAAAATTATGCTGAAAAAACAGCAAAGCTTTCCTCATATTTTCCTTGGTTATTTGGAGCCATGTTTCCAATTGAGCAAAATGCAATACTCACAGAAACAGCCTTAATATATTTTTCTCGGGTTCTGTCACTTTTGTTCCTTGTTTAACACTTATCTTTTGTCTTTCCTTCACAGTACTTTCAGACCCATTTCTAGTTAATTTTCCTCTTGCTTTGTCCACTTCCTACATCTCTCTCTCTTCTTTCCAGGCTCGCTTGTTGCTCTCCCTGCAGTACCCCATGTCTTATTTCCCATTCTGAGCTTTCTCATCTGACCTGTTAAGACCTTGTTCTCTATCTGCGTAATTCCCTGCTGGAATTAGTGCAAAGATCTCATGCTCGGTATCTCCTCTCCCTGTGGCATCTCAAAAGGTGGAAGAAAAGAGGCAAAGAGAAGAAAGACAGGGGAAAGAAATATGAGATGAAAGGAGGAGAAGCACAAGAAGGAAGGAGTGCTTACTATCTAGGCAGATACCCATGCTGCTTTTACCCAAGAGCAGCAATTCCTCAGAGAATGCACGAAGCTAATTAACTTAGGCAGGTCATGGATTTCATAAGTCCAACAGAGAACTAAGTCATGGAAACATGGAGGAAGTGCCTCCTCTTAAGAATTTTACACATATCCTCTCGAGATCTGTAGAACTACTTTTGTACAGAGCCTGAGCTGTCAGTGATCATTGTCACGAAACAGCTGCCCCACTCCAACAGATTGCTTGTCTCTTTGCATTATATTTGTGTGGTTTGCCTTCTAGGACATGCTGTATGAAACATGCCTGCACAAAAATGTAAGTGACTCACAAATGTGATGGCTGCAGTGATTTTCACAGGCAGTTTTCATCCCTTGATGGGATATGGGAGACAGCACACACAGATAGGGTATGGGTGTCCCAGGGAAGTAGAATACCTGTGTTTTCCCCAAGGGTAAAGAATTTCCCAGGCCTATCATATGACTGATGGCACCAGTTCAAACATGCTCAAGTGATGTCTCTGGCTGGAAATCCTTTTAGCTTTGTATAAATGCTTGAACTTACATTTATGAACCCAGTGAAGCCAGTATATGCCAGTTTCTTACCCAGTAAATGGAAAGAGACAAGTCCTTGGGAGCTCCCTATAGAGAGGCCATGTCCACCTAAGTTTAAGTAGTGGACTCAATTTTAGATTTAGTCTTAAAATTAATGTAATCTACTGGATAAGACAAAAAAAGTAAATACATCTTGTTTTTTGATTTAGCATTAACTGGTGCTTTCAGGTTCAATGAACTTGAGTAGTCCAGCACAACGCTGTGCAGGAGCTCCAGATTTAAATATTGGTAGGAACTTAATGTAGAAATCTGCAAACCATTATGATGCCTTCATTCTTCCCCCCTCTCCCATGATCTGAAATATTATATGCATATACTCAAAGATTTTTATTTCTGGACAGTGCATCTTCTGCATTTGAGGTTATATAACAATTCAAGTGCTGTTTCATGTCTTCTGTAATTTTTTCCTCATCTCATTTTGAGATTTTAAAGTTGTCCTCAGGTGCCTAAATGCAGTAGCCTAGAGTGTAAAAGCAGCTCATTGTAAAGCATACATATAAAGTAGATTAGATGAATTGCACTCTAAAAGTGTCTGTTTCTTTCCATTGACTATTTAGAGCCAGTAGTGACTAGCTCAGCTGTCTTCACTTTATGTCTGCAGTAAACTAAGAATAATGGCTGAGCTAGAACAGGAGACAACATTCAGACTGGTTTCAGTGGTGTGGACAAATTAAAGTGCCTCAGACATTAATGGGAGTAGTTAAAATTTTGTGGACTGCCAAACCTAAAATTATGAACAAGGAACTGAGACTTCTATTTCCTGTTTCTTTGCTGAAGTCACAAACTCTTTGAATTACTTTAATTAATGTCATAAGTGAGGAATCTGGAAAACAATGATATCTTACCCGTTTTCAGATGGTTGAAAAAAATTTGGGTGTCAAGTACATAGAAAAAGCTACATTTCTAAAGCTAAAAATTTGGTTTGTTTGTTCTTTGTTCCATTGAATTATCCTGTAGGCCTTTACTAAAACTGTCTTTGGTTAGACAATCATTTATTCCTACTATGAGGGAGGACAAGAGTGGGGAATGGGCTGGAAGGAAGCAGAGAAGCTATCACATGGGACAAAGGATCACTGGCCTTCTCAACAGTAGAGAAAGATGCCCCTTTCTGAACCCCACCAGCCCCACATACCAGATGCAATGGCCTTTACAGGTTTTACTGTTGTGACCAGTTCACAACATTTAGTTTCTTCCTCCTTTTTAAGGAGTCACATATACAAAATAAAATGGAATTTAACCACTAGACCATCCATAGACGCTACCATTACCTTTAAAAACAGGATTCATAGTTTTGGCTGCCCTGTTATTGACAAAGACTGCAAACTACACTCTCCCTTCCCTCCAGAAAACTCTTTGTGCCAAAAGCCACCTCTTACAGTACATGTGTGCTGTGCCTAACACATGGGAATGCCCAGTTCTAATTTGTTAAAGCACTAGCAGCAGTGTTAATAGTAGCAATGAAGTAATAGTAATAATAATAATCATCATCATCTTCTTCTTCATCATCATTGCCGTCTGTGCCTTAAACATAATGTGAAAGCACCACGTTTGTATGAGATTTCCCTGAGTGAAGTGTTTGATAGCAGGGCAGCACAAGCAAGTTACCACAAGGGTAAATTAGTACATGGATTTACAATAGGCAGAGTAGCTTGCAGGGATGGTGGGATAAGTCCATGCACGTTATAGGCTCTCTTATCTCTCAGTGAAGGTGGTGTCCTACTTCAAGTTTAGCACATATTTGCTACACCTCAGGTTCCTCTTTGTAATAACAAGCATAGAGTGACCCCATTACACTGGCATTGTTTAACAGCCCTTTACCCTAGAAAGTGTTTCTGGGTAACATTTTGACAAGTTTCTTTTTGGATGCATGCCATTCATGCCTCTGGTTGCACTCAGCCACGGAGAGATCTGAGATATATAGACATGCTGCGTGGGAGTCATCCCACCTAAATTTGCACAATTCTCCTGTAGATACCTACATCTGCTCACCACCTCAGCCTCCCTTTTACAGTCTGTGGAGAGGAAAAGACGTTTTTAGGGCCCAGCTCATCTGGCCTATTTCATATGTCTATTTCAAGAGGGAATTTTTCACACCCTAGAAGACTAGTCCACTGACTGGAGAAGGAACTTGTTGACTAGCTAAGATATAGGTGTCTATGTTGTACAGATGAATCCACCCACAATATTTAAGGAAATGTATCACATCCTCCTGTTTCTTCATGAAGCCTGGCACATGTGTATGTCTGTGGTACGTTAATCCCTGAAAGTATCTTTGTTCTGTTAAGTTTCTTGGTTTGAGTTTTCATGCCAAACCTATATTTAATTGCAAGTCAGCTGATCACAGACTGTAATTCCTATTACTGGTGCCCATCTGGACAGCACTGGCTTTACCCCAGTTGAAAACTGCCCAGTTCTTTGAAAGGCCCTAGGGGCAGCATATTTCCATGACACCAAAACCAACAGGCAGAGAGCATTTTGGTGTCAGAATACTCTGGATATATATTCATATGTATTCTTATCCTTACGTGCTGCTGAAAAACTTCCAATTGAGGCAAACCAACTTTTCTTCCATAGAATGGTGTGTGGAGCAGAAATTAGGGATTTTCTTTTTCTCCCACAAATAGTTACAATTAGGGGTACATAATGCATGGGCAAAAATTTTCAAGTGAATTTTCCCAGTCCATCTTTTAACCAGTCCTTATATCTATTCTTGGCTGTCATGACTTGTTCTCTTGCAAGGTACCTTCTTTTTTTAATATGATCTCAAAGTACAGTAATTTTCAGTCAGAACAATCATTTGAATAAATTACTTCCAAAAATGAACTGGCATCACTCGTGTACACTGACAATATTCCAAAATGGTATCAGGGGCCAAAATTATGAGAAAGGTTTTAAAATTACTATTTTTAAAATTTGGATTCTTTTCATTTACCTGATGGGCTGCAGACATTTTACTTTTATCAGATGCATCTTAAAGGATTTTTTTTAGCAGACAGGTCTTAGGGGTTTTTTTCAGAAGTCACAAAGATTTCAATTTTTATTTAGCTAAACCTCAAAAATGCACCTGAAACTCCTGACAAAACCAGTAAAGCTGGTAACACTGTTGATCCTTTTTATTATACTTCATAGTTGGCAAATAGGTTGGTAGGACTATAGATATTATGCCTAAATACTGACATACTACTCTAGGAAAGTCCTGTGCTGTCAGTTTATAACACTGTAGCATGTAATCACTTTTTTCTGCTGTTTTACTGACATGCCTTGAAATCCATAAGCCACCATTTTCAAGAATTAAAAGATACATAGAGAGGCAGAATGGGATGTAACAGATGAATTGGAAGTTTTTTTGAACTTCCAAGCAGCACTCACTCTGACCTATACTTACGGGCAAAGGTGTATGTTTCCCCATGTGCTTCTGATGTATCTCCTTTTCTGAAATACACCTGAACAGTGGAAAGACTTCCATGTATAGTGAATCTTTCATTATATATCTAGCAAATTCATTATGTGCACAGTGAATGGCACCAAACAAATCTATCTGTATTTTCAACAGCCATTAAAAAAAATGCTGCTCATTTTTAGATAAAGAGTTAAGGGCTGTAAAAATACAGCTTCATCCAAGAGAAATATTGACCATCTATTTTCAAGATTTACAGCTCAGGAAAGAAATTCCTCATGTAGACTATTAGGGAGCATGCTCTAAAAAACATGAATGTAAGCCAGTCCTTCAAACTTCCCATAGGTCTGAGCTAGCTCAGTAATGAGTAAATTAGACACTTTAGCTAGAAGGAATATTTTTATCATATGAATTCCAATATCTAATTTTTTGCCTATTTTAAGAGCCTTTGCTCCATGTAGAGTGCATACAATCCTCAGTGGTTGATTCTGAAGGGGCCCTTGGCTGTACGGGAAACCTGTGTTGCCCTCAGGCATCTACTTTAAATAAGAAGTAAGATACACTTTTAAGTTAGAGACTGTGGATATTCTCTCTTGAGCAAACTTTCTTCCAGAGCACTGATGGTCTTCATGTTTGACTCATGATACGGTTTTTGATTATTCACATGCAATAGCCTAGTGAACCAAATATTGGTTCCATCTGAGGAAATAAGGAAATTTTTCGCTGTGGCTTTTGTGGGGTTAGGTTACGGCTAGCCATCTACTCCATCATCTATTTCTTTTGGGGGGTTTTGTCTTTCCTCTTCATTTTATTACATTCAAATTACTGATTGCAAGAAAAGCACTAGAAAATAGTCACACATTGTTTTGAAATAACATTGTCTCAGCTGTGGTTACATTTGAAATCATTATTATCTCACTTCTTCCCTGTCCAAAACCCATTACGTTTTAGATGTGCTCTTATAACTTGATAGTGTTGGGCAGACATTAAAAGAAAAACTAACAGCCACACAGTACTCACAAAATGAACCTTTGACAGCACCACCACACAATAAATGTTTTTGGATTATAATGTCCATACTAGGCAGATTACATGAAGTGCCTTGTTAGCTCTCCAACTCCCCACTACATGCCACTTTGTATGCTCTTTAAATGCTTTCTGTATATACTGCAGTGGCAAAGGACACAAAATACACATCCCTAGCTTTCCTGATAGCTATCCTTCCCTCGCCTCAGCTGCACCCCTGCCTTGTTTTCGCCCCTTCCTATCCCCATGGCATTTTTTTCTATTTGGAAATTTGGAAGTGTTTTCCAGTAGAGCCAGTGGCAGTACTGCTGTTGTAAATCACCCTTAGAAATGATGCATTACAAAAGTCCTTCTCCTTCTCACCTCCAAACCCCATTCTGAAACCAAAATCATCCCCGCTTGCAAGGCATGAGCCCGGTCCTGCCACTCAGAGCCAGTGCCAAGGGGTTGCCAGGGGCTGGGGCGGCTCTTGGACCGAAGGATAATCTCTGTGGTGCACGGAGGGATGCGACACTTCGGTGTCCCTGCGGGACCCCCGGCGCGGGGGCAGCAGGCTCTCGGCACTAAGCTCGTTGCCGTCTCTTTCCCTTTCAGCCTGAGCCGCCCTCGTCCAACAAGTGGCAGCTGGACAAGTGGCTGAACAAAGTTACCCCTCACAAAGCACCCATCCTAACCCACCACGATGGCCCGGCGCTGGAAGCCCATCCCTACTACGGCCGAGCGAAGGTAGAGCGGCAGGAAGGACAGAAGACCCCGGTTGAGGGCCCGGCCGAGCACCGCAGTGAGGAGAACCGCACCGCCGCCTCCGCCGCCTCCGCCTCCGCCGCCGCCGCCGCCGCCGGGGACGGGCCGCGGCCCAGGACCGCCAACAAAGCGCCAGGCAGCAAGGGCAGCCGGCAGAAGTCACCCCTCGCTGCCGACGGCGGGCCGCCGAGGCGGGCAGCAGGGAAGAAGGCACCGCGGCGAGCCGAGAGGAACTCCGCCGGAGACGGGCCCCCCTGCCCCAGCGCAGAGGAGCTCCCCCGGAGCCACGGCTTCCCTGAAAGCGCTGCCGGCGAGGTGCCCAGGGCCCGGCCCGGCGGCGGCGGCTGCAGAGCGGGGCATCGCCGGGAGCCCCGCTCAGCCGCAGCTGGTGAGAAGCGTCGGGCCCGAGGGCCGAGCAAAACGGCGCCCAAATCCAAGGAGTTCATCGAGACCGAGTCTTCATCCTCATCATCCTCCTCCGACTCAGGCTCTGAGTCTGAGCGGGAGGAGCGCCCGCTGCCCAAGGGGCCAGCGGCAGCCGGGCCTGAGCCGCGGGGTGCCAAGGACGCGGGGACCGGCACCGCCAGCAAACCCCACGGCGGCTGCAGTGCCTTTGGCTCTATTAATGCCAGGACTAGTAGTGAAATAGCAAAGGAGCTGGAGGAACAGTTTTACACCCTGGTTCCTTTCGGTAGGAATGAGCTCCTGTCTCCTCTGAAAGACAGTGATGAGGTAAAGTCGCTGTGGGTCAACATTGACTTGGCTCTTTTGTCCAGGATTCCAGAGCGTTTGCCCGAAGAACCGCTGGCCATGAGCGCCGGAGCAAACCAGGCGGCCAGCTTCCCGCAGGGTAGTAATGCTGAACCCCCCGCAGAGAAGGGTTTACCGAAATCTAGAAGGAAACGCAAGGTGAGCAGCTGGGGAACCGATCAGAGGGGGTAGGGGAGCCTCCAGCAAGTGGGAGGCTAACACCGCTTGCGCCCACGTCCAGTGCTCGATGGCAGCATCTTCTCCAGGCTGGCCCTTCAGACCTGGGATTTGTCCCTACCTTCCACGTAGGGACTGGCCAAACCCCAGGGGAAGTGCCATCCCTGGAGGTGATGGAATTCCAGGCCACGAGGGATCACGGCGCTGACTGTTGGCGTGTGCCTTTGCATGCCTTAGTGAAGGCATTGCCTTTATAGTAGCATCATTTTCTCTCCTGAGGCTTCTCTCAAAACCTGAGCATTTGGAAATGATGCTCAGGTCAGCAAAGGGACAACTGTCTGCTGTCTTGTAATAGTCTACACAGTATCACTGCGTGTGTGGTTAAGGAAGAGGCAGCATCTTTTTTCCCTTCTGAGTGTCAGCAAGAGGCAAGCCCTTCAGTCCCAGCAGGAAGCCCCAGCTTTGTGAGGAATGCATTCTCAGGGACCTGGGACCTGACTGGTTCTGGATCCTGGCTCCCTCACACCCTGGTGGCCCCATTTTCCCTTGGGGCTATAGGTGTAGGACCATAGTCTGTTAGCTGCCCTCTGCTCAGCAGCATTGTCACAGTGCTTGGATGGGCACAGCTCTCTCCTCACATCCACCCTTCTGCCCCACTTCTCCCACTCACTTTCTGGTGCCAAGGGGAAAGCCCCCTCCGCTCCATGGCCAAAGCTGTCCACCAAGCAGGTTTTCTGGTCTGTTTGTACCATCTGACCCCAAAAGTAATTCTGAACTAGGATCACCATCTGCTCAATTTCTGGACAGTTTTGGTGTGCAGCCTGTCATCAGTTGCTCTCTAAGCTACTGTATGTGTGCAGATGGATCTGTATATTTTTGAGGACCATTTATTTAAAGTAGTCCTTGGCATTGTTTCATCTTTCTTCATTTTTTCATTCGTCTTGTATTAGTATATGAAAGGTGGAACCCTGGTTCAAGTGGGGAAGTGGTAGAAACCAAGTTTGATACAGTGCCCCTTTCTTTACACGCTGCCTCTTTAGATTTTATTTTTAAAGACATGGACCAATCATCTCTGATCCATGTTAGCTATATACTCAAACAAAGTATAATCACTTAAAACAAAATGATAGAGAATACCAGGCCCTGACTTGTTGAAATATTTTTGGATCTGTAGAAAATGCAAACCATAAAAAATTATTACTTTTGTCTTCACTCAGTGTGAGAATGAGGAAGAGTGCAGAGACATTAAGAAGACTCACTTAGAGCGAGAGAGTTCTTCACGATTAGCTGCCTCTGCCCAGAGCATCACAACAGCAAATCACTGCAATACGAATGAAAATAGGTAAGGTTTTTCCTTCTTAGTTACCACTGAATCATAAAACTAGTTGCAGTTTATTGCCAGGTGTTATTTTTTCCTTTAGGAGGATTTATTTTTTAATTATCACATTTTTTTGTTGAAAAATTAACCACTGCACTCTCTGTTCTTCTGGTTTAATGATGAAATTAGGAGCTCGTGACACATTCATATACTTGCATTTTTGTCCTGTTGCACAAAGAAGCTGTGAGCTCAGGTGTGAGGTTCATGGAACAAGTTTTTATAGCTAGAGCAGTATGATTGTCCAAGACAAATTCCCTAACACTGTTGTAGGCAGCAATTCACATATACAATAATCCTTTCTTTACTTCGACTTCTTTTACTTTCTTTGCTTACGAGTTTCAAGCTTTAACTTGGACATGTATAAACAGACTTATGTATCAGCTCTGTGGAAAAGATTGAAAACAAAATTAATAATAATGCCTGCAATACTCAGCTCCAGAATATATTTGAGAATCAGTATTTTTGAGATTACAAGCTTTCCATTCTGTGTAATTTGTAAGTATTCTAGGAAAATGAACTTAAGAGTTTTAAAAAGTGAGATTTTTGAAGGATATAGGGCATGAAACAAAAGATGAATATTTAGCATTTGCTGGCATGGTTTATGCACACAGAGCCCTATCAATGTCAGAGCAATCACACTTGAGTTTCTCTGGGGACTTCCAGCAGTCGAACTTAGACATGCACATTTAGAGTTCAGCTGCATGCTTCTTGATACATGCTGGCTATCAATATTTTTTTTTAATTATTTTTCTGGTAGTATCAGGGTACTTCTTGGGGTGAAACTGCTACAAAATAAGAAAACATTTGTATTTATTGTAGTAGGTTTTTCTATTGTACACATCTTTGATGAGATTGAGCAATCCTTGTCATTAATACTGGAAAAAATCACAAAGAAAACTGATATATATAGTGTTTATTCAAAAATATGCATTCAATTCCTTTGTCCTGACACATCACATACGTTTCATAAAGTGAAAACAATGCCCAGAACAGTTCCTTTCTAGTGGGTAGTTGCATGCACACATGCTGTTCCTGTTACCTCAGTGTCATGTGTTTTATGTTGCATTATTTTTCACAGAGCAGCATGGCTGTCATAGCTTGCTGTGTCACAGGGTTAATTCTGTGCTTCCTGGAAGCAAGACAGTAATTTTTGTTTTTCTCGACATTATATTCAGTACTTCCAGTAACAACTGCATATTAGAGAAACAAAGAATTTCTGAAATGTACAGTTGCCTCTCAATTCCTACAGTTGCCTCCTGATTTGCTCTGTTTCCAAGATATTTCTGTTGCTTGTGCCACAGCGTAGGACATGATATCAAATGCTGATATTCCCACAGCTGAGGAAGGGCTTTTGAGGCTGTAACTAAACCAGCAGTGCAGATATCAGGACCTCCTGGTCCTCTTGCAACCAGCATCTGCTCATACTGGCACGTCCCCTCTTGAGTTTTACCACCATAGATGCCTCTGATATTCTCCTGTAAATATACTCAAGAAACTTTGAAACCAAAACTTTCTTTTTTCCTTTTCATTTTCCTTTCCTTCTTCATTACCTTTTCCTTTCTCTTTTCCTTTTTCTTCTTTTTCTTCTTTTTCTTCTTTTTCTTCTTTTTCTTCTTTTTCTTCTTTAACTTCTTTTGCTTTTCCTTTCTCTTTTCCTTTTTTCTTTTTCTCCTCCTGTCTCTTTCACTTATCCTTTTCCTTTTTCTATTTTATCTCTTTTTTTCCTCTGGCTTTTTCCTTCTTTTATTTTGGGGTTGATTTGTTTTGTTTTGTTTTGTTTTTGCCAGAGTAGTATTATTCATCTCCCAGTAGAACCACCCAGACAGTTTTGGCAGCACAGCTGAGGACTGGTAGCAATGAGAGGAGCAAAACCACCTTCAGCCATAAGCATTTTCTATTGTGGAATTACAGTCTGAGATGCAGACTAAGTAAGGTCCTGTTTGACAAGAAAGGCTGTGGGCTCAGAGATACCCCAAATCTCTTGCACCTATATCAGCTGCACAGTCTGCCCATTCCCAGCAGATCACAGCTCTGACAGTCCTCTGCTGCAAGTTGTCTTGCATGGCCTCTCACTATGAGATGTGCTGCTGCACTTTGGCTGCTCACAGTGTTTAGGTGGGCCTTACTCAGTGTCCAAAGGCCATTTAGGGGGTATGCAGCACAAGTAGAAATTTCAGCTACTCCTCACAAGTTCAGGGCTAGGCTTTTGAGGGTTGGGTATACTTCCAAAGAGCCGTGGCTTCCCTTGCATGCTTTAGGCCCACACTTTGACAGTGATGTATAAACATGGGTAGCCAAGGCATGGGTTTATGTTTGAAAAGAGGAAAAGAAATTACAGCATCAGCCTGCACATTCAACATACTGCAAAAGGTCTTATTTTTCTTAGAGGGAGAAGAAGGGCACAGGTGTCTATCTTTCACATTCTGAGCCTTGCTTTCGTAAACACCATTGGTCACTAAAGCAAAACAGTTGACATGGTGTTTTAAATGTACTATGCCATGTGAAACAGTAAAGGTTCTGGATTATGATTCATAGCTTCTTTTACAGCTGCTTTTTAAAGACTTCCCAGATAAATGGACGAATGTATGATAAGAGCACATTTAATTAGCTCTGTTCCCTGAAATTATGTGCAGAAATGAAGTACAGTTTTTACTGTATTCTTTTTTGTGATTCCATTAAGTGTATATTGTCTGATACAGTAACTATAAAGAAGTGAGAATTGTCCATAAAAAGTAATAGTCTGAATAAAGGGGAATGTGACAGGGAAAGGTATATTGTTAAAATTGTCTTTCTGACCTTAATGGCAGTTTTAGTCTTAATGCCAACTATCTTCTTTAAAAAACTTCCATTTTTTGTGTGTTACTTTAAGATTTTCAGCTGAATATTTTCTTCAAATTAATGCATTTGAAGTTTATTTCTGGCATATTTATATGGATTTTCTGTCTTCTCATCCAAAACTTCTCCCAAATAAATGAAAGTTGAAAATACTGTCTGTGTTACAGCTTTCTACTTTAGAAGGTAGAGCAGCTCACATTTCTCTGTGTCTACTGTTTGCATATGTTTCCTTTTGTCTGCATTATCAACCTATCTTTCTTTGTCTTCAAAATCTGTATTAGATTAGTATAAACACTGCTACCAAAGGCTGGACACTGAGCACAAAGACAAGCCAGTCATCTTTAAACACATTTCCTGTTTTAGTTCACATATGGTTTTATTGCCATGGCTTATAAATTGTCACCTGTAATGGTGAAATAGGGCTCCATAACCTGAACTTACACTTCAGAGCCTAATCTTCATCTCCAGCTATCCCTTAAGAAATGGTGAGCAAGTAGCCATTTATCTCTGTATTTTTTTTTCAAGTACTCTGGTACAGACTTTATATTAACTCCAGAATGACAATTTGCCTTGAAGGGAAAGAGAAGAAACATGATACAAATTTGTAAATGAACTCTTGGTCCCAATACTGTAAGCTCGTTTCCAGATACCAATAGACTTTATCCTGCCAGCAGGTTTTAAATTCTACATTTTGGTTATATATAAAACATTTACCTTTCTCAAAGCCAGCTTTGTGACACTCCATTACTGTAATTTCCATTTCCAGCTTGGCAATACCAATAAATAAAAATGAGAAAATGCTTCGGTCACCCGTCTCTCCCCTCTCTGATGCATCAAAACACAAATATTCCAACGATGATTTAGCTTCCTCCAGCAGACCTAATGGCAGCAGTCTATTACCTTCAATCTCCTCCAGCAAAAAACATAAGGGTGAAATCCAGTCACAGCCACATCCTGGAGACTTCAATGTAAGTGTATGCTGTTGTTCACCATATAAAGCTTAGCAGTATATTTTCCACTTTGTATTGCAGTCTGTGATAGTTTTGCAGAATGTTATGCAAAAAAAAAAAAAAAGGCTGCAATAATGAATGTTATTTTGAAAGTTCAGCTTTTCTGGTTTGGAGTTTAGCAAGGCATAGAAGAAAGGAAAGAGGGCAGGCTGTAAAGCAAGCAAATAGCAGAGGCTACATAAGCAAAAGGTAAAAGCTAATGGCCCAAAACGAATGGCTGTAGGCCTCCAGAGCATTGCCTGGGCATGATGCAAGCCCCCGACATTCATGGTGCATAAGGGTTCACTCAGCCACTGCCTAACCATGGGTGTGCCTGCAGACAAATTCTTCTGCCTGTCTTAGAACAAACTTCTTCAGATTCTACTTATACCAGTGACATCTTAGTACCAGCCTCACAGCTCAGTTCCACCAGAGTTCTATTCATATCCTTATCAGAGAGTCTTGCTCACACCAAGTGTGCCCAGAGCACTCCTCCAGAGGCTCTGTACTACAACACTGCATTGTGGCCTCTGCCTTCAGAGCACAGAGAGAGGAGTAGATGCTGCTCCCATTTCTGCATGAGTTCTGTGATCAGAATGCTGCAGTGAAGAGCCTGTTAGCTCTTCTGATTGAAGGAATTTCCATCACTCATCTCATCTTTCAAAATCATACCCTACCCTCCAGCCTACAGGACACTGAGAGTAGATGATCAAGGGCAGACTACTGTCACCTCCTCCCCATGACACTGTTCTTTTTTGTGTGAAATACCTAGAGGAAGCAATTTGGATACCATCTTGATGCCTGTTGCTGTAGTATCTAGAGAAGCTGTTAAGGCACTCTGCTGCTCATGCTTCTCTACTTGCCACAAAAGCTATTCATGTTTTTTATTCTGTATCTATTTTCTCTGTTTGTTATTTGATGTACAAGAGGCTTCAAAAGCCTAAGTATTAGTGCTTAAGCAACTAGGAGAAAAAGCTACCTGAATTGTAGCAGTGGCCTCTTCCAGCAATTTTTGCTGTGGGGATAAGTGGCTCCCCTGTATCTGTTAAGCATATATGCTTATACTTTTTTGGATTGGTTGGTTGGTTGGTTTTTTTGAGAGCAGAGGAGGAAGTAGTAAATATAATCTTAATTTTGGACACGTTTTCAAAACAGGTTACCATAAACTGTGTTTTCCAAGAATATCTCACAGATGCTTTTGATAAATTGAAAAAGCCAATTACATAAAATATTCCAGTTAAAAGGCCTTAAACATTATAGTTATTAATTTTTTTTTCATTAATTAAATGTAAAGTTTTAAACATTTTTACTTCCAAAACATAAATTTAGAAGTTTATAACCCATTCAGAAGTATAATTATGATTCCTCACTGGGTATCTTGAAAATAATTTAAATTCCTTCACCGGCAAATGTGCTGGAAATCAAAAGTAAAAGGTGATTGCTTTATGATCCACACCCTTAGCAAATGCATTTCACTGAGATTTTCTGCATAGCCTAGCAATGTACTATTTGGTCAATATTTAACAACCTTTGCAATAAAATTCTTATGTATCTGGTTATTCATCTGAAAACTTTAGCCTGATGAACTGATCTGGATGTGCCATATAGAAGATGAGAACTCATGAACTATAAATGTTAAACTTAGCTTTATTTTATCCCATCTTCCCATCTGGAACCCAACTGGCAGGCCCAAGTGGTGCTTCAAATATCTCTGAGAAACTGCAAGCAAAGCTTGTCCACAGTGGGCGTTTATCCATTTGACCTTTTTTCCTCATGTCCCTGGTGCCTTTCTGCCTGTTACCTGGCAATGGAACAGCATTTTTTGGCAGTGGTTATCAACTAAAAATCACCTGGGGCCCCCTGTTTTGCTCCATACCAGTTCACAGTAGCCCCCACAGCAGGTCACTTGGTGGGATGAAGGCACTCAGGAGGCCACATGAAGAACAGGGCTGCAGCTGAGGGAGTGCATGAGACCCTGCCAAAAGACATTTGCTTCCACTGCAGCACAGAGGAGTGATATTTCAAGCTGATCAGGGGAGCTCTGGAGGCACAAAAAAACCTGGACTACAAATTCATACAACACAGGCACATCACCAGTGTAGTGTGAAACAAGTCAAACGTGAGCCATGCTCTCCTAAGCAAGGTACAACACTTGGTTGGAAGCTGAAGGCAAGAGGTATAACTTAATCGTCTAAATGACAACAGAGCTATTCTTTAATAATTTCACTTACTGTGTTTCAGAGTATTTTGATAGTTACTAATAGTTTAGCTCAGTTTCTGCTGATATCATATGGAAATGCAAACCCTTTACAAAATGCTCTGAGCAATATCTATGAATCTGTGGCCATCAGTGTCAGGACACTTACACATACTCCCTGCTGAAATAGCAGGAAAATTGCCTTCCAATTTACAACACAATGCAAAGACTCTCTGGTTTTTGTTACTTGGGTTTTTTTAAGTTACTAGCCAACTCCTAAATGTCTTATCTACTGTTTGTTGTCTAGAAAGCAATTCACATCAATTCAGAAAATGTTCTTCTCTGCAATAAGCCACAGTTCCAAACAGAACCTTGGTCACCTCTGTCCACCACACCCAGGGACTGCAGAAGAACAAAGCTTATCTTCGATGATATGTGAGTACATATCACTTTAAAATAAATTTTTCCATTTAAAGAGAGAAAAATACAATTTGTCCAACAGGAACTGAGACATTTCCTGAAGTATGACAGTAATATTTACTGTACATTGAGAAATGAATAAGAAATACTATATAAAACCTTAATTTTTCATCATAAATTAAGTTTCTAACCACAGAATAGTCGAATGCATAGAATTATGGAGTCATAGAATGGTTTGAGTTTAAAGATATCTTAGAGATCACTGAGAGCCAATTCCACTCTGTGCGAAGGGCTGCTACCCACTAGATCAGGTTGCTCAAAGCCCCACTCAACCTGTCCTGCAACACTTACAGGTATGGGTAACTCCACAACTTCTCTGGGCAATATGTTTCCATACTTCACCTCACAGTAAAAAATTTCTTCCTATCAGCTAGTCTAAACCTACCATCTTTCAGTTTTGAGTCACTCCCACTTGTCCTGTCACTGCAAGCCTTTGTCAAAAGTCCCTGATCATCCAGGAGCAGTGAGGACTGGCTGTTCCCTAAAGGACAGGGAGCCAAGAGCCAGGATGCAGAATGCTGCTGGCAGGGGTCCAGTCCCACAACACCCAAGCAAGGTAAGCAGGGCAAGTCTGAGGTTGGAATCATCCCTGTATCCCTGAGCCTTGACAGCTGCTGCTATCGTGGCTATTTCTGCTCAGCTAAAGGTATGACAAAGGCAGGGGGAGCAGGAAGCAGCAATGGTTAGCATGAGTATCTGGATGGATACCTGGCCCTTCCCACTTCCACTTCATTCTTCACACATCGTCGCTCTCCTCCTCTTAAAATAATTTGAGTTTGTAACTTGTCTTTATTTTTGGTAAATTAAAAAAGCTCCTTTGTCCCAGGGTCATTTAGGACATAGTATTATTTAGTCAATATAATGGTGAAACTGAAGGTTGAAGTCCTTGTATCTAGAAAATCCAGATTCTTTTTGACTAGTAATGTTAAGGCCTGCAAATACTGATACTTGTTTCTGGGTAGTGTGGAAGAGGTTCTGTTCAAGGTGTGTGTCAAACTGCCTGAAGCTCTGAGCTATGTGACCTTGACATATTTTTCATATTTCCAGACTTTCACCCATGACATCTCAAACTCCTTTATACCAAAGGAAACCCTGGAATAACAAACAACCTGTTTTCCTTAGGAACTGCTTTCTACCAAAACTGAGATTTTAATTTTTTTTTTAATATTATTATTACTGTTGTTGTTATGCTTGTTCACACTATCTGGTCTCAAGGTAAACTGGAGAGACAGCAGCCTCTCATAAAAAGAACCCATGTTTCCTACTGTAATGTATAAATATTTCCTGTGGACTTCAAAAGGATGTAACTGGTTTATATGTCAAGAAAAGAGGACTGGTGAGATTAATTTTTGTGTATGTTCATGGCATTCATAAGCAGATGTAAGCTGAATAAATGTAATCAGTTTTTCTGCCTCTTTTGAAGAAAACTCCCCTGTGTATATATCCTTACTCACTCTGTCTCCACCTCCCTCCATGTTTTTAACTCTCCTGGTACACTTATTCAACAATCTCCATTGAGGAAACATGAAACTGTTTATAAGTACTACCTAACTCTTCATATCTCTTAAAATACACTATCATCTATAATTTACTTGCAATTTTTTCTGCAGTTTAAACATGTGCATACAAGGCAGAAAGGTGTCAGAGTGTCTGATAAAAGTCAAAATTGTAGGATGTGCTCATCTCTGGATTAGAAAAAAACGTAGTCAGAAACAGTTACAACAAAACTATTGTGTCTTCATCTGATTTTCCCTCAAGCTGCTGACAAAAAAAAAGGGGGAGGGATTGGTTTGTTTTGTTTTTCCCCTAGGATATAGTCATAGGAGATCTGCTTTGGTCACCATCCCTATCATCTGAGAGGCTTTTATCACCACCGTTCTCCATTAGCGTTACAAGTGATTCCTCTGGCAAGCATCTCCAATAAAACTGTTTCATCTTTTCAGAAAGAGATACAATTAAACTGTTCATGTGTAGTGCCTTCCATGTAGAATAACCCCAAGCAACTTGTAGACAACTAAAAAAAGTAAAAAGGCAAAAAAGATAAAACACAGAATCAAATAATTTGGCCTTAAAAACCAGAAACAGTTGAATGCCTGTTGTGCTAACTAGAGGAGAGAGATTGTCAAGTACTACAGCTGTCATCCACAACGTGTGGTTGGGACACACCACCAGAATACCAGCTACACTGGATCTTCATTCTGAAATTCCTGTGCAGAGGAGTCACTGAAATGTAGCAGATTAGACTGGCTGCAAATGTTAAATGTCAACAAATACGTCTCATGTGTTAGAAGGATCAAATTAAACATGGCAGCCAGTGCCTTTCAAATTTATATAGCACCACAGCAGAGGATTTGAAGAAATGCAATACAGTGGGTCTAAATTATGTAGTAATCCTAATGGCAGCATTTGTCCTAAATGATGCCTATGAAGTATTTCATCTCATAATCCATGAAGTTCTGAATTACTGTAATCCAGCCACGGCTTTAAAGTCTTAATTTTAATCAGACTCTAAAGTTTTAAAGATACTAAATCCCTTATATTTGATTTAAAACAACAACTAATTTTTTTGACCAGTCAGTGTCTCTTTACTGTATTCTCAATTTATTTTCTTCAGATCATTGACAACAGCTGTCACTAGCAATAAATTGGAACACAAGTAGGTCAGTAAAAAGTATATCTTGCTTGGCAGAGTGCTGTATACTCATGCACTGCAGTATAACAGTAAATATAGCTAACAGTCTTCAAAAGACAGACAAAATTCTACTTCCCCTGGTTTGCCATTGTTTGCTGACAAAGCTAGATATACTTAGAGGTACTCAGCATGCCACATATGTCAATGATATCAATGCTGTTTCCAGTAGTAATTTTTAGTAAGATTTCCTGGATTTTTGGCAATTTCTGACTCCATGAAGAGAACATTCTCAAGGCTACATAATAATAATAATAATAATGCTTCAAGCCATATTGAGTCCTTCTGTAATTTCACTGAATAACAGACTTCCCAATAACTGCATTTAGGAATAAAGTCTGTTGTCCTTGAAGTGCTAGGCATAGACAGCCTGTGGGTGCCCCAGGGCACCCTCCTCAAAATACTGCTTGTATAAAAAATAGCAGAGTGTACCCAGCTTCCCAGCTTTCCTTATAGCTAAATCAGAACATGCTCCCTGGGATTATTTTTTTACTTGAATTTTGAGTTATAATTTCAAACATGGGGCGTAGATTTTCTTCACTTACTTATTTTTCGTTTTTTCTTGCCAAGATAATACATCTTCTACAGCATTTTTTAAGTTCTTATTTTGTTGAATGTCTCTTCCACCTTTATGGATTTAGGTGCTACAGACACCCATCAGCTAAACATTGTCCAAGGGACATACTGCACAGTGAGATAGAATTCCCATGTTTGTTTGCCAAACCATATACCCAGAAAATATTCACTTGTAACGGTGTTACACATAGAGCTTATGAAAATAATTTCCTGGCATATCTCTATTTTTTTGACGTGAACTCCAAGTGTCTCATTTTCAGTCTTCTCTTCCTTGTTATTCCTCCTCAGAGTGGAAAGGAAAGGTGCTCTTAGGTTGTGACTCATACGTCTGGAAGTGATCTTACTTGAATTGTTCAAAATGTCTCAAGGATTCCTGGAGTATTTAGAGGTACTTTTGTATTGTCGAACACATCCTGAGGAGCACAGTTCAGGAATAGAGAGTGGCTCCTCTTTCTTCTCATCAGCAATCTAGGAAATAACTAGTCAGACCAACATCTATGACATGAGTTCCTCACAAATTCATATGCTTACTGTGGACTGCTCCCAGTTTCTTGGTTTTAGGGGATTTCAAGACTTATCTGACTCTCTCAGTCTTCCTCTTCTTCCCTTCTTTCTCGTAGCACTGAATTTCTCACATGTAAGCTGACCATGTAACATTAGACATGCCAGACACTGCCTCTCATGGTTAGATAATTTAGCTGCCTGCTCTGCAAGACCTCGGGTCACCTTTAAAGGGACACTTTATGAGGGCTTGTTTAGGTGGGAAACAGCTGCTTCATCAGCTTTAGCAGGAGGTTCTCACAGGGTATAGAATTTTTAGCCACTAGTCCCTGTCGTCAAAGGAAAGCCAGAACTGTGGACCTCCTTTGAACTTATCTACATTCATGCCCCTCCTCTGCTCCTGTAGGCAAGTAGTTCAGCAGGCTTATGTTTATGTGATTAAGCTGTCTTCACTCCCCAAAACAAAGAACATTCACCATCTCTTGAGAATAGTCCCTAGCCTGTGCTGTCCCCAAGCTGTGCCCAGGCATTGTCTCCGACTGAGCTCAAAACTATGCCAGGGAGAATATTAGCAATTACACTGCATGGATGATCAAATGATAAAGCTGGCATCCTTGCCCTCCTTATTTCACTTGCACAGGCATAGCCAAGGAATGACTGGTTCTATTGACAGACTCAAGTCTGAAATAGTCTCTGAATATTTTGCCAGTTAGAAAAAAGAATTTGTTTGTATCAACTCATTTTAATGTAGTTTTTTCTTACTCTGCAGATTGACTAGGAAATATCTTCAGTCCACAGTAAATCATAACAATGAGTAAGATAAGGGTCTTCTAATCAGGTTCAGCAAACACTCCTCCACGTTCCAGAAGCAGAACTGAATTTCACAGATGGGAGAGAACAGTCTCTCCCAGTCTTTCCTCACCTCTGCATGGTGAGCCATGAGCAGATGTCTGCAGAGAATAATGAGGATAGTCCAAACCCTGCAGCTCTTTGAATAGCCTAGGTCTCACACTGAATACGAGGAAGTCTCATCTAACTCCCCATTGTTTTTGCTGTTCTGCCACATCTCTTGTTCTTGATGGGGCTTGTTTTCCTTAGGTTTTGTTTCTCTACTAATATCTACAAGCCCATCACAGTGTAACTGTGGGTTTGTCTGCTTGTGCTGGATCACAGAATGGTGTGGGTTTTCATCGCCCTCAATGCAGGATTCACAGATGGGATGTGGAAAAGACAGTCTAATGCCTCTATCTGAGGTTTAATTCCCAAGACAGCTTTGCTGTCCTTGTGGCAGTGGAAAATAACTTTACATACATTTGAAGAATGTGCTTCAAGTCCATTTTCAACAACATAATTACCCAGAAGTTTCCCTCTCAGATGAGAAGGTTCACGGCAATTGCCCAGGGTGCAAAGGCTATGATCCCTCAAGGACGTGTTGGAGTTTTCCTGATCATTCCTTCAACATATAACGGATATTTTCATCTTTCAGTGATGACAAACCACACTGGCAAATAATCATAATATCTTTAGAGAATCCCAGGTAGACCATTCAAATTTATTTTTAGCCTGGGAATACCCTGTTCATTTTGAGAACCAATAACAAGTCATGGAACTGGAGAGGGGCTGTGATAATTTAATACACGAGGAATATCAATTCTCAAAATCCCTATCAGATGGTCTTTAGTGCCTGGTTATGATTTCTTTCAAATTCTGTGATTACTGAAGTATTTTATACAGGCTCCACAGGACAGGATCCCTGGATAGGGTCCTTGTTTCAGGATCACCTGCTTCTTTAAGCAGAGACACCCCATTCACTGACTCAGACTTCACACATACTCTCACCCAACACTTCACCCACACCTTGTCTTCTCCCTCATCAGAGCTGGAAACATCAGAGCTGGCTGCCAGGTAAACCTTCTCCCAGAAGGGTCTTTCTGCCTTTGCTTTTCAGATGCTTTTTGAGAATTCAAGGTGCCATTCTGTGGCATTTTTAAACAAAATAGATCTGGACTGCTGTGGTCCCCCTCGTCTCTGTACGGCTGATTATAAATGCCGTCACTCTAACTGAAATTAGCTTCATTCAGAACATCTATGTAACATATATCAAAAGAAAATTATAGTTTATCTGCAAGCACACAATGTTTTCTGCCTCTGCTTTTAAAACAGGAATTCAAGTCCCTATTGTGAATACTGGTTTCATTCCTCTCTCCTCACTTGTACACTTTGCCCTTATGTGTTTTAGTCTAGATATTGATTTCACATGGCTATCTTTTAGTCACAAATGTGGGTCATACACAGGAATTTCTGGTAGATTGTGACTCTTTCTCATGTTCTTCTGTATTTCACTACAGAAATGGTTAGTATGGGGGATTTTGCATTTTTACCAAAATAGGAGTCCCCACTTATTTTTATACTTCTCCATTTCATTTACATTGGATGCCAGGCTTTAATTTTGTCTGCTATGTTTTTGCAACAGTAGCTCCTTCTCTAGATATCTATACTATTCATCTATTCATCTTATCTAAGCTATTGACCTTGTTATACTAAACCCAACAAGATAGTAGTTGTATAGCTGTGTGATTGGGTAAATTTTTCTCACATTTGGCCAAACTCCAATCAGATTCTTTGTTCCTATCTTTCTGAAATGCCTGTAGTACTATCATTTAAATGGCCCAATATTTGTCTCCTGGCCTTCTCTGCTTGCATGTTCTCCTGCTGAACTTCCAGGCCTGCTGGGTCTGCCAGAGTGAGAATGAGACTTCCACAGAGCTGGGTACCCACTTCGTCAGTGCCATGGGCTCTCTCCCCCAGCCTGTGTGCCACTATGTGTGCCATGCCTCAGACACAGCAGTGCCACGTCCCATAAAACAGCATTTATTTTAAGTGGTGGAATGAGCAGGAGGCTATGATCCATCAGGGGAGAGCACTATTTTGTACAGTAACACTCACTCAGCTCTATCATTCACTCCAAAGATGAACACCCTTATCTATGACCAGCATGTCAGACAAGCTCCTGACACGTTCTGTGATGAGACAGCAAATAGGCTGTGTACACCTGCCTTTCACTTTACATGGTTTGCCTGCTCTTACAAGATTTTCTTCTCTTCTTGGACTGAAAGTTCAGGACATACTGGCACAGCTTCAAAACTCGTCATGGGTTCATCCTGGCTAGCCAATTACTTCTGATTTGTCCCTAGCTCTGATCATATTTTAAAGTTGCTCATTTTGCTCCTCCTTTCCAACATATTAATTTTTTTTAGGGTTTGGATTACTAAAGTTGTGAAACTGGTCCTATATTTAGAAGTATGATTTAAGCTGCTTTTACTACATGCAATTGTTGTACACTGAGGAAGCACTAGCTTGTTTTTTTACAACACTTCAGCAGTATTATCTCTGAAGGGTATTAAAATATGCACTTGGCTACATTTATGATGTTTAATTGAACTTTTATTAGGTTTTTTTAATGTATCCTCGTAAAGCACCGTACAACAGTAAGAAATAATGTACAAGTGGTAGATTATGTAAATGAAGCAGAAAATGCTATAGTTTAGTATTTAGTTCATATAAAATATAAAAATTAGATGACAAATGTGGTTTTGAATGCAGTATGATTAAAATTGTATATTGGAGTCTTAGCTACACCATACTGTGTAAATACCAGTGGTTGCTCTGAGTTCCAAGGAGATTATTTTGCAGATGCTGATAAATTACTGTACAAAGTAAGGCTTTTATTGATTCACTTTGTTTGATTCTCTTCCCTTTTTTTTTATTGCATGCGTTTACATTTTCGCAATTATCCACTAAACTGGAGTAAATTAAATTCAGAGGAGGCAGCAGAAAACAAAGGTGGCAGAGATGCACTGTAATGGCATGGAGCTAAATAGGATGAGTGAAACACACAGGCATTCACCTGGGTAGTGGTAACACCACTCTTAGGAGCTCAACAGCCTGGAAATTCTGAAAGGCTGCTTCTGGCAGAGGAGTAATTACAATGCCCGCAGCCATCCCACCTCACGCTGGGATCCCGCGCAACACAACAAGCAATGGAAATGCTGCCCTTCCCGCTGGTTTTCGACAAGCTCCCAGGGAAAGCGGTGCCAAGGCGAGTGAGAGAAATCCTGGACAGTAGTGGATTGTTTGATAAATTTCATCCTGGATTCAGCCACAGCCATGCTACTGAGGCTGCCCTTGTCAAAGTCATAAATGGTTTGAATGCCAGTGCTGAAAAGGAAGCCTGGCCTTGTTTGTACTATCAGATCTAGCCGTGGGGGGGTTGTTCTGTAAAAGGCTGGATTCTGTTGCAGTGCCTAGGTGACTGCCTAGTGTTGACTGAGAATGCGTTGAAATCGTTCCAGCGGTACTTGATTGCTTTCCCCGATCAACAGAGTAGGGTAAATTCTCCTCGAGAGCAGCCAGTTTCACATAATGACACTTGATCCCAGGGAGAATTCACCAGCGGCCTGACTTAGTTGGCTCTAATGCTTTACGCTCTTTCTCTTGCCATTCAGAGAGATATATGAGATGCAGTAGAGCAGTGTATTAGAACTCCTTTTTGGCTTTGTTGAAGAGGACTATATTTCTAAAAGTACCAACAATCAGATATTCAGAAACAAAAGACTTTCTTGTGCAGTTTAATAGAGATAAAATATTTGTTTCTACCTGTTAATTTGAAGTCAGACTTCTTTTCAATTCCTTTTTTTTTTTTTTTAGCAAGAAGTCTGAATCCTGTTTGTAAATCTGGAGTGAAAGTGCTGATGCCAATAGATTCAAACAGTTGTAACTAACTTAAGAGGAGAACCTGACCCAACTGTCTGAAAACCAGAAGTCACTGAATAAGTTTCTTTGCGACTTCAGTTTACATTCATGACCAATAAACACAGAGTCTCCCGTACTGCTTCTGCTATTCACAAGCACTCCAGTTCAACCAACAGCCTGGTCCCTAGAAATTTTTTTATTCTCTTGGTTCTCTGGCTGCAGCAAGGATGTGATATGCAGGGGGATCGAAATTATTTTTTTTGTTCTCTCATTTCTCAGGCTATAGCAAGGCTGCAATCTGCAGGGGTATTGCAAAGCTTAGACCAAAGACCTGAAAAGGGTTTTAGCCACAGATATTTCTGAATCTCATCAGTGGGAAAACACATTTGCTTCTCCTCAAGATGCCTCTCATCAATAACATATAGGATCTGAAATTAGCAACCAGTGAGATTACCTGTAAAGTCTCCAGTCTGAGATTATCCCCAATGTAACTAAATAGATCAAGCATGGACCTTCACGTTTGTAGCAGAAATGGGTTCTTGGACATTGTTACCTCAGAGTCTGTAGAATCAGAATACAACTAACAGACTTCATGGATAAAAAATGTGCAGTATGCAAAAAAGCTATCCAGAATAATTAATTTATGCCTCAGTTTTCTCATGTGTCTGCATATGTCCGTGAGCTCAGGCAACCTCTTATCTTCAAGGAGCCCATAAAAGAGGGTGTTTTTCTTATTTTTTTATTTCACGACATAACAATTTAAACCAGTATACTGAATTTAAAAATATAGATTATGTTCCTGTGCAGTGGGAACCTAAACAAAACTGAACCTGAAACCTTCAACTCTCATAAAAAACCACAGTAAATAATTAAATGTAAGCACCCCTTTTTTTGTTATGAAAATAATACAAAAGCATACATTGAATCTATTAGACATTTCAGCTTCCCATTTTCACCTAACATGCACATTAGTTATCTGAATAGAAAGGTCATTAACATGTAGCAATAAATTGAAGAATAGTATTTCATAGGTGGCATAAAGACATCAGAATTTGACTTGGCATGTTTATTAACATTACTGAACAAGTTCTGTTTAAGAAGCTAATAAAAATGATACCCTATCCATTTTTTCCCAATGCATCTTAATTTCTGTTAGGCATGCCCTGATTTTTAAATCAATCTTGTATTTTTCCTATGGAAATACCTAAATGTTCACATGGAGAATATATTTATGCTTTGCTTTAAAATGGAATTTTAATAGCTTATTTTTTTTTATATTAGATTTTGCAAGCAGCTTAGTACAAACCAATGACTTCAGTTTCTGTGTTATGCTTAACCATCCTGTTATTAGGACCTTCACTGCAAGTCTTCTTGGTTCAGGAATGTTCATGTCTCCTGCTAATACCTTCATTGCTAATCATAACTCAGGAGAATAAATCCTGCTGCAAGTTTAAAACCATTTTACAATTAATGTATAAATAAGTCGACCATAATTACATTGTGTTATCTCACTTTGTTTTTACAGCCTCCTACCATGCTTCAGACAAGAAAATTAGACATATAGTACTGGGTGATAAATAGGAGGGAATGTTGGAGAGGATGTATTTTAACCTGAATTTGACAGGCTTGTGTAAAAGTTCATCACTTTCATCATTTCAGAGACATGAAACTTGGTTTGTTGATTTGTTTTACTTCTCTTTGCTTTTTTGGGTCTTCATAGTAAACCATCTTCCCTAGGTCATTGCACAAGACAAAGAGAGACAGAATCTAATACTTTTAAAATAATTCTTTCAGTGTTTCTGAAAACATGGTTATTTTTCTGCATCAAACTAACACTGTTTCGATGTGTAATATTTTGTAATTGACCAAGACCAGTTTCAGATGGTTCTTCTTATTAAGAATGTCTTCTGGGACGTAGGAAGTATTTGCATTGGCAGTAGATTATGAGACATTGGGACACAAACCTGTCTAGTCCCCTTTCTGACCTAACAGGTAGAATAAGCTGGGGTGAAATTTCACTCTGTGGAAGAATAATATTTTTAAGAAAATTGGAGCAAATGAACTGCTTTTCACATCAACGAAGTTTTTAGGAGAGAAATCATTCTAAATTAGCCATACTTTGAATTTAATTTCTATCTAGTTATATTTAGCCTTTCTTCTCATCAAAATAAGGTTGACTAACTTCCTCTGATGCAATTAAATGTCCTTAAAACTGTGTGCACATAAGTAGAAAGAAACAGACTGAGTAAATACACTGTTCAAATAGCCTTATGTTCTTGGCTATATGGCTGCCCTCTTCTGTCAAGAGGTTGCCCCATGCTCCCACTTACCTCAGTTAAGGATCTGAGCATGTTCTTACTGCTATCAGCATTAATATTTTATTCATCCATCCCACTTCACTTTTTAGATCTGCATTCTCCCTGTCTGACAAAAAACATTTTGTTGAATACATGTGCTCAGAAATCCCAATTTCAAGAAAACAATATTAGGAATATGAGTTTTTTGGGCTGGAATAGTCTCAAGGCCTTTTCTATCTCAAGGCCTTTTCTGCCTCTCACCCCACACCTCCAGGAGGGAGGCTGGGGTTGCACAAGAAGTTGGGGGGGAACACAATTGGGACAGCTGACCCCTGCTGAACACACCATGTGGTGTCATGCTCAGCATATAAAGCTGAGAGGACGAAGGGGTGAATCTTTGGAGTGATGGCATTTGTCTGCCCAAGTCACTGTTAACCACATTGAAACCTTGTTTTCCATGCAATGGCTAAACACCTCCCTGCCCATGGGAAGCAGTGAATGAATTCCTTGTTCTACATTGCTTTATCTGTTAGTCTGTCTTCATCTAAATGTGCAAGTTTTCTTACTTTTACTCTTCTGTGATTTTACTCTCCTGATTCTCTCCCCAACCCATGGAAAGGAATTGAGTGAGTGAGTGAGTGAGTGAGTGTGTGGAGCTGCCTATTCGAGTTAACATACAACAGATTTCTGAGTGGCAATAATAACATATCATCTACAATATCAAGCTCTTAAAAGCATGATTAGTAAAAACATCATAATTCATACTCCA